>NW_005841940.1:2999696-3038605 GCF_000455745.1 Alligator sinensis
ATAAAAAAAAAGGTTCCCAGAGCGGAGCCTATGAACTCCACTTCATCAACCTCCTGGATACTAAAAATCATGGACTAACTATAGACATTGGATTTATGACACATTATAACCTTCCTGACATCTGACTCCCCAGCCCAGCCCAGCCTCTGGCTTCTTTACTTTTCATTCCCTCCAGGAAGAGCACACACCAACTGCTGCAGCTTCCTTAGCCTGACGAAGGGTTTTTGAACCCGAAAGCTTGCTTAATAACTATTCTCCAACCATTTGGGTTGATCTAATAAAAGACATCAGATTCACCCAAGGAACCTTGTCTGCTCATGACTGATTGGTAACTGGTAACGCAGTAGCTTAGCAGCCAGGCCTGCAGTAGTTCCCCCTAAGACAGACACAGACAGTCCCACAAGCACCCATGTCATGAGTTTTGTCTGTCAGCAGGTAGAGGTGCAGGCCCCAGAACCCCCCTGCACCGATCTCCTCGACAGCTGGCAGGCTTCATGGCTTAGCAGGGGCCACCATCCCTGCAGCTGTCACCCCACTGTGTTGTAACACATAGACGTGACACGAGTTTTGCTTTCAAGAATTTGAGTGTAGTTCCCCCCAAACCCCTGCATCGATCTTCTTGAAACTTGGCAGACTTCATGCTCTCAGCAGAGGCTACCACTCCTGCAAATGTCATCCAAATCAGACAAAAAACAACAGCATTATAGATATTTAATTGATTCACCATTATACCCTATGCCCGGATCTCCAAAGTGGCTCCGAAGCTCTTCGAAAGCAGTTTGGAAGCTCCGAACCGCTTTGGAAAGGCTAACGAGGCCAGCGCTTTGATCCAGACATGCTGCTTCAGATGCTGAAGCATCCAAAGCTTCTCTGGATCCGAAGCAGGGTCCAAAGCCTTGCACAGTCCTACTATTTATGTCCAGCCACAGCCTAGCCCTCATTTTTCTTTTCTAGATAGAATGGGAATGGAAGGAGCTGGGAGCACAACGTCAGTAGAAACACTTGGGAGTTTATTTTGAAGAGCATCTTTAGAACCAGGACACATCACTCATGATACTTAAGGAGACCGTGTCTGCATAAGGGCTTTCTTACCACAGAAGGATAGTTGATCATAGAAATCTGAAAACCAATTGTGAAGCATCCACCAATTCCCAACATGAAGATCATTTGGAATAGCTTCTGGTACTGAACCTGTGAAGAACCATTAAACACTGAAGAAGGTTGTGAAAAGATCAAGAAATGTGTAGTCATATGTCATCATCTTTACATTTCCGGAATAATAACTTTTTGCCATTGGCACATATCAGAAAACTTGTCAAAGCATGCAAGATTCCTACTCAAACAAGATCCATCAGACAGACCCCAGAAGAAGGATTTTGTTTCTTTTCTTCACTGGAATATTAGTTGATCAACATGGGGCTTCGCTTTCTAAATCACACTTTACCTCAAGCACAATTTCTATATCAATTTCAAGGGACAGATCAGGGAAGTTCTGTTACTTAATAATAAAATTACTATGTTGCAGGGGAAGCCCAGAGGTACAAATACCTCCTCATTATCACTGTCTAATTCTGTTTTTTCCCTGTCCCTTCTCCTGACCTGGAATCTCCTTCTGGCTGCAGTATGCCTTCCACCTTCTCAATAAAGAGAATTAAGTCAGAGTGTTTCCATGGTGTTTCCATCCAGAAAGTTTGTTACATATCTATTGATGCTTTACTGTTTGAAGCAGAGGAAATGTCTCTGAAAACTTTACTGCTGCTAAACTAGAAGCATCTGTAAGAGCCCCCTGTGGACATCGTTTTGAAAGTGATTAGTGCAAAGGCATAGCAATTTTCTTTGTCTTGATAGCATGGGAAACAGACCCCATTTTAAATGTAATTCTGCCCTTTTCAAAACCTTGATAATATCAGAAGCCATCATCTAATGTACATAAACCTTGTGGTACTCACCAGGTCAGAGAAAAGTCTATCCATCTGATATCAACAGGGTAGCTGTTTCCAGTCACTGATAGATCCCTGCTACATGGAGGAACTCTTGTTTTATGTTTCCTCACTCACACGTGCTACCTAGGTAATCAGAAACTGACATCATGGAACTAAAGTTAATTTTTACTTGATATCGCTTTCATTGAATTACATCCTTTGCAGCAATTGGATGAGGTTTAGAAATGCTGGTTTAAGCATTTCAACAGTTCAACAGGAAAGGAGGTCCCCTTGAGTGGGCACACTTTATAGGATGTGTGTGCTCATTGATTTTGATTTGGGAGAGATGAAAATAGTTTCTACATGAATCATGTTTCAGTTGCTGGAAGAAGAGGTGATTTTCTAATACAAGGAAGTGTTCTTATTTGGTTACTTGTTTTAGAAATAGTGAGTGCGTAATACCATTTGGAATGAGTATACTGGGGCAAAGAATTATAAAGTGCAAGTGAATGAGCCATCTTGCAGTTTAACTATGGTGTTAAGGCTGATGAAGTGTTTTACCAGTCTAATGCCTTTCAGAGACTCAGTCAGCTGCTACTCTTGTAACAGCCTTTGGGCTGAAATACTGTTGTTTCAGCCTGATCATCTTAATTCATCAGAAGAGATCTATCCTAACAAATTGCCAGTCTACAAACCCAGTCGTGTTGCGCTCAGTGGGAGCCTTTTCCAGAAGGCTCAAGTTTGTGAAAGCATTATAGCAATGGGTACTTCTTCACCTAGGATATTAGTGAAGTTCTCAGTTCTTACAGCAGAAATATAAAAATCTTATTATCTCAGGACCTGAGAGGTACATGGCCAAAGGACTTATCTCCCAACATGTCCTCATTTTGTGTAGAAAAGTTACAAATAAATATATTTTTATTTAAAAGATTCTATGTCACTTTAAAAGTCTGGTATAGCATTATTAACATGAAGTGGTTCTAACATGAACTGGAAGATGGGATGGAAAGCACCCTCAGCAAGTGCATGGATGACACCAAGCTGGGGGGAGTAGTAGATATGCTGGAGGGTAGGGCTAGGGTTCAGGGTGACTTAGACAAATTGGAGGATTGGATCAAAAGAAATCTCATGAGGTTCACCAAGGACAAATGCAAAGTCTTGCACTTGGGATGGAACAATTCCATGCACTGCTACAGGGCTGGGATCAACTGGCTAAGCAGTAGCTCTGCAGAAAACCATTTGGGGGTTACAGTGGGTAATAAGCTGGATATGAGTCAACAATATGCACTTGTTGCCAAGAAGGCTAATGGCGTACTGGGCTGCATCAGTAGGAATGTTGCCAGCAAATCAAAGGAAGTGATTACTCCCCATTCTATCAAGGGAAGTGATTATTGAGCACTGGTGAGGCCGTATCTGGAGTACTGTTTTGGGCCCCTCACTACAGAAGGGATGTGAACAAGTTGGAGAGAGTCCAACGGAGGGCAACACAAATGGTGTGGGGGCTGGGGCACATGACTTATGAGGACAGGCTGAGGGAGCTGGGCTTATTTAGTCTGCAGAAGAGAAGACTGAGGGGGGATTTGATAACAGCCTTTAACTACCTGAAGGGTGGTTCCAGAGAGGATGGACCTGGACAGTTCTCAGCGGTGGCAGATGACTGAACAAGGAGCAATGGTTTCCAGCTGCAGCAAGGGAAGTTTAGGTTGGATATTAGGAAAACTTCTCTCACTAGGAGGGTAGTGAAGCACTGGAGTGGGTTACCTACAGAGGTGATGGGATCACCATTCTTGGAGGTTTTTAAGGCCTTGCTTGACAAAGCCTGGGCTGGGATTATCTAGTTGGGGATGGTCCTGCTCTGAGCTGGGGGTTGGACTAGATGACCTCCTGAGGTCCATTCCAACCCAACTTTTCTATGATTCTATATTTAAGTTTGGTGCCTAGGAAACATTTATTTTCTTATAACAATAGCTTTGTTTAGGTGATAGAATAATGCGTGATGTGTCTTATTTCTGGGTTAGATGTCTAGATCCTTGATTGATAGGATGTACCAGAAGCTATTCCAAGTCATCTTCATGTTGAGAATTGATGGTTGCCTCACAATTGTTTTTCAGATTTCTGTGATTAATTATTCTTCTGTGGTGAGAAAACGCATGTCTTTTCTGAAGAAGGACAGGCTTAAAGAGTACCTGAAATCACTAGGAAAACTGGTAATCCAAATTGGATTGAGTGAGTTGTGGAGGTTTACATTTAATTTTGGGACAGAGTAGAATGGGATTGTGCACTTTACTGTATGGGTATGTGAAATACCAATTTAACTTATGGCAAAATATGGGGGCATAATATTTAGGCATCCTATTAGAAGTTACAAATGATGGTTCAGGGCAGGAAAACAGAAAATGTTGTGATAATTGAGCCATCTGCTTATTCACCATAAAGAATGGCATACAGTTTATATTTGTGTGTGTGAGTCAATGTGACTTGAGAAGAGTTTTCTGCAGGAGGCAGTGTTCTAAACTAGCATCTCACTACCTTGTTTTCCAGTGTGCAATTAAAATGTTCTACCATCCCAACTCCTGCTTCTCCTCCTGACCTGTTAACCTTTTATAGTTTCATAGTTTCACAGTAGCTAGGGTCAGGAGGGACCTGAACAGATCATCTAGCCTGACCCCCTGCCACAGGCAGGAATGAATGCTGCGTTCACAAGACCCCAGACAGGTGATCATCCAACCTCCTCTTGAATTTGCCCAAGGTAGGGGCGAGGACCACTTCCCTGGGAAGTTGGTTATGGTGCAGTTCAAGATTTTTTTAGTTTCCCAACACTAGGTTAAGACAAAAAGAATAAGACAGTGGGCACATCTACATGAGATGCTTAAGTGTGCAGTAGCAAAGTTTACTGCAAAGTAAGCAATGAGCTAGCTGCTAGCTGCCTCACTGGCAGATCAGGGCAGGGGGCCGGGACCTGTCCCTCCTCTGCAGCTCTTTCCAAGTCCTCTTCCTCTAATCGGGGAGCTAGGACCAGGAGCTCCCTGCTGCCGTGGCAGGGGGACATTGTCCCAGCCCCAGCAGCAGGCAGCCCACCCCTACCAGGGCCAGGTGACAGCTGTCTCTTGGCCTGGTACTACCTGCCAGCCCCTTGGCTAGCACCCAGGGGGAGCTAGAGCTTTCCCCAGTGGTGGCAGAGGCCCATAGCAGGGCTGCAGAAAGTTTGGTGCTAAGAGCAGCAAATCTGCTGCCTAGTCCCTGCATGTGTAGATGCCTGCTTGGGAGTGCTTAACCTGCAGAAGTTTACTCCTGAGTAAAATGAGCCCAGATCAAATGCATGTGTAGACGTGCCACTAAAACTCAGTTTCCTGTCCAATTCTACTTATAGGGCATGTCCAATTCTACTTATAGGGTGCATCTACATGTGATACTATGTCACCGTTGTGATGTGCTATGGTGACATAGTGTCCACAGGTATCTACATATGACCAGCAACTAATTCACCCTAGTAGCACACTCTCCTGTTGTAGTGTGCCACTACGGCAAAGTAGCCGCTAAAAATAACTGTGCAACAAGCGTACGGCGCAGTATGGGCAGTTACTGCTCCATGCTTTAGTACTTCCAAAAAGAAATACTAAATTGCGATGCAGTAACAACATCGCCATAGGGCAACATGTAGATACACCCATAGTTGCATAGAAAAGAGAGCAGTTGTTAGCAGTAGTGGGCTATTTGCAGTGCTGTATTTTAAGCACATGACCAAAACTTTGAGAGACCTTTTGATATATTTCATCCTCTTCCTCTTAAACCTAGGGAGAGTCATTTGACAGATTAACATACATAGTTTCATGGGCCACTAATTTGAAATGGCTGATAAGAGAAGGAAATGCTGTAAAACCGATGTGTCTCATGATACTTGAATGCTCACACATTCCAGTCCTGGGATAGATCTCTGTTAATCATTAACAAACATCCTTATAGTACAGAGCTGTATTAGGAGGGGAACCATCTGTAAAGATACTGCCTGCATGCATGTAAAGCAAATACAGATATAAAATGGGATTACTTAGAGTAAGAAACAACCTCATTGTGGATTATTATTCAAAGAGATTTTTATTAAATAAGGGTCAAGGTTACCATTAGCTTCTGTTGCGATCTAGAAAGCACCTTTAGCCAATAAAAATGGCCTATTCTGGCTGGTCAGAGCTTGGTGCAGGTATATTCCTTATAGGATTTCCTTCCCACAATCTGCAGAGCATTCTTCCCAAAATGCAATGTGCTGAATTCCTCTGCGATTTCCATGACTGACTTCCCCTTTGTCTCTGGGAGGAACAAGTAGGTTAAGATCCCTGAGGTGGCAAGGACCCCAGCAAAGATGAGGAAGCAGAAGGGACCAAGAGCCTCCTGAAAATGAAAATAAGAGAGAAAAATATGAGCAAATCCCCAAGTGACACTTGCCCTCTTAGGTTCTTGTATGTTGTAGCTTTGCACCCCAGGAATGGGAAAAATGGTGATTCTCAGATTATATGTTTATTTGATTTTTTAAATCTCTAAAACTGTAGAGAACAGTTGTATACCTGGGGGGAGGGGGAGGGCAAGTGGGGAATTAGCCCCAGGTGTTGACTGTGAAGGGGGCACCAGAATGGCTCTCAAAGGAGTCTTTCCCATGACAGGGGCAGCCCTACAATTCCCAGCCATAGGAGTGGGGCAGGTGCAGCCCAGCGCCCAGCAGTGCATCAAGGTGGGGGGGAAGTGAGTGGAATGGCGCTCTCCTGTCTCCTAGAGTCCTTGCCACAGCAGGCACAGCCCTGTGCCCACTAGCATATTTGGTAGGAGAAAGTGAATGGGGCACAAGGAGCAACTCCCAGGGAGTCTGTGGCATGGGGCTGCTGCTACTTAAACTGGCACTGCTACAGCAGCAGCAGCAGCAGCAGTAGAAGCTGCCTTCACTGTGCAAAGAGCCAAGGCAGGGAAGAATTCCCTTCCTCTTACCCCTACTCCCCTGCCCCAGGCGTCAAAGGAGCTTGCCATGCCTCTGTCAGAGGATGTCTGTAAAAGCCAGGTCTTTTGCCCAGCTGACCTCCATAGAGCAGAGTGTTAGAGGTTATTTCAGCACACTGATCACCTACAAGGCATTATGATTTACTAGCAGTTGCCTTGCTACCCAGGTCAACCTTGAAAGCTGGTTTAATTGGGAGCATCAAGAAAGAGACCCAAATTAAATCGCTTACCACAAGAAATGGGAAGATCATCCCAATCACTACAAGGCCAACCCAGCAGATGGTCCCACTAATTACAAGGGCAGATGATCTGGCTGACTGATTGAAGATTTCAATCATGACAGATATGCTTGCTCCAGCTGAAGAGGAAACATGAAAAGGCAATAAGAAATTTCTATGAATTTTATTCCCATAGGAATTTTAGTTACCTTTTTTCCAAAGCAAGAAAATTAAAATTCATAATTTAGGAGCAGTGCTTGGTCAGACAGAGGCCCACAGTGTCACACTCTGTCCCCATTTCCCAACATATGTAGTTCTTGCTTGTATAGGGGGTTAGGACCAAGACAGGTTTCCAGGGTATTCTACACCGTGATGATGGCTGTGATCATTGGCGATGCGTGCACCCCCTGCGATTCGCTGTGCACCCCCTGGAAACACCAGCTGAGAAACTGGAAGTGCCGGTGGAAGTGCACTTCTGGTTTTGCTAGTTTCACTGCTGGGGATAGTTCCGGGCTCGGCGATCGGCAGTGGGGGGACCCCCTACAATCAGCGATCTGGTCCCCCACCCCCAGACTTGGGAGGCACCACTCGCTCATGGCTGTGATTATAAATGTCTGAACAGGAATCGGTGACACACAGTACTAGTATGTGATGCTACTGAGCTTGTAATAACTGAGAGTAGCTTTTAGTCAAGAAACTGGAGCAAGTTTTGGTCCCAGGTGAGGTCCTGTGGAAACATTCTAGCAGCAAGTACAGCAGTGAGCTGGCTCGGGTAGCTCTACTGTAGTTGATTCAGAATTAAATTAAAAAAAGAGAGCTCGAGACGATGCTAAGAGAAAAAGCTTCGCTTGTCATCAGTTAATAATCCTTCATAATCCTTAACGGGTCTGGGATTTCACATGTGAGCTGAGGAAGTTCTAGGGTCCTGTTTCCCTTTCTCATCTTTGCCAAGAACATAGCTACTGATGGGTTTGGGGATAGCCTACCTAATTAGTGCCCATGCTTGCCCAAATCTGAACCTGTGTGAATGTCAAGTTTAAATGAATTAATAAACTTTCTCTCATGTATCCTGAAGGGTTGAACAGAGACAACATTTAATGTACTTAGAGTTTAGTTTTAAATACTTTGCAATATAAATGATTTTCTGTGACATCAGACTTCTGTTGTGATAGAATCATAGGTCATCCTGCCACTGGACTCCCTCCATCTTGATCATCCCTCATAAATTGGGGTTCACCCTTGTTTCCATTCCTGCCTATGGCACTGACCTATGAAGATGTACCATATTTACCCAAAACCAAGACAACTTTGAATTTAAGATGATGCCCCCAATTATTAGATTCCATACATGGAAAATGCAGAGGTTTGTTATAATTTTCCATATATAGAATCTAATTATTAGAGGGTTGTCTTAAATTCTCCCTCCACTGCTGCAGCAGTCAATCAGCAGGGAGGCAATCAGTGGCACAGGGGCAGGTGGCCTGCTCCCTGCTCCTTGCCTTCTGCTACCTGTCCCCCGCAGCCACCTGTGCTACTCCCACAGTGTCTCTGTCCCCTGTCCCCCGCATCACTTCGTCCCCTCTTCTATCTGCCTGCCCCCACTGTGCCTGCCCCCCACAGTGCCTGCCCTCTGCACCTTGTATTCAAATCTGAGAAGAGGGCCCCCCTCCAAATTGAATGGGGGGAAAAAACCTTGTCTTGGTTTCAAGTAAATACAGTACTTACACACATTTCCATTTCCATATATTTATCAATATTAATGTGTTCATACAGAATCATAGAGCGGCAGGGGAAAAGGGACTTCTAAAGGTCATCTAGATCAACCCTTGCTCAGGGCAGATCATCCCTGACTAAACCATCCTAATCAAGTGTTTGTTTAACCTGCTCTTAAAAATGTTTAATAGTGGAGATTCCACAGCCTCTCTAGGTAGACTGTTTCAATGCTTAACCACCCTCGGTAAGAAAGTTCTTCCTAATATCCAACTTATATTTCCCTTGTTGCAATTTAAGACCATTGTTCCATATCCTGTCCCTTGCTACCACAAATAGTTTATCTCTACTCTCTGTATAACTATTCTTCAGGTATTTGAAGACTGTTATCAAGTTATCTGTCAGTCTTCTCTTCTCCAAACTAAATAGTTCTAGTTCTTTCAGCCTGTCCTTGTAAGTCTTGTTTCTCAGGTGTCTAATTATTTTTATAATTCTTTACTGGACTCTAATTTGTCTACATTTTTTCTTGAAATAAGAAGTTCAAAACTGTACACAGTACTTCAGGAGAGGTCTCACCATATATATGGTACAGCCCACAGGTTTTCAGTAATCACCTGTGTTGATGTACTCACCTGGCCCAGTTCCATATGCGACAACGAACAAGAAGATGAAAATTACACTGCAATATGACATCCAGAATACTTGATCCTAGAGGGGAAAGTAAGGAGAGGAAATGCAAATTATTACTGTGGTGCAATAATATACTGGCTATTTTTCTCCATTGGGTTACGAGATTGCTATGGAATTGCTTTACATACTGGGAACCAAATCAAATGTATTAATGGGTGAGTTAGAGGAGAGGTCAGTAGTTATCAGAATAAATGGGTCAGCCATTTTTATTGTTCGAGACAAGGGTAGCAGAAATGTTTGGAAAACTGAAAAGGTGCTTGCCACTGGGAAATGAGATTTTCTGCAGCAAGGATGATGGCTAGGCAAAGTGCCACCGCCATATGGAGGGGGAGAAGAATGCACACAGGTGCTGGGATGCTCAGGGATGGTGACAAGAGCAAGGCAAGATGCATCAATTATAGAAAAGGGTTGATGGGGCTATGTAGCAAGGTACTTGGGGAATGACTAGGTCAGGGTACCTTGTTTATAAGACACTTACTTTGGCTGCTGAAAAGAGTATGAAGCTAATTTAGGAAGAGAAAGCACAGAGATTTTTAATAGAGAGCGCAGAGATAAAGACTTTATGGAAGGTGCCATAAGATTGCATTCACATGAAATTCAGCCCTGCATTGTTGAGAGAACAGAACTAAGGCTGGCTGTGTGATCCCCTGTGGTGACCTAGGTTTAATATGAGAATCACAGAAACTGCAGCTTTTTTAGAATGAGGACTTCTCAGTAGTAGAGGCTTCCTTACCTTCAGCAAGAGAGTTGCTACTAGGAATGTCAGGACCAGTGCCATCAGCCAATAACCACCCCATAACAGCATCCGCCTGCCAAAACGGTCAATGATGGAGCTCTAGGGGACAGAAAAAAGATATCACTGGAAGCAAAGCAAATTCTGAATGAACTTGGCTTTCATACCCTCTTCCTTTTTCCTTCGGTTTTTTTCTCTTAAGCGTCCAGGAATAGGTGTCATTATATGACTTCTCTTAGCTATGTCACCCACCAAGGCACTGTCAAGTGTTAGTTTGATTAATTCCATGGGTGTTATGATGCAGTAGTTAGATTGGACACTGCTATTTGGGGCCAGAAAGGGCAGCTTTTATTTTTTGAATGATTATTCTTTACTTATAGCTCATCTTCCTTGTAAGTAAAATTCTTCCATTTGAATGCATTTCCCTAAGAACCATGAGTATACTAAGTATGTTCTTTGTTGATTGTAGTCGCATCTATTTACTTAGTCTTTTATATGCTGCGTCTGTTTATTACAACATTCATAGCCTGAGAATGGCTTGTGCATCTCTACTATAGAGAGAGAGTTAACTGGATGAACAATTCTAAAATATTCATTGATTCTTCAATGTAAGATGTGTGTGTAAAGCGAATTATCAATTGCCATACATTTTATATGACTAACTCACCTGTGCTAGTTCCTTCTTTGATGTCAGTGGCGGTGGTGGCAGTAGTAGTATGGAGGAGTAATAATGGCCATTGTTGCAAATGGATCCCAAGGATCCAGGCATTGCATCTGGGGCTAAAGATTTGTGGATGCTCTAATTGTCACTGGGTATGTCTACATGTACATTTGATGTGGGAGCAGTTTACTTGCGAGTAAACTACTTGCCCGTAAATGCTCCCGGTTGGCGTCTACACATGTGCTATTATGCAGTAACTGCTCGCAAGTACATTTTCTACTTGCATTTGCAGCTAGCAAATGTATTCATGTGTAGCGAAGTTTACTGTGCAGTAAGCGTGTGCATGTGTAGATGTGCACACGTACTGTGCAGTAAACTGCTACCGCTGCTTTGAGTTGATTGTGTGTGGAATCACACAGCAAATCGGATTGCAGAAAAAAAATGTCTGGCTGTCCATGATCATATTCTGTACTAGTGTGTTGGGATGGGAAAATGTTTTAATAGTTGTTACCTAAAGCTTTTTATAGTCATATCAAATAAGACAAATTTTGGGGTATAATCACAACATGGCCTTACTGGTTACACAAGCATGATCTGCATGATCATAGATATAAATCCTGATTAGAGGTTGAGTTTATACCATGTGCTGATAATTCAGTACGCTGAGGAGCTATATTATTAGACTTCTGTCCTTCAGATGAGCTGTTAAATTGAAGCCCTTTCTGCTAATCACACTTGACTTTATAAAATTAGTCATGAAAGTGGTGATCAGATTTTATTGGCCTCACCAACCTCTGAAACACAGTTACCTCAGAAGTGTAATGTGTAGTTTTATAAGACATAAGAAAAATGTATAATAATAATAATAATACTAATAATGCAGAGCTAAGTAGGGTTTCCCAGTTGCACTTAATTCCAAAGATGGTAGCAATGTGAGTGACCTCTAGCACCATATGGTAAAGTTAGATCAGTACTAATTCTGAATGCCCTCAGCTGAATTGCATCACTTTCTTCAGCACCTCAAGTTTTTCACTAACTATTTTCCATCACCTTCACCTCACTTAATTTGTGAGTTGTCATGAGATTATAATTTAAGGTTGTTGATACTTTCTATACATGACATTTTTATCTTAGAGATTTTCTAGGTACTATACTTTAAAATGCTCCAGACTGCATATGCTAAAAACCATTTTTCAGATGTGTGAGTACACTTTTGAAAATTTGATTAAGAATCAACTATTCCATCCAATTTACCCATCATCAAGACCTATCTTACCACAAAGTGCCATTGCTCCTCTCTGCCTTTGCTGTGTCTACTGTATCTGGTCTTAAGTAACCTAGCAGTTATTTAAACTTAATAATCAAGGGAGCATGATATGAGCTCCAGTTTTAAATAATATAAGCCTGGATGTTTAAGAAAAATCATGGATTGTGAGCTCCCAGAAAATGAGAAATCATCCAGAGGGGCTGGAAATACTGTTTTGCAGAGTTGTGCAGTGATATAGAAAGATTATTCAGTTTACATAGTGAAGTTCCCATTCATTCTAAGAGAAAACTGGGTCTCATCACATTGCATTGTTCCAGCCTCTGCTAGGTATGACTTACACACAGGATCATGGAGAAGAGTTCACAGATCCCCACTCCTAATGATATATATGGAATGAGGTCTTCATCCAGCCTGGCTGTGCGGAACACTTCAAAGGTGTAAAAGTAGATCTGGAAAATGCATTTAGAAAACATTAGAAAATGAAATGCAGTCAAGATATATGAAGTGTCCTTGTGTAGCACTTCTCAGATCTAGATCTTTCACCAGTATTGTGTCACCAGGTGGGCCTTAGTGGGACCCATGAGAGGAAACTGAGGACTTTGGATTCTCTTTGTACAGACAGAAGTGGGGACACCAGTATGACATCTGAAATTCAGGGGTCTTTTGGGGATTAAGGGAAAGGATTTGACAGTCAAGAAAAGGATGGTGTTGAAAGAAGCATCGTGTTAGGAAGACAGAGGGAATAAATAAAGGACCAGGAGGAAGGATCTGGTTGCAGCAGAAGAATGGCATTGGGAGGGAGAGAAGAGAGAGAGGGTATATCAAAATAGCAGTTAGAGTGCAATTTTCAGGGCTTTTCCAAACACAACTGCTAATTCTGTAATGGTTTTACAATTACTCATCAAAAGCCTGAAGAGTTCCTAGACCAGTAGGTGCCACTTCCCTGCAGTAGAAGACTGCAGAGCTGTCTCAAATTACCATCAGTTTTGTCTTTCTTCTGCCTGTGCTGCTGGGGAAAAACCACATGCACAAGCATCAGCACGAGCATGACGTACAGTGAGGTTTATAAAGAGAAACATAGAAGGTTAGACACAATGAGAAGGAGATCCTTGCCAGATGAATCTCCGGCATCAGGCAGAATAAAGAGGAGATGGCAATAAATATCTACTGCTACCTGATATGGGAACATAAGGAAAATTGAAATACAAATCTGGATGAGGCGCTGTTGAGATCCTGGAGTCAGAATGTGAGTATGTATAACGATCTGCCTTTGACAGAGAGCTGTTTGTGGGACTAACGTGGATCAAGGAAAAGTAACCAATAGGAACTGTGGTTTTGTGGCATTCTTAATGCTACCTACTATTAATTCTTAGGTTAGAAAGGAAGAACACTCAACTGCATTCAAACCACAAAGCTGTAGAGTCATTACAAGGAGAAACAGGATATTCATTTGCCAGCGCAGGGATGGTTCTTTTATCAATTCCAGGACGCCCATGGTCTTGGTGCTTTTCAATGCTTCTTTCTCCTTCATCAGGTCATCCATGTCCTCTTGATAGTTCCCCTCACCCCAAAGCTGCTTCATGGCTATTGAAGAGAAGGAGCAAAGCGTGGAAATCCATCAGATGATCCATCCACACACTTTATTTTTCAGACATTTAATGAATTAGTGATCAGATCGTTCATTAATCATTAAATCCATACATTCATCCCTCAGTCACTGAGCGAAGAAGTCAAAGGTTTATTGGTAATGCTCAGACATTGTTATTAGCTGGTGGGTGACTGCTGGATTGCTTGAGTAAAACTAATAATTTAACTGGAGAGCTTCAATAATTTCTGACTGTTGTTTTTTGTCTATACTAAATGGACTCTGCACAAGTATCTCCATTAAGTCCTTGTAATATAGAATTATCAAAAAAGCTTGGGGCTAGATAGTAGGAAACTTGTTTCTATCTAACAGGTCCTTTTCTTCAGTGGTTATCAATATAACAAATCTGAGAGCCAATGTTACCTTTTAAGCAGCCTTCTTTGTCTCCCTTTTGTATCAGAAGATAGGGTGGGGATTCAGGAAAGAATGGCAAAAAAATCAGCTGGAACAATGCCCCAATTCCGCAGGAGGCCAACAACAAGTGCCACAGGGATTCTGTTCCTAAAAGGTCTCTGTAGAAAGCAGATACAATATACTTATGGGATAATAAAAATTAAATTTGATAGGTTGTGTTCTGGAGCAAGGACTAAAACTACAAAAACAATGTATAACTGAAAATGGGGAAAATATGTTGAAATAAAAGAGGGTATTTGTACAAGTAGAAAGAAAAATAGTTAAGTAACTTAGTTCTATAGTATGTTCTGAGTTTTTCCATTGTTTAAAAGGTGGTGACAGTGGGGCGCGGGGAATTTGTTAAATACAGTAGCTATCTGAACCAAAGCTGAAATTTACACTAAGCTGTCAAGAAAGGACGAATCTTCTCTAAAATGGTTATATGCAAGAACTTAATATTAAATGCTATAAATTCTTTTTGAAATGATAGAGAAACTGACACAAGACAGAGAGACTGACGCTGTATAAACAGACAATGGAAAGAAGGGGATGAAAAGAGCTAGTATCTCTACTGCTTCATTTGTAGATAATATATGTATGCTACAATAAGGATGGTTAGTATTAGGATGTTAGCCTAATATGCGGGGGAGCAAATTTCCCTGGCCTGCTCCACCACTGACTTCCTATGGCCCCCTCTACACATGCAGATAAAAGCGCAATTAGATCTAATGCGTGATCCATACAATCGCACCTCTTGTCGTGCCACATGTGCATGGCAGGAGGTGTGATTGTGAGACAGCACTTTAGATACAATCATGCCTTATTGCTATTGCAGGGGGATCCTGGTAGATGGGGCTGAGCAGCCCCTCTGTTTTGGGGGCTCTGGGTCCTGGCTGCATGTGAGGCGCAGCTGCAGCTGAGAGTCCCCTCAACAGTGGGACTCTGCATGGTGTAGCTGGGACCAAGAGCCCTGTGTGGGTTGTGGGTTTCAGGCATCCCTGAGCCTTGGGGATCATGGCAGCTGCGATCCCCAGTGGGGTTTCATGTTTGTCAAGGTGCGCCCCTGAGGCTGGGAGCCCTGTCAGCTAATGGGGCTCCCACCTGCTAAGGAGATCCTGCTACACATGCAAATTAAACCTGGCTAGCAACCGGCTGTAAAGTTAGCACACATTTTCGAGGTCTAACTTTATACCTGGTTGAAGCTTTTTAGCATGTGATAGCTTGTTGGTAACTACAATTAACTGGTTAACTGTGAAATACCTGTGATGTGTAGAGGGCACCTATGTGACCATGTCACTTAGCTTCATATGTGCCTCAGGTCTCCATAGGCAAAATGGGACTTACACAACTTCCCTGACTCACAAAGGTATGAGTATAAGGGTGCATCTATACATCGCCGTATGGTGATGTTGCTACTTCCGAAAGGAAGTACTAAAAGTATGGGTGGTTACTGTGCTGTGCTCCTGGTGCATGGTTAGATTTCACCACTATGTCACTGTAGCAGCGTGCTATACCCAGGGAGTGTGCCACTATAGCGATGTAGCTGACGATCATATATGTAGACACACGTGATCACTATGTCACCGTAGCATGCCATACAGCGATGTAGCCCGTTGCTACATCACCATAGGACAACATGTAGACACTTCCTAAATGCATTAAACATTGTAAGACACTCTAAAACTATGGTGATAGATACCTTAGTCCCATAATTTGCCCTAAGGCTTTTCCTAGTGTAAAAAACACTGGGGGAAGAGTGTTTGCAAATCCACGCAGCTTCTTGGGTGAAATTTCTCCTGCGTACTGGATGTGTACATTCAAACATACTCCTGGAATGGGAAGTAAAAATTGGACAGGTTTATTTATAGAAAATGAAATTCTCATTTTTCAAATCATGTTTTGCTAAAGGGTAGTGCACTCCTCCTCTTTCTGTTCCATAAGTACCTTCTACGATAAGTAGCCAAACAGAAAAATTATTGGTATATCTTATCCAAAAACAACAAAGACATTTAACAAATGATTATTCCCATCTCCAACATTTTTTCAGCTGAGATCTTATGTGTAGGATGATTTGCTACAGTTTATTATTATATAATCCCTCCCCAGCTAGTCCACTATAGGTTTGGGCAGCTTGCTGCTCCTGATATTAGGTGAGTTAGACTTCACCTTTTCCCTACTCCTTCTTGCTCTGTTTGGTGTGCCATGCACTACAAGAAACTCCCAGAGGAAGTAGTCCCTATGGTATCACAAGAGAATTCCCATTAACTTGTCTACGTAGAGTAGTGTGAGGTCTTACCTGCACTCAGGCCATAGAGAGCACGTCCAATCAGAATCATCTCAAAAGACTTAGCTGGCTTACTGAAACCCACGTGTAATGCAGCTACTATTATAAGCAGACAGTTGAACAATAGACATTTCTTTCTGCAAGAGCAAATTAAATACAGACATGGATCAGGTTTTCCCCAGAGTGCCTCCTTTTAATGATTGTCCTCGTGTTAATGGCTGCCATTAAATCTAGCACTTGAAGGGCACATCAGTTCCAGTTAGATAGGGACATGATTGATACCAAGGTGGTGTAAGTTAAACCAGACCTGTCTTTTCCCTGCCACCACATGTGTGGGGGCACTGTCCTGAAGCTAATGCGGTTTCCTGACATGTTAAAGGCTGGAGGAATTAGACTTCATCGTTTCCTTCTTGGGATTTCATAGCCTATTGAGCATATACTCCAAAATTTAAAGAAAAGAAACAATAAAGCTCAGCTTTATAAAGAGCTGTGGTAAGTAGCCACATCAGACAAGAGAGAATTACAACTCCTTTCTCCCTTCCTCATCTTCAAAGGCAGGAGTAGTAAATTATCCCAAAGTGGCTTTTGCTTCATTTCTCTGAAGCCCAGACTGTATTCACAGAAGCATGAACTTGAAAGGTTCTTAAAACATACCCAAACAATTAAAAACTAAAACTTTTTTTTTTTAAGGCAATCTATCACAATTGTTTACAAAAAAATAGAGAGCTATATGTTGTATTAAAAAACATGAAGAAAGCAGTAGGTAAACAGCAATGATTGTATATTTTTATCAGTCTATTTTAATATATTTTATATTTTAACATTTATATTATTATATGCTGCTATTTTCACTAGCTAGGTACATGAACAATGCCCACATTCACTATTCACTGTATTAGCTATTTTTTTTTTGTTAAGTTTGCTCCCTTGTTACAATTCCTGATTAGCAAGCTGTTCAGAAAAAATACATACTTTCCATATTTTTCAGACAGGTATCCGATACACAGACACCCTACCAGTCCCCCTACACAGTAGATAGACACAATGAGGGACCACAGCAATGTGAGGGACTCCTGATGGAGGGGAGAACTGTATCGTTCCAGCCAGGTTTCATTGATAAACCTCTTCATGTGCTGGGAAGGAAAAGGGGATTTTCATTACTCCAATGCATAACTCACATCATTCTTTACTATCTATAAAGTTGGTTTTTTAAATTATTTCAACTGGTAGTTATTAGTTAAAGAAGGACAAAAGGGGAGTCCTTTGCAAAGTCAGATTTAAGATAAGCCCTAACCTCCATAGACACAAGTCTTATTATTACCAAGCTGTGTTTTGTACAATCCACTTCAAATTGATGTTTATTAATTTTATAGCTGTAGTGCAGTTAAAAAACAGTGCAAGAAATGTTTATTATTTTTTACTGCACCATTATGATTGTATTATAAAAACTGGAGACAAATTGCATGTAAGCTTTTCTAGCAAATTCTTCCAGTCCACCACAATCTTGAGAAGAAAATTAATTCATTAATATTATTATTCCAGTCTAGGGCTTCTTTCTTAAGCAAAGACTGCTGAAAATTGGGCTACTTTTTCATAGATTTATTATGCAATAATCAAATAATCTTCACACCTCAACTAATTTCACCATTTAGTCTACTAAAACATAGCGTGTACAACACTGGGCATGTCTACATGAGACCTTTTGAGTGCAGTAGACTATTTCTACTGTGCATTAGTGCAGCGGTCAAAACCTGTGCTAATACACAGTAGATTTAGTCTACTGCACATTAACATCACAAAGGGTGTATCTACACATGCCAATTTAAGGCACATTAGCTATTTTTAAGGCACATTAAGGGTGTGGGTCTACACATGTGCACCCTTAACGCTCATTAAAAATAGTGGTGTTAGGCTATTTGCACCTAAATTTGATACCTGCAAAAGCAGATATCAAATTTAGGTGTGAATAGGTAAACTGCCTTAATGCACGTGTAGATGTGTTAAGGCGCATTAATGCTGTGTATGTTGACAGATTTGGGACTAACTTTAGTCTCAAGTTGGTCCGCTCACTGCATTAATGCACCTTAGTGTGTGCACGTGTAGACACACCCCAAAAACCTGTTCATTTGTGCTAGTGCACAGTAGTGCTGATTATGGTGGATTAAATTAGTTCCTGTCATTACAGGTACTAAACTTAATGTGCTTTAATTATAGTGCATTAATGAGTGTGTAGATGTGCCCACTATGAATTTCCATTCAAGTATTGGGCCTTTTATGAATTCCTTTATTATGTAAATGTTCTTGAGTGTAGGTAACAAGTACAAAGGGAGGAAAGCCAAATAACAGGTTAGAGATAAACATCCATTATTTTCAATGCTTATACTTTAGGGAGGACTCTGTCTGCACCAGTTTTATAAGTTGCATAAAACCCTTATGATCTAGTCCAAAGAGGATGACTGCAGGGACTTAAAAATGGTTCACAATGAAGAAAGTATTAGCACCAAACTCCTCTCCTTGAGTCCTTCAGTTCAGCACTAGACCAAACAGAGAATAATAATCATATTCCAACAACCTCTACCCTTTGGTTAGGCTACTGGAATGCCATGAATGATATGAAATTGTATCCTTTACATGGATTCTTATCTTACTCTTTCCTATTGGAGAGGATTAAGTGGAGGAGCTGGGAATAGTTTAAATAAAAATACTTTTTCTTAGAGCTGCCTTTGGGCAAAACACAGCTCCATGGAGATCCAACCCCAGAGCTGTCTTTGTTTAAAGGTTTGCTTACCATGGAAGGGTAGTTGATCACAGAAATCTGAAAACCACATAAGAGGTTTCCTCCAATTCCCAGAACAAAGAACATTTGAAATAGCCTCTGGTACTGGACCTGTCAAAAGATGATAAAACATGTTTGCGGACCATGAGAATGGCATGTTCCTCAGGTCCATGTATCCACATCCTTTCTTGTTAATGAAGGGTTAAGATTGCTTAGGAATATTTTACGTCCCTTCTGAATTTTGAGTGCAGCAAAACTCAAACTTTGAGGAAACTTGGGAATGAAGAGTTAAGATGCACACCCATCCGTGCTTTCAAGAGCTAATCAAAATTATTGGCAAGCTCTACAGCTGCATTCACGGAACTAAGTGTAACTGCACTGACTGGCACCATGAGTAGATGGAGCAGCTTGGCAGAGCTGTGCTTATGATATGAAGTAACCTGGGAAGGCCATGCCCCAGAGAAGGGAGTGAGATCTTCTGTTTGATTACCTGTTATCAAAAAGAGAACTCCATTATGCCTTATTTCACTCTCCCATGTGCTGGTTGTATCAGGAATGGAACACAGGGAGTTGTCAGTAGTTAGATGAGAGGTAAGTGATCTGTGTTGTTTATGATTGGTAAGTGAAAGTATAATGTTTATAGCATCCATAACATTCATAGATTCCATCCAGGAAGAGCACACACCAACTGCTGAAGCTTCCTTAGCTTGACGAAGGGTTTTTGAACCTGAAAGCTTGCTTAATGACTATTCTCCAACCATTTGGGTTGGTCTAATAAAAAATATCAAATTCACCCAAGGAACCTTGTCTGCCTATGTTCATAACATTACATGTATAAGGGTAAGAGAGGTTTTTCAGTTTAGCGGGGATGGTATTTTTTTCAGAAGTGGGCTAAACATTTGTTGGGCAGGTGCAGAAAGTCTTTTTACTGCCTTTTTGCTACAGTCCTCACTAAACAGGTTAATTTTGATCAAATGACTAATACAATTAGGAATAATGGTAAAGGGTCAGGAACTTAGGCTAGAATACAATAGGAACAGATTAAAGGCTACTTAGAAAAGTTAGATGCCTTCAAATCATGTGGGCCTAACGAACTTTACTCTAAATTACCTAGTAAATTGGCAAAGCAATGTCAGAGCCATTGGCAAGTATCTTGGAGAACCATGGAGAATGGGTGAGGTTTCAGAACACTGGAAGAGGCAATCATAGTATCTTAGATTCATAGATTGTAAGGGGCTGGAA
This sequence comes from Alligator sinensis, assembly GCF_000455745.1. Classification (NCBI taxonomy): domain Eukaryota; kingdom Metazoa; phylum Chordata; order Crocodylia; family Alligatoridae; genus Alligator; species Alligator sinensis. Next base: position 3,020,221 of record NW_005841940.1, read on the forward strand.
GGGACCTTGTAGATCATGGGGTCCAGCCCCCCAGCATGAGGCAGGAAAAGACAACTGGGGTCAAGTGACCCCAGCAAGGTGACTGTCTTGTCTCCTTTTGAAGATTTCCAGGGTAGGTGACTGCACCATCACCGGAGGGAGTTTATTCCACAGTCTGAACTTTGGATTGTGAAACAGTTTTTCCTGGAATTGAGCCTGAAGCGGCCTTCCAGGAGTTTGTATCCATTGCTCCTGGTCTTCCCCAGGGGTGCCCTGGTGAACAGCTGTTCACCGAGTTCTTGATGTACTCCCCTGATGTAGCAGTAAGCCTCTACCAAGTCCCCTCTCAGCCTTCTCTTCTGTAGTCTGAAGATGCCCAAGTCCCTCAGCCTCTCCTCGTATGGCTTGTCTTGCAAGTCCCTGATCATATGGGTGGCTCTTCTCTGGACCCTCTCAAGTTTTTCCATGTCCTAGTTAAAGTGTGGTGCCCAGAACTGGACGCAGTACTCCAGCTGTGGTCTCACCAGTGTGGAGTACAGTGAGAGTATCACTTCCTTAGTTTTGCATGTGATGCAACAGTTAATGCATGCCAGCATGTTGTTTGCCCTGCTGGCCACAGCATCACACTGCCGGCTCACGTTCATGCGATGGTCGATCGCTACCCCTAGGTCCCTTTTGGCTGTGGGGCAAGTCAAATTGTCGTGGCTGAACCTGTAGATATGTTGGGGATTGTTTGCCCCCAGACCTTACACTTCTGAGTGTTGAACTTCGTCTGGTTCTGGTTCACCTAACTCTCCAACCTGTCCAGGTCTGCCTGTATCTTCAACCTATCTTCTGGCATGGCCACACTCCCCCATAACTTGGCGTCATCTTCAAACTTGGCCAGAGAGCTTTTCACCCCCACATCCAAATCATTGATAAAGATGTTGACCTACGGACCCCTGAGGGACACCACTGGCCACTTCTTGCCAGGATGACGCAGATCCATTCATGAGAACTCTCTGGGTTCTCATCTGTTTTTAAAAGAGGAAAAAAGAGACCTTAAGGAATTACTGACATAACTTCAGTTCCTAGAAAGGCACTATCAGGAATAAACAATCTGTAAGCACCTAGAAGATGATGAGGTGGTCAGGAACAGCCAATGTGAATTTGCCAGGAAATTCATGTTAAACCAAGCTAATTTCCTTCTATGACAGAAACAGGCCTTGTGGATAGGAGAAAAACAGTAGAGGTGATATACCTGGACTTGAATAAAGTTTTTCCTCTTGACATTCTCTTAAACAAACTAGAGAAATATGGTTTAGAATAAACTACTGTTGGAAGCATAATCTGAAAGAAATTGGGTGAAATTCTGTCACCTCTTTTGTCCTCTCTGATTGCTGCAGCCATTTCCACGTATTTTATTTTAATTTAAAAAATGATTTGAGTATGTTCTCAATATTCTGCTTTATGCAGATTACATTTCCACAGTATAAGAAATGTCCAAGCAGGAACAGAGTCTGTTTAGATGCATTTTCTGAAGAATGCCACAAAGAGTTGGATTCACTTAGCATTGGACTGATTCAACAATTAATTCATGTCTCCTTAAGCTTCCCACTTCGCATGAAAATTGGCAGGCAAAGTCTATAAAGTCAACTGAATGTCCAAGGCAACTTAGTTCATTAATTCATGACTGCGTATAAAGCCTGGCTCTTTCTTGAATACTAAGTTCAATTTTGTTCCCCAAAGGCACAGTAGGCAATATGGATTAGGTAAGGTGCATGCTAACCAGTTAAGATTTAAGCTTTTTGATTGGTAGAAGTTGCCAACAGTAAAAAAAAATAAAAATCTGTCTTTTAGGAGGCTGTGTCTAAAGAACTCCTTCTTTTAATGACACCAAATTTGACAAATTAACCCATCCTGCTATCCAAAGTTCAGTGCAACCCAAATAAGCAGGGGAGTTTTAGAATATTTAGAAATGTCAACCTTTAAAGAGAACGGGGCTCTCGGCCTTCACTGTAATAAACATAGCACTCTGCTATAATGCTTTTCAAGCTGCAATTTTACACAGCAGTTTGGCGTCCATCTTACAGGGCCTGTTTTTACGTGCCTTCCCACATAGTCATTCTCTCATACCTCTATTGCTTACAACTCAGTGTATCTCTAGTACATTTTTGAAGGTATTGCCTTCCTAATAGTCCCTCAAAGAAGTTCAGCATGCCGTTACAGTCCCATTGTGTTGTATCTGTTCTTCTGCGTTTTTAACTCAGCTTCCAGCTATTCCTGGAAGTTTCTCATCAGGATCAACTCATCCTTATTAAATGCACCCTTCCCTATTACTGTTAAAGAAATAATGCCCTCAAAACCATTTTCTTCCTCTGTTCAACTTCACCAGAAAAAAATGTCTCATTCCCACCTTGTATGGTTTACCTATTTTAAAGTGTGTTCACTGTAATTGTACAGTCGGCTCCCTAGCACCGGCATTAGTAGCTAGGGTGGGGGTTTCCCTCTTATTACTTTCTAATATGATGAAAAAGCTGGATACTCACCAGGTTTGAGAAGAAACTTGCCATTTCTTGTTGAAAACTTGACTGAACCTAGAATCCCTTTCAAGTCTGTGAAATAAGTAATCTGGTTTCTATACTTTTTAACTAAGCATGGAATTTAGGTAAAACAGAACTGACATCCTGGGACTGGAGTTAAATATTTACTTCCTAGCTTTTCAGTGAATTATATTATTTTTCAACCATTGGACAGAATTCAGTACAGCTTAATATTTCAAAAAATACGTATGTCAAACACTCTGCCATGCAAACGACAACATGGCCTTGCTGACTAATGGAGGAGTCAGTGTCATGTATATATATTCCTTCTCTAAAATGAAAGCATCCATGCAACATATTCCCCAGAAAAATAAGAGTGTAAAAATCACAGCCTGTACCCCAGCACAGGAAAGCAAGTCTATAATAGCAAACCACTGTGTTCATATTAAGGAGAGGAAAAAGGGTTAATCAAAGAAACAGATTTCATTTTCAGACTTTGAAAATGTTTTATGTGGCTCTCCAAAGTGAGAATACACATAATAGTATGATCTGGATATAGTCTTTTCCTTTGGCCATATTATTAGTGGATATAACAAGTAACATTAACACTCATCTAAGCTGCCTCCAGAGATTAACTATCTTTGGGGTTTTCCTGAAAGAGGTCCCTCTGTCAGAAAAGCACCATAGCCTCTCATCACATACTGAACTTAGAGCTAGCAGGACCAACCTGAGGGAATCAGCAAAATAACAAAAACCAAAACCAAAACAGAAACCCTGCATTCAGTGCATTAGGCACCTTACAATGAAGTAAATCAGGGTCACAGAACCCTGCTTTCCTGTGCTGGTTCATAGGACCCGACACACTATTTGTGGGCAGTTGCAAGTTAACTAGGTAAATATGGGTTGAAAACCATAGCTGTGTTCCCTTAGCACAGGCTATGTGTACTGAGTTATACCTTGACCTCTTCACCATCTGATCTCACATCACTAATCCATCTTGATTATATATGACTAAATGTTTTGCTGCCATATAGCATGCTAATACCTTGAAAACTGAGCTTTTCATCTTTCTGCCCATACCTTTCCCACTCCTGCAGTTCTTTGTTTTGTGACTACTCCATCATCCTTAGCACCAACCAGGAATGAAATCTCCGTGTTTTATTTAACCCCTTTCTGTCTTTTCCCTTACATCAAATAATTTTTCAGATTTTCTCTCTTCCTCTTTTACAGAAGCCCCAAAATAAATGTTTCCTATCTGTTCATACTACAGAACTCCCTGTTCTCATATTTGTGTTTCCTTGCTTTATCACAGCCTTTTTCTTTCAGGCATCTACCTATCTCATCTTTTCCTCCTTTCATTCATACAAAGTACTGTTTTCTAAATAAATTTCCTCATCTGCTACTCTGTTTTACTTCCCTTGCTGATTTTCATGCATTGCTTTGCTTTTACCTTTTGTATCAAGTTTGGACTTCAAATCTCACTAAGGCTCTGCACAGATCCACCTTCTCTCCATCTCTGCTATCATTTTCTCTTCCTTTCCACACTATTGTCCATTTTCATCCTAGGTCTCATGCCTAAATATCTCATTTGTATCTTCTCCCACATTACCCCTCCCCATACTTTAATGTTTACATGGGGAAGAGAGTAGGGATGTGCGAAGCTTCAGTCCCTGATTCGATTCAGTGGACATTTGGCTTGATTCGGTGGCCAAATCTCCAAATCTGAATCAAACCAGAGGACCCTTTAACTCTCCGAATCCAATCGGAACCCTCCAAATTGATTCGGAGAGATTTGGAAAGATTCAGAAATTTGGACATGGACACATCTTTAAATGTTTTTTTCTACGTCCCCCTCGGTAGCAGGGGTTTGCGAGTGCTGTGATGCTGGGGCACATGGAGTGTCCCAAAGAAGCATGGGGGGCTCCCCAGCGCACTTGACAGCAGACCCAGAAGTAGACCAGAAGCATTTCCGATCCATTTCCGGGTACACTGGGGAGTACGCTGGGAGCCCCCCCGTGCTCCACATCTTTAAATGTTTTTTTCTACGTCCCCCTCGGTAGCAGGGGTTTGCGAGTGCTGTGATGCTGGGGCACATGGAGTGTCCCAAAGAAGCATGGGGGGCTCCCCAGCGCACTTGACAGCAGACCCAGAAGTAGACCAGAAGCATTTCCGATCCATTTCCGGGTACACTGGGGAGTACGCTGGGAGCCCCCCCGTGCTCCTCTGGGGCGGGGTGTGGGGAGGCCTCTCTTGCACGCTCCCTGGCAGACCCAGAAGTAGAGTGGAAGTACTTCTGGTCCACTTCTGGGTTCGCTGCTGAGCGTGTGGAGGGCCCCCCATCCCACATTCCTGTGGGATGCTCCATGTGCCCCAGCATCACAGCATTCACAAGCTGCACTGCTACCTCGAGGTATGTAGAAAAAACTTTTAAAACTGTGTCTATGTCCAAATCTCTGATTCTCCGAATCAGCATCCAATCTTCAGATTCAGATTCGGCTGAATTGAATCAGGGACAGCGATCCGAATCAATGAATCGAATCACTGTCCCAGATCCAGGCCAAATCTGAATCCGAATTGAATAGGGCCCACTTTGCACACCTGTAAAAGACAGCAACCCTATCATGATGATAAATGTATCTTCCTAAGAAGGAAAAAAGGGCTGGATGTATCCTGCTAGTGTTTAACCTGTTGCTAGAAAGATGATTGTTACAAAACTGATGCTGAGATCAGTAACTGTCAGAAATGTATTGTGTTAATGTATGACCCATTTGATCCAGCTCTAGAAATTAATGAAAAGTGCCTAGTTTGGATACATACCTTTCTTGGATAGAGGTATTTCAGACTTATAAGTACTCACTTAACCTATCCTCCAAAATCCATTTTAGCTGGTTGTTGTGTTAATGTTACACTGAACATTGCTCCACTTGCTGACAAAATTACCTAAGGGAGGAAAGTAGGTGAAAAGTTGGGTTGACTAAGTGGGATCAGATAGGTCACTTGCTGTAATGTTTGGAGAGACACACCAGGATCTAAGTCAGTACCAGACTGTTGTGTCATACTGTGAAATTTGGTGCAGATTGATTGTGAGGAAAGAGGATCTAAGACAGAGAGTTAATTTCATCCTGAGTGTCATGAACTAAGAAATATGAGTGCCCTCAAACCCCATTGAAGCCAAAGGGAGGTGCGCGTATTAAGTCTTTCAGAGGACTGAAATGCATGGGCCTGTGGCTTACTTCATTTACAAACACAGAAGAGCTTAAAAATTCAGATAGTCACCTCTAGCCAGATTTTTAAAGAGAGTTAGGTCCTGGGGCACTTTTGAAAATCACACTGAACATTAAATTGGGCCTTCAGACATTAAAGATCTTCAAAAGTCTGCGTAAGTTGGGTAGGCAACTACCTCTCCTTGTCCTTCCATGAGATTTAGGTTCTTAACCTACTTTATTGTCTGTCTACATCTTTTAGGAACCTAAATACCTTTCTAACCCTAACTGTTAGCAGAGGAAGTATAGGAATTTAGATGCCTTTGGCCAGACTTCTCACTCAAAACATATCTGGCCCAGTGGCAGACTGACGGGCGTGGGAGTGGGGGCCATGGTCCCCTGGGTGTCAGGCTGGGGGGGCGCCGGCTGGGCCCTTCATCGTTCTTATCACATGATGTGACTTTAAGTATTGCTACGAGAAGGACGGGGGGTGGAGGAAGGCACAAATGCAACTATTGGCCCCCCGGTGCTGGAGAGCCACGGTACGTCATTGATCTGGCCCCTTACACTTTGTTATTATTCCTTTTACTGTATGCTGCGCTCACATTCATTTTTATGTGAAAAGAACATTATTGCAGGGCATGTACTGCAAATTGATCAAGATACCAAAAGTCTAAAAGCTTGTTACAATTATTGTTATTTATGAAAGGAGAAATTAGAGTTGATAAAATTGAATTAGGCCTAACAATAAAGCTCTTGAGACCATGCAAGGATTGTATTAAGATCATTAAAAAGAAAAGGAGCATGGGACCAGAAATTAGTGGCTCAAAACTACTGTGTCAGAAATAAGGTCTGTCTGGTGAACAAAATACAGTGAGATTCAGGTATTCTGCTCATCAGCTCCCTGTAAACCATGTTAGTAGGAAAGGTGCTTGTGCTGGGGAGGGCCACTGTGCTTGTGAGGGCTTCAGGTACATTGTATGAGATCTGTACACTCTGTTGTGAAGATATGAGCATAAAAAGTGTTAAATGACCCAAAGTGTTAAATGTTATAAATTCCACTTGCCAAGGCAACAGTCAGTTGTATTTTTTTTTCAATTTTTCTTTTTTTTCATCTTTTTCTGTACACTTTTTCTGGAAATGTAGAAAACAAATGTGATTCCTTTTTACCCCTCAACTCTTTTGGAGTAAGAATATAAAATATCCAGAGAACTGGAGAGACAAGGAAACACTCCTGAATGGAGTTTTCCCAGTAGATGCTGAACAGCAGGAAGTTCTTGAGTCCCATTAATTAAATGTCCCAGAATCCCTTGCTGTTGCTGTTCTGTGCCAGCACTAACTATTAATTCAAGTCCAAGGGGAAATTGCATAGTTTCTGGTGAAGAGAAAGCTGCTTACTGTGGACTAGCGCATTCACATTCTCCTGTCTTTTGACCTGGTTTTGTTCTGCAGCTCGGTCAGACTGTGCACTGCTTACACGGCACAGAGACTGTCAGGGCACTTAGAGCTTTGCAGTCTGGTCCACGGCAGATGCCATATCCTCATTTTTCACAGCTGGTCTGGAAACATGAATTTTTGTTCAGATGCAGCAGGCTGTATTTCAGTGCTTTGCCCAGTTAAGTTGTTTCTTATTTCCTTCAGACCAGATTTTTTTAAATGTATGAAGCTTTGCTACATGCATAGACATGTACAAGCATCCATTTAGCTGAGCTGGGAAAGTTATCACAAGCAGCCTATGAACATCCTAGCTTGAGGGTTTTTTTCTCTTTGGCACTGATACTGTATAGATACATACAGGTGTGGCTATGGGCTTCCCTTGGCCAATGTTCACTCAGCCTGATGAAGGGTGTTTGTGCCCAAAAGCTTGCTAAGAAGAATTTTTCCAACTATTTGAGTTGGTCTAATGAAAGATATTGGATTTACCCAAAGAACCTTGGCTGCCTATGTCCTTAGAGTCAGACCAACACAGCTACAACCTACACCACTGACAGACAAAATACTTTTCTCTAACTGGGATAGATAAAAATACTATAAGTTCCCCTGTCTTGGAAATATTTACTTATGTGATATAAACAACAGTTCACAATACTTACTGAAGAAAGCATGAAAAATAGCAGCAGATTGTTTCAAATAGAAAGTTCTACCTTCGTGTTTGTTGCTATTTTACAAATGTGCTGAACAACTGAAATTTCTACAATCTTTCTCCGATGCCAGATTCATGTTTAGTAATCAGTGCTTGTGTGACAGCTATTGCTTAGTTCTTTACCAACCCTGTTTCCAGGCATAAAGACAGTATATTATATTACACTTGATCTTAGCCAGAACACGTATGAACAGCACAACAGCTGCTTGCTGACACTGGCTTAGATTTTCTTTCATTATACTTTGCGTTGCGTTTTTTTTAAAATTCTCTACAGGATTTTATTCAGCTCAAAGTTGAGCTTTTGGAGTAGAAAATGGAATTTATCCTTTGCCCTTAGGGGCAGGAGCTGTTTTTTTTTAAATTCATTTTTACATGGTGCCTAGCACAAAAGAATTCCAATCCCTGTTTGACATTTCTAGGCACTGCTGTAATACACATAAGAACAAAATAACACCGGGCCGTTTAATCTTAGAGTCGCGTAGTGATGACCATATGGCCACTCTTCTCCGGATCTATAAGTTTCTTCTTTCCCCGATAGTTCAGGCAGTTGAAATCCTCCCTGATTTGTAACATAGTCTTTCCTTTAGTCTCTGGCATAACCAGAAAGACAAAAATAGCCATGAACAAGCAATACAGTAAGAAAAAGATGAAACAGTAAGTGCCAAGACCATCCTGCATGAGGAAAAAAAATAGAGAGACTTTAGTTAATACAAATGGTTTCAAGTCCATTCTCCTTTTTAGAAGCAGTTTTGGAAAAACCTGGATCAGGTACTGAGCTGGTATAAATCAGTACAGCAGCACTGATGGCAGCTCAGTATCTGGTCCCCATTTTTAAGATTCAGGCCAATTTTTCCCTCCTCATTTTAAGTAAAGAAATTGCCTGTTCAGCAGATTTTGAGTGTCAGTGCTTGATTTAGTGGTCGGGATACTACATTATACTCCAGTGACCCTCCCTATCTGCCCTTTTCCCCTGCACAGAATCTGCACAGGGATGTGAAAAATGTTCCAGCACGGGTTCATGGCTGTCGTGGCCTTGGCTTGCCTGGTGCTTATCAGTGCTGCAGGAGCTGCTAGAAACAAATAGGTTGACATCCATTCTCACAAGGGGGGCAGGAAGGGCTTGAGGAGATTCAGATAGCCGTCTCAATGTTTGAGTGCTTGTCTGAACCACACCTTTCAGGTTTACCTCTCTCTAGTTCTAACCACGTATGGCACCTACAGTAGCCTCCTGTGTTCCTAGTGGACAATGGCTAAGTATCAAATAAAGATTTAAAATAGCCATCATCACTCTGTAAACTTCCATCTGAGTCAGCCCCGTTCGCTTGTGTGAAGCTTGCTCTAAGCTTCGCGTGCTGAAGCTTCATGTAAATTAGCATGTTCTAGCACTACCCCCCTTTTAAAGCAAAAATGCTTGCTTTGCTCACCACAATGAAAGGGAATACCAATCCAATGATGAAGAGTTGGATCCAGTTTGAGCCACCACAGAAAACGTAGGCAGCAGGTCTGTATGATTGAATGAAGATTTCTGTGGGCAGGGGACACGACACTCCAGCTAAAAAACAAAAGAAAGAATAAAGAAAACGTAGAAACCTAGAAAGACATTTCTGTATCATGTGCTACATTATATACCTCAATGAAAACCTACATCTTCATATGCTCTGAAGATATATTTCACAATATAAACTAGCAAAGATATGCTAGATGAAAGGGATTTACAATTATTTAAGTGCCTGTCACAGTCAGAGTGGGGAATGGTTTAGGAATGCTTCAGAAGGTGAATGTACATCTTGCCCAAAATCAGACCTACAAAAGCAAGCTTGTCAAACATATGGCCTAGGGGCTGAATCTGGTTCATGAAGCCTTATCATCTGGCTTGCAGTACTGCCTGTGGGTCTCAGATGAGACTCCTCACACTGTATGCAGTGCATGCCCCCATTAGCCAGATCAGGCCAGATCCGGTACATGCACTGCATACAGTACACACAGGGGTGGACTGCCACTGCTTGCAGTATCTGCATCAGACAGCCCCCCAAGCTGGATTCAGCATGTGAGACCAATTTGGCCTGCCAGCTAGCCCTACACTACTCATCTGTCCCACAGACTGGCCCCATGCTACTCATCTGACCCCTGTGTCCAGGTGATTTGACACCTCTGCCCTAAAGGCAATGCTGACCAGGACAGAATTAGCAAAGTCTGAAAAGCCCTGTAGTTTGCAGCCTAAATGTTGTTTTGGAGGAAAGAAAGAAGGTACCTAGGTAATTCAGCTATAAAGTACCAACCTGGTCCAATTCCAAAACTCATGATAAAAATAAAGATGAGCACAACAGAGCAGTACGGTATCCAGTAGGATCTCTCCTGTAGCGGGAATCAAAAGCACTTAGAATCAGAAATTTTGTGTCATACAACTCCTTTAAAACAAGCTCAATCCACACTGCATCTGAACATTTCCAGTTAATCAAGCTTCTTCTACATCATGAACAATAGAGAAATAGCAAAATGGAAACTGGCAGGGAACAGAAATGAATGGCAACCCTGCAGCTGAATCAAGCCATTGGCTGCAGTCTGTTGCTCATGTGCTCTGTGACAAGTCATCTTCAGGGAGGTGATTAGCCAAATACATCTTTCTAATCAGAGTTAAAAAGCAGGTGTTTTGAAGGTGGAAGCAGTAGTGGCAACATAAGGAAACACAGTTGTAGAAATCATTGCTCAGGTGCATAGATGAGATGGGATCTTACCTGCAGTGAGAGAGTGGCTGTGAGAAGCCCTAAGGCCAAGGTCATAGTTGCATAGCTTGTCCAAAGCAATGGCTTCCTTCCTGCACGTTCAATAAGGAAACCCTGTGGAACCAATAAAAAATGATCAGCAATAGAGAATCAAAGAACATGAAAAGGCAGAGTACTGCAGTAGAAGGAAACGTAAAGATAAAAAGCAGAAACATCCTAAATAATAGCTACTGAGAATTTTGCTTTGTAGGAGGTACATGTGCTTGGGAGTTAGGACACTTTCAGATTCTATTTCTGATTTGGCCAATGACTTGCTCTGTGACCTTGAGGAAAACTGTAATGTCTCATCTATAAAAGGGTTAATAATACACATTTTTTGCTAAATAGATTGTAATGTTTGTATGAACAATATCAAGTGCAAGACATTATTATTATTTTGTTATAGATATTTGTTTCCCCAAACTGCTTTAAACAGTATCATTAAATAAAATGAAATAGGTATCTCTGCAAAACAGTTCTGCTCAAAAACAACTTACACAAAGAATAGTGGTGATAACCTCAGTGATACCAGTTCCCAGAGAGACATAACGTATTTGAGAGAAGGGAATTCCAGCTTTCATGAAGATGTCATATGCATAAAAATAAACCTGGAAAAAGAGAAAGCAATAAGCCATACCCATAAGAAAAAACAACCCCAAACTTTTACAGAACGCGGTATTATTCTCTTTGCTGTTACTGCCTAACCTTCACCTAGTAAACCAAAGGAGCAGAGTTTCCATCAGGCATTATCAACTCCTTTCTTCAGCTCTGCTTTTTAAACTGGCTGCTAGGACATAAAGAGAGGGAGAGATCTGGGGCTAATAATTAAACAAGCTAGGGGGTGTGTGGCTTAATGATATGGCTACTACCTCCAAAAGGAATGGGTCTTGGGTTCTAGCCTAGACTCTGGCTCCCAAAGAAGCAGAAATTTTCTTTACCCTTTTTCTTTCATTTTATCTAATGACTATTAAATGCATTGTATGATGGCTTGGCTTCAAAAGGAGCACTGAAAAACTACCTGGGTAATGCCCAACCTGTGGTGAGATGGTTTGAGCAGTGTTTCTGTAAAGCAAAAGAAACATAGACCTCTCCTGGATGAGGGGCCTTGGGGTTTAGGTCTCCTGCTTTCTGGGCCAATGACTTGACCACTCTGCTGCTGAGGCTAAACACAGGATTGCACTCAGGCATACAGATACATGTATGCATATCTGCCCAACCACTGTGTATCCTAGTGAGAATGTGCAGCATCCATATGGATGCTTTTGTGCCCATACTGCATGGGTATCACAAACTGTGCCTAAGTGCCGGAAAGGCTATTTAGGCACATGAAGGATCATTGAATTCTGCCCCAGACTGCATTTACTCTTCATGATAACACCATAAACAATTCATGCACAAGCCTTCAGAGGGCATTGTATGGGCTACCTTTCTTTGTCTACTCCATGCTCCCCATCGTCTATAGGCCTTTCCTGGGAAGTAATTTAATTCTTTCATTTTTATTATACCCATATTTGCTTCACAAATTACAATTCACTACTGTTTCCAAAGCATCCTTTTAGTTTATGAATCATCAGGAATCTAGATGAGAGGAAGTCTGAGAAAAGTAGTACACTTACTGCATTGACACCAATTAGTTGCAGACAGCAACAGACGAGAAAGAGAGTGATCAGCTGCCAGCGCACAGATTGGTCCCTGAAGAGATCTAGAACACTTTTTGCCTTCTCTCCATTGATGATTTCTTGTTCCGCTATCATGTCATCTATTTCAGCCACATGGTCATTATCTCCCCAAAGCTGTTTCATAGCTATCCAAAGGAAAAAAGAAAAGATCCAGTATAAAATACTGTATTTAGTCCCTCTGCATTTACATTCATTTATTAAATTATATGATGATTCAGAATACCATTTCCTTGCACTCTGGCAGTAGTTTTCTCATGTTAGCTACAGATTATTTTAAAAAGGCATCTTTGAGCAAGTAGGATATTTTCTTCAGTTTATGTTGATCCTTCTGATCACAATATTGATATTAGTCTTCCTGTAGGCCAGTAACTGCTTATGGCATTTCAGTGAAAATCAAACCCAACCTGCTCAGAGCCCTTTTCTGCTCAACAAAGAAATCCCCCTACATCAGGCAGGCCAATGCAAACCCCAAAACACAGAGCTCTAGGAAAAATGAGTTTTATGCTAAGAAATCTTTCTTGCTTCAGAGTTTCATCTTTCAAAATGTAAAAAGAGATAATAGCACAAGGCTGCTTGATCATTGTTTTTTTAGTATAAATTAATACTTGTATTCAGAACTACACTTAAAGAATTACGGAAGAGGCAGAGTGGTCGTAATGGACTGTTTGCTGTGCCATGATAGTAAAAGGTTACAACTAAATAGTGGCAATTTGGCATCTTATACAGGTCCTGAATATACTGTATCTGCCCCTGGCTACTATGAGACAGAAGGTCATGGGCTAACACGAAGATTGTAATATACTCTGGGCACATCTACACAAGACATTTACTGCACAGCAGATTAATTAGCTGCACAGTAAATGCCATGTATCTAAATGTGCACCCCTATTAGGCTGGAGTAAATTAATGTATTCTGCAGAAGGACGGTACTTGTAAATACAAGTACTATCCTGCTGCAGAGTAAAAAACACATGTAGACAGCAGCACATTTGTAGACATTGCCCCAGCTGGCTGGGGCACAAGGGTGTTTCACTGTGGGGGCTGCCTGCCAGGTAGCCCTGCACTGAAGCACCTTCATGATCCCAACCAGCCCCTCTGCAGCATGTGTAAATGTGGCCCCCAGGAGCAATAAACTCCAGAGCTTATTAATGCAAGTTAATTTCATCACATTCATATGCACATGTATGTGTGTGTGATCATGTCACCCTCAAGTGTCTGACAGAATAAGGGAGATATTAATGCTAGTGTAGAAGAGATCCTTACCTCAAATACAGAGGGTTTAGGATTTGGAGTTAAAAGAAACCAGGGTTTTATTCTCCACTCCATACATGTTTGTGTGGTTTGCCTAGTAATTATACTTTTAAACTGAAGCCCAAGGATTTGTTAAGGAAACAGCCCAACTTTGCTAAAGATAGTACTAAGGACATATTTTTGTACCTTTGACACAACCCTCTTTGTCCTTTTTGTCGATTAGAAGGTAACGTGGAGAGTCAGGGAAAAAAGGCAGTGTGACCATCTGGATTAATGCTGGGATTGCACTGACCCCCATGAGAATGGGCCAAAGGGCTTTTGCTCCCAGAATTTCTCTGAAACAGAAGTACAGCAGTAAGAGAACCTGAATTATGGTAGTTTGTGGCAGTCTGCATACATGTAAATATAGCAATATTGATTGGTTACCCTGGAGCTAAAGACCCGAAAGAGACTATCCGTGCAAGTATTTAGAAGTATAGGAGATGTTGATCTGCTGTTTCCTACTCCAGGGATGTACCTGTTTCATCAAAGATGGAGTCTGCCATTTAACACCCAGTTTATAGGTCAGCTCACACCTGCAGTGAGTCTGACAGATGTGGGTATGCCTGTATGGTGACTTCTTAGTACAGGGGAGCTAGTTATTAAAAAAGCATGTATCGGGTAGGGTGTGCACAGGTGAGTATGCATTTGCCTGAGTTGGTGAATCTGTATATATTTGTGTCCTTTTGAAATAACATTTGATAGATTGAAGGATCTAGTTCATACCTTCTACCCTCTAAGAAAAAAGCAAAATCCAATTTTAGAAGTATTGTAGCTATTTCAGATATTGCACCAAATATGTACTGAAATCTATTAAAAATGTTCTTTTTTGTAAGGTTTATGATGATCTTGATTGATCTGTCTCTTTCATTCCTTTGCTAGAAAGCTCATGGTGGTTGAAACAAAGACCTTCAGGAATTTATAGTTGCATAATATTTTTGTTTCCCATTCAGTTACGACTTAGCAACTTGGGCTACACTCATTCAGTCTGGCAGACTAGCTTCCTGGAATACTCTGAGAAGCATGGGATGCTAAGTTATCTTTCAGGAGTCTTACATAAACATGTTCTTTTATTTTAGTAGGAAGAAAAAAGAGAAAAGAAAAATAAGCCTCAAGTCTCCTTACTCAAGTCCAATGGCAAATCCTACAAATTTTCCAATGGCGATGGCTGTAGAAGCTGTTATAGCAGTGACTCCACGCAATTTCTTTGGAGCACATTCTCCAACATACATGAGATGAATATTCAGACCTAAACCTGCAAAGATAGAAACAGAATATCAGACAGGGCAGTTCTACATGAAAAGCTACATCAGAGGTTGGTTTACTATCGAGTGAGCGTGTTTCTAAAAATACTGGGCATATTTTGACATTTTCAGTGCTTTTCTGTCCATATTATCTATGGTAAATTCTGACTTAGAAGAATAGGAGACAGGCAAAGGTTGTACACTATTAACTGTTACTCTTATCATTTACTTAATTTAAAGTCTATATAGAACCATAACTTTCTGTGGTACCTTAGAGAGATTTTTAAAAGGTCCCAGGCTCAAATAACCAGGCATGGTAGGCCCTTTTACTTCTTCATGGGAGAATACTGTGGTGGTGTCAGGTGCCTTTTAGATCAATACAAGATGTATGCAAATGTACCTGTACAGACTCCAGAGAAGAATCTGCCAAGCAGGATCATCTCAAAGGATCCAAATACCTTGCTGAATCCCATCAGAGCTGCACCAAGGAGAGCAGGGATGTTGACAAACAGCATGGCTTTCTTCCTGAAATTTATATGAAAGAAACTTGAGTATAATGATACTGAGCGTGTCATTCACTGACCATTCAACAACAGTTACATGAAATTTAAATCAGCTAAAGATTCTGGGATGCATTTCACTATAATAATACCATACTCACAACCAACTTGAGCCCAGAAGGCATGAGGAAAGGACAACTGTCTTTCACAGAGTGAAAAGCCAGCTGCAGCTTTTGAGAACACTGCTCATGTGTGCTCTGCTGCAATATGAGTCTATGTTTAGATGGGAGGATGAACTTTGGTAAACCATTGGTAATGGTGAGACTTTCCCATAAGGATCCCCCTTGAAGTATCCCCTAAACTCAACCTGGCTGCTTTGAACATTTCTATTGAAATTCCTAATGGATAAGATTATATTTTTCACCTTATTGCCATTCTGAACTACTTCCTTTCTTTGTGGGAGAAGCTCACGGTGCTTTGGGTGAATCATGATAAAGGACATTGGGGTCTGCAGCCAGCCTGTTTCCTTTAGGACATGAGTCACTTGTTTTTGCAGTCACTGGAGTAAGTAGAAATAGACTCATACAAAGATTTGTCCTACCTTCCAAATCTAATAGAAAAATATCCAGCATACATGGAGCCCAGCAGCCCCCCGATACTGTAAATGGACACGATGGAGGACCACAGTAATGTGACTCCCTTGTCACTGAGAGGAAAGCTGTATCTCTCCAGCCAAATCTCACTGATGAAGCTCTTAATGTGCTTGGAACAAAAACAGAAAGAATTGGATTCGATCAACTTTTCTTCTTTTGAGTAACATATTCTCTTTATTTCATGTATTCATGACACCTGGGGTGAAATCATGGGCCCAGTGAAAATGATGGGACTTTTGTTGTTTACTTCAGTGGTGCCAACATTTCATCCACAAAGTGCAAAGAACAGCAGTAGATATCAATATTAAATATCAGTTATACATATTGTTAGGCAAGCAGTGACCTGACCTCTGTTAATCTGATAAACTCGCCTTGTTTTGTTATGTGATCTTGCTACCCACTCCCGCTTCTCTGTTTTATCCACCTGTTATATTCTGTCTGATGCCTTGGATGAAATCCAGGCCATGCTGAAATCCATGGCAACATTTCCATAAATTGAAGTGGGTCCAGGATTTCTTCCCTTGACTGTTTGCTTTCTAAAGGCAAATTCTGTCCTCTTTGTTACTTGACTGTCCAGTACACAGCAGAAGAAGGACCTGCTTCTTGATTAGGGTTCCTACATGCTACTGTAAAACTGGTAATAAGTAATAAAGTTCAAGTTTAAATGTTGATATCTTTCTAAGTCCCTTTTGCAGTCTCACCTACCACACTTACTTTCTTTTTCCAAAGACAAGTACCTTGCTCCTGCCCCTTGATGCCAGTGTCATACCCAGTTCTGATCCTGACACTTTTTGCACCTATGACCAGCACTTAGCTAAAAAGATGAAATAAAAATGGATACAAGGGACCTTATACTTCATGAGAGAGGAAAAGGTCATGCACTCTAGAGCAGTGATTCCCTTGGGAGCTTTTGAAGGGTGCCATGGGGGTGCCACAGTGTTAGAATTGCTAGGTGTACAAACATAATTTACAAGGTAAATCTGGAGATTTTAAATAGGAATCCATATTGTTAAAAACAATCTCACCTGCTGTGGTCTTTCTGAGTTCATAGCAACAGAAGAATTGCTCTATTATTTTTCTGTAGTGAAAAACCAAGTGAAAAGTAAGACCTGGCATTTTCCAAGGGGTGCCTTGAGTCTAGAAAAGTTGAGAAACATTGATCTAAAGGATTGGACCAGGGCTGAGGAATGGAAAAGTACCCACTGCTATGAATTCCCCAGAGCCTTCCTTTACTTTCCAGCTCAGTGGTAGAAAAACTATGATGGTTACCAGGGCCACAAGTATTGGAAGCAGAAGCCAAAAGTGTTCTGAGACAGGCCAGGAAAAATCAGTGAAAGAATCTGGATTGAAAAGCTATTTGTTCGTTTTCTTTGCAGTTTTTGCTTACCTCAGCAGGAGGGTTTATGATCGAGATTTGTAACCCATACTGGAAAGTCCCACCGATGCCAAGGACAAAGGCCAAGAGCAAGAGATTCCAGCTGATCATCTGTCAGGGAGATACAAAACATAGGGCTTGTGGGGCTATTCAGTCACATTCAAAATAATGGTTCTTTCTGGTACAGTAACCCCTGACCACAGAGTACCAGCAGAAGAAATCCCTCCTTAGGAGCCAGGAGGCACAGGTCAAGTAAAGCTGCGTGCTGAAGGAAAGAAAGAAGTGTGTGAAAATCTCAGGGAAAGTGAGTAAGCCTTTGGTGGTGTCATGTTGCCTCGTGTCACACTTCAGTGCTTTGGTCTTTGGTTTCTTAAACTCTGGTAAAGGGTCAGCAGACCTGTGAGTGTTTTGCAATACCCAAGCTGCTGGGCACCGTGGGTAGGTTTGAAACACAGCTTCTTTCTCCCTTCCTCCAGCTGTCTCATGCACTTGTTGTCTTCCTTGACTGTTATGTTCAGCAACCTGAATGAAAGGAGAAAATGTCAGAGTGGGGCTAGCTTGGTTTCATGGTTAGGAAGGGCATTCCTGATTTCGATGGGCTATAGGAGTTTTAAGAAATATCCCAAATATAATTTTGTGAGAGAATTATCATCCTTTCTTTCTTGATGGCAGTTATTGTGTGTCCTCATGATCCCGTGCCCTGATGATAAAATGCAGCATTTATATCTTACAGGACAGATCCTTGCAGATGGCAGTGTCCAGCAAAGACTGTAAAACTGACACAAAGTAATTTAGAATTTGAAGAAGTTTCTGCTTGAAAACAAAGTGAGCCAGATCCATCCATGGTATAACACTGCTGACTTCAGTGCAGTCACATCAAGAATGATTTTGGCACTTTGTTCATATATTAGACCCTGATGCTCTCCTGGTTGGTAAAGACATAGGATGGATTGTGGTTTATAATGTCTAACATCAAGTTTCTCCCACACTACTGGTGTTATAAATTAAATAACTCTTCACCAGGAGACCCACCAT
>NW_005841940.1:3038636-3040341 GCF_000455745.1 Alligator sinensis
AGGAAACTTCTTAATTACAAACTCACCTCTAGCATATTTTCTAGAACTTTGATCAGTCTGTTTTACAAATACTATAATGGGTGGCTATTCTAGTAATAGATTTCATTTTAAGGAAGGTTTTTCTTGATAGTCATCCTATAATCCCTTTTTTCCCCCATCCTACTTTTATCCTATTTTTTCTTGCTATGCTCTCATATGCTACCCAAAACAAAAAATTCCTTTCTATCTTTTGGTTTTGATCTTTCATGTAAAGTATAGATCATTAACTTGTACCCCCACATCATACTCATCCAAGTTATTTAGCCCTTTTCAGTCTTCATAGACCAATTACTTAGGGCACATAGTTACTTTGTTGCTTCTCTCTGATCACCTCTGGCTAGTCTTCATCTGTTTTATCTCATTGCTTTAAAATGGAAGAGCCTTTCAAATCCATTCTTCATTACTACTTTTAATGATTCTCTGTGAAACAAAACAGTGATATATTTTATCTCTCAGATCTGATCTTATGACTTCTCCTACTGTTATTTTAACTGTATTTGATTTCAGATAAGTGGATTGGTTTCCCCACCCCCATACTGAGTTTATGCAACAAGGCTTTAGAAGAGCAGAATGGAGTAGAGGATGTATTGCACAAATTATATTTGGGAAAAAAGAGAAATGTATACCGGCTTGAATGGCAAGGTAGGCATCTCAGCTTGTAGGTCAGGTCTGCCTTGATGGTTTCTTTAGTTCCTCTGGGACCAGTCACACTTTATATAGAGACGAGTTTTAGATAACATTTTAATGCCTCATCCCTCCCTCCATCTGTTTGTCTCTGTCCCTTTCTTCACACCCTCTCTACCTTGGCACAAAGTTCTTGATACTTAGTTTGTCATTATCACAGCGGTTACTGATGAAACTGCCCATAATTTTGGTGGGTCATGACCCATCTGCATCCATGCCAGGTCAGGGAATTAGGGGCATAAAGAAAGCTGACAAACAATAAGCCATTGGAGGAAATGAGTCAAGGGCAATAAAATGGGCACTGATGAAAGGCAAAGTCCAGAGACTGGTTTAAGTTGGAATAGACTGGCTGAGACTTTAATTGCAAGATGTCGTAAGGTTTTGCCTCTGACATTTTCTTGCTTTAGATAATGAGTCAGCACCTTTTAAAGAAATAATTATTAGGAACTGGAGCTATGCCAGCCTGCAAGAGCTCTTTGAAAAAGTGGACAATCTGCGGATTTCTCTGCTAAAAAGGAAATCCGCATTTTCTTTGATAAAAACAGGGAATCCGTGGTTTTCTACGTTTTTCCATGGGAAATGGAAAACCTGGATCTCTGGTAATAACCCTTCTCACATTCCATAGCTACAAAGTTTCCTAAGAATAAAACCTGCAGCATACACGGACAGCGTCACGAGGCCTGCATCAATGAGTTGAACCGGAGGTTTCAGAGTTGGTGCCACCAGGGAGGCCTCGGGTTCCTGGAAAACGACCCGCATTTTTGCGCAGGGGGCATGCTCGGGTGGGATGGGCTTCACCTCTCCCCTAAAGGCAAGCGTGTCTTCTCTTCCTGGTTGGCTGATGTTGTACGGCGTGCTTTAAACTAGCTTTGCTGGGGGATGGGGCCACAGGAGGACATGAGGACACCTCCCAGCCAAGACAAGTGATGAGCACAAGAGGTACCCAGGGAAGTGACAAGACAGACAGGCCTAGGAATCGGGG
>NW_005841940.1:3040648-3047216 GCF_000455745.1 Alligator sinensis
AAGAGACTTAATGGTGGGTGTCTACTATCAACCACCCAACCAGGGGGAAGAGCTGGACCGTGAATTCTCGGATCAACTCGCAGAGGCAGTTAAGTTGAGGGACGTAGTCATCATGGGTGATCTAAACTACCTGGACATTTGGTGGGAGGAGCAGTCAGCCAGTCTGACCACTCATGTAGGTTCCTTGCTGGGATACAAGACCTCCACCTAACCCAGGAGGTGCACAGTCCCACCAGGGGGAATGCCCTGCTGGACCTGGTCCTGGCCACAGGCAATGACCTGGTGAGGGGACTGCGGGTGCTCGACCACCTGGGCGATAGCGATCATTGCCTACTGGAACTTACTATCCAGTGCAGGGCGTCAAGGGCCTGCAGCAAGGCAGTAGCCCTTGACTTCAGGAGGGACAGCTTCAATGAGCTGAGGAGATAGTAGGAGAGGCACTGCAGTTCCGGAAAGTAGGGGAACTAGGTGTCCATGGTGAGTGGTCATTCCTTCAGACAATCCTCTGAGCCCGAAGGGTGACAGTCCCAATGCGAGTCAAAGGGGGCAAGTGTGCTCAAAAGCCCCCTTGGCTCACTAGAGGCATTCAGGAACATCTGAAAACCAAATAGGAGGCATACATCCAGTGGACGGGGGGCTATCACCAAAGAGGAGTATACCTCCATAGCAAGAGTCTGTAGGGAGGCTGTTAGGAAGGCTAAGGCAGAGATGGAACTAGGGCTAGCAACAAAGATCAAGGACAACAAAAAGTCCTTTTTTAAATACATAGGGAGCAAAAAAAAGCGCACCAGGCGATGTGGGGCCCCTGCAGGATACGCTTGGCAATCTGGTGGTTGCACCAGAGGAAAAGGCAGATCTTTTTAACAAACTCTTTGTGTCCATTTTTTTGAGCAGGGACTGGGACTTCTCCCCTACCGGGATACATGACGGACTCAGGAATGACTCCGCCAGGCCTAGGGTCAGGGAGGACCGAGTTAGGGAACTTCTGGAGGGGCTGGACGTGTTCAGATCAGCAGGTCCTGATGCTCTCCACCCCAGGGTACTGAGGGAATTGGCAGGGGTTATCGAGGAGCCCCTGGCATGACTTTACAAGCACTCATGGTGCTCTGGCCAGGTGCCAGATGACTGGAAGAAGGCCAATGTGGTCCCCATTTTCAAAAAAGGGAGGAGGGAGGACCCAGGCGACTACAGGCCTCTTAGTCTTACTTTGGTCCTGGGGAAGCTCTTTGAAAAAATTATCCAGGAGCACATCTGGGAAGGACCAGCAAGGGGGATGATGCTCAAGGGCAACCAGCATGGCTTCATTAGGGGCAGGTCCTGTCAGACCAACCTGACTGCCTTCTACGATCGGGTCACAAAATCATTGGAGGCAGGTGTCGCGGTGGATGTAGTCTTTCTGGACTTCAGGAAGGCCTTCGACACTGTCTCCCACCCCATTCTCATTAAAAAGCTACGTGACTGTGGCATTGACACCTACATAGTCAGATGAATAGCAAATTGGCTAGGGGGCCGCACCCAGAGAGTGGTGGTTGATGGGTCATATTCGACCTGGAGGGATGTGGGCAGCGGAGTCCCCCAGGGCTCGGTCCTCGGGCCCGCACTGTTCAATTTCTTTATCAGCGACTTAGACAAGGAGGTGAAAAGCACCCTGTTCAAGTTCGCTGATGACACCAAGATTTGGGGCGAGGTGGGCACGCTAGAAGGGAGGGACAGGATACAGCTGGACCAGAACAGGTTACAGGGGTGGGCAAATGAGAATAGGATGGGATTCAATACTGACAAATGCAGAGTGCTGCACTTGGGCAGTAAGAACCAGCAGCATACCTACAGGCTGGTGATCTCCCTTCTTGAAAGCACAGTGGCAGAAAGAGATCTTGGAGTCATTATTGATTCCAAAATGAACATGGGCCGCCAATGTGAGGATGCGGTCAGTAAGGCCAACCGCACCTTGTCATGTATCCACAGATGCAACATGAGAAGGTCCAAGGAGGTGATCCTCCCCCTCTATGTGACACTGGTTAGGCCACAGCTGGAGTACTGTGTCCAGTTCTGGGTGCCGCACTTCAGGAGGGATGTGGACATCATTGAGTGGGTCCAGAGGAGGGACACCCTCATGATCAGGCGGCAGCAGGGCAGACCCTGTGACGGGAGGCTACGGGACCTGAACCTGTTCAGCCTTAACAAGAGAAAGCTGAGAGGGGACCTGGTGGCCATCTATAAACTTACCAGGGGGGACCAGAGGGGATTGGGTGACACCCTGTTCCCCTGAGCACCTCCCGGTGTAACAAGGAATAATGGCCACAAATTGACTGAGAGTAGGTTCAGACTAGACATCAGGAGGCACTACTTCACAGTCAGGGAGGCCAGGGTCTGGAACCAGCTTCCAAGGGAAGTGGTGCTGGCTCCTACCTTAGAGGGCTTTAAAAGGAGGCTTGGTAACTACCTAGCTGGGGTCATTTAAGCTTAAACTTAGTAGAGGTCATGAGAGCCCTGTATTCATTCCTGCCCAGGGCAGGGGGTCGTACTAGATGATCTGCTCATGTCCCCTCCAACCCTACTTCTATGAAACTGGTTCAAGCTTTGCAGGTTAGACTAACCTACAAAGATGGAATCAATTTAGGCTTAGGCTTTTTGAATGTCTGTCCCTAGCCCAAGTGTAATTGGGTACTAGAAATGGTGAAATTATTTTCAGCTTTAAAAACAGCTGGATTTTATATGCTTGTAGCAGGCAGGGTAGATTTGCACCTTTTAGACTAAATCAGAGATGTATATAGCAGAAGCTTTCATGAGCCCAAGCTCACTTCCTCAGGTGCTAATGAAAGGATATGCACTGAGGTGCTTGTCGCCACATTGCTGTTAACTCTTCAGGTTATGAGAGTGCTTAAGCACAAGCGGCCTGGGAAGTGGACATAAGTATCTTAGGCCCCCTGATTAACTAGTTAATCATGTCTGAAGTGGTAGCCTGGCCACACATTTGAGCAATTAATGATGCAATAAAACAGGGAATAAGCCATGAAATATGTGTAATAATTTTGTGGCTGGTTCCCGTCATGCCTTAAACTGAATGTGTGGCTGGTGTGTTCCTGGGCTGCAAGTGCTAGTCAGCTGATTTGTGCTCCTAGGCTTAGGATCACACCAGAGCCTTTCAAGACTCCAGTGCACTTCTGAGGCTGGGAACACTAGTCAGCTCATGAGTTTTCTGAGTCATGGGAGCACATCAGAGGCCTCTTCAGTGCGCTCCCAGCCCCAGAAGTGCATCAGCCACACATTTCATTTAAAGCATGGGATGAGGTCCAATTGTCAGGATTGGGGATTACATCTGATTGTGCCTTTATTTGAACATCTATTATTGGCTTTAGTAATTCACCAGAAGACATATTTGTATCTAAGAGAGAAATCTCCTAAGTGCATTTGTACACATACATAAATAGTATTAAATATAGTTTTAGTGTTTAAAAATGTGTATTTTCTATTTTTTTTAGTACTGTGGCACTGGGCAGCAGATAAAATTCTCCTATAAAGTATCAAGAAGAAATCTACTATAAGCATGATGTGCACCTTATATAAAATAGTTGTGTTTTCCCCTGCCCTGGATTGATGCTCATGGGCTTCTTTTCATCTATCTTAGTGTGATATCTTGATATAAGTGTGAATAATAAATTGAGTTTGTGTACTCTGTGCCTTTGAATTGACTAGTTAATGACCGATAGCAGACTCAAACTCGCTGTCTGAGAGAAGTTTAACAGTTAAGCACGTAGGACAGTGATTCTCAACCAGGGAGCTGGAGCACCCTGGGGAGGTGCAGAAGCCTTTGGAAAGTGCTGTGAGATGTGAGGAGATGAACAGATATAAGCAGATCAGTACAGGCTCAGGGTGATCCTTGCTGACCACTGCCCAGCCTCCACGGCTTGGCACCTCTGCAAGGAGGTAAACATTGTACTAAATAAAATTTTTTTTTTTAAATGAGCTGCTGCTCAATTTACAAAAGTTATGGAGAGGTGTCTGGAGTCAAATGAGTCTATAAAGGTTGAGTCTATAAAGGTTCAGAACTACTGAGGTAGGGACGTGGCATATGATACATAGTGATGAAGAAGAATATCATTTTGTACAGCGTTTCCATAAAAGAAATGGCTTACTATCTTTCCTTGGATCTATACTTCTAGAGATAACCTCTCTTCCTATGTAGCCACTCTGCTGTTTAGATATGCCAGGTTGCTATAGATAGAAGACTCAGGTCTGAACTCTGTATCCTGATGTTTTTGGAGGTGAATCCCTTTGGAAGTGGCTGCACATGTTAGTTCACAAGACTAAGATTTTGTTTATCTTCAGGATACAGGGCAAGTTCAGCTGTTTACCTAAGGTTTTGACAGAAGTGCTGGCAAACACAATATCTGCAACCTTGTCTCTCTACTCTCTACTGTGTCTGTTGGAAATTAATTTGGAACTACTGGTTCTTGCTGCCATTTGTATACAGTAATTCAAGCTGTGAGTCTTTGGTGATTAAGTATTTTTTTAAGATGTGCTCAGAAGTTTGAGTAGCAGCCCAGATCGTATGCCTATCTATCTAAATAGGTCATTTACATTTTTACAGCTCATGGACGAGTTTTTTAATTCAGTAACAATTAACAGGCCTGTTAAACGCTCTGATTAAAATGTAACTACCTAACAGCTTTTATCTGCCTCCACTTTATCAGTCTAAAGGGACACAGTTTCTAATCATATTCAGAAAAATGTGTGGAAGGTAGATGGTGGTGATTTCTGTAGCATATGCATTAGCAGGTTGGTCTTTATTATAGGAAATGAAATACTATGTATACACACACACACACACACGCATACATCATATATATATATATATGTGTGTGTATATATATATATATATATATATATATGTATGTATATATGCACGCACATATATAGTATTTCATTTCCTATAATAGATATCTTCCATGCAGCACTGATGATTAGAAATGTGTGTATACATAATATACTATATTTCCTATACTATACTATATAGTAAAGCATATAGCCTGCACATTAACAGGGTTGGTTCTTATTATAGGAAATGAAATACAATGTATGTGTGTATACATGTGTTCCTATGTGTGTGTGTGTGTGTGTGAGATCAGGGAGGGGCCATCACCAGGGAGGACTACACCTCGGTTGCTCGGGGCTTTAGGGGGGCGGTCAGGAAGGCCAAGGCGGAGATGGAACTGGGACTAGCTACCCGGATCAAGGACAACAAGAAGTCCTTTTTTAAATACATAGGGGGTAAAAAGAAAGTACTGGGTAAAGTGGGGCCACTGCAAGACATGCTAGGAAATCTGGTTGTTGCACCAGATGACCAAGCTAACCATTTAATAATTTCTTTGCCTCCATTTTCCTGAGCAGGGATCGGGTCACCCCTCCCTCCCCCCCAGGACCCCCATAGGACCCAGGGGAAGCACACCCAGGCCTAGGGTCAGTGAGTACCTAGTCAGGGAACTTCTGGAGGGACTGGACGTATTTAAATCAGCTGGTCCTGACAACCCCCACCCCAGAGCGCTGAGGGAATGAGCAGAGGTCATCGCAGGACCCCTGGCACGGCTTTACGGGCACTTGTGGTGCTCTGGTGAGGTGCCAGAGGACTGGAAACGGGCCAGTGTGGTTCCCATTTTCAAAAAAGGGAGGAAGGAGGACCCAGGAAACTATAGGCCAGTTAGTCTTGCCTCGATCCTGGGTAAGCTTTTTGAGAGAGTTATCCTGGCTCATGTCCACGAGGGGCCAGCAGGGGAGGTTATGCTTAGGGGCAACCAACATGGGTTCATTAGAAGCAGGTCCTGTCAGACCAACCTGGTGGCCTTCTATGACCAGGTCACAACACCCTTAGACGCAGGGGTAGCAGTGGACGTAGTCTTTCTGGACTTCAGGAAGGCCTTTAACACTGTCTCTCACCCCATTCTCATTAAAACCTAGGGCTGTGGCGTCGACACCTACACAGTCAAATGGGTCACTAACTGGCTGGAGGGCCGCACCCAGAGAGTGGTGGTGGACGGGTCATTTTCAACCTGGAGGGATGTGGGCAGTGGGGTCCCCCAGGGCTCGGTCCTTGGACCCGCGCTGTTCAACATCTTCATCAGCGACTTGGTCGAGGGGGTAAAAAGCACCCTGTTCAAATTTGCGAGGAAGAACCAGCAGCATACCTACAGGCTGGGGAACTCCCTTCTCGTCAGTGAAGGGGCAGAAAAGGATCTTGATGTCATTATTGCCAAAATGAACATGGGCTAGCAGCGCTGGGATGCGGTCAGGAAGGCCAACCGTACCTTGCCATGCATCCACACATGCATCTCAAGCAGGTCCAAGGAGGTGATCCTCCCCCTGTATGCGACACTGGTCAGGCCGCAGTTGGAGTATTGCATCCAGTTCTGGGCGCCGCACTTCAGGAGGGATGTGGACAACATGGAGAGGGTCCAGAGGAAGGCCACTCACATGATCAGGGGGCAGCAGGGCAGGCCCTACGATGAGAGGCTACGGGACCTGAACCTGTTCAGCCTTCACAAGAGAAGGCTGAGGGGGGACCTAGTGGCCG
>NW_005841940.1:3047378-3061586 GCF_000455745.1 Alligator sinensis
CTTCCAAGAGAAGTGGTGCTGGCTCCTACCCTGGGGGTCTTTAAGAGGAGGCTGGATGAACACCTTGCTGGGGTCGCTTGACCCCAGTGCTCTTTCCTGCCATGGCAGGGGGTCAGACTTGATGATCTGCTCAGGTTCCTTCTGACCCTACCAACTATGAAACTATGAAACATGTATTTACACGTATAGTTCCTATAATATATATCAGGGTGGGCAAAATATGGTCTGCGGGCTGGATCTGGCCCACAGTGGGTCTCTCGGTCCTGCCTGGCCCAGGCACTGTCCAGACCATGGGGCATCCCACCACCCCCAGGTGTGCAGCAGGGCTGGGGCGACTCCGCAGCTGGACTTCATTTCCTGGCAGCCCTGGTGGCAGTGACTCCTTCCAGCTGCCATCATCACTGGCCCTAGCCCCATGCAGACTAGTTGGGACCTGCATGGGCAGGGTCTGAGCTCAGACCGAGTGCATAGTCCCAGCCCTGGCCCCAGCCTGCCCTGCATGGGGGTTTGGGGTCCTGCAGTGCCTGCTCTGGACCTGCCTGCCTCAGCCACGATGAGTGGAGGCAGCAGTAGCTGGGCAGAAACTGCTGCTCGGCGTGGGGAAAAAAGCAGGACCCAGCGGCAGGCATGCCTGCTTCCCCCTCACTGCTACTGCTGCCTGGACCCCACCCTGGGGCTGCCCTGTGGCTCCTCCCCACCACTGCTACCACCACCAGCACTGCCTCCAGGCTGCCCCAGGCCCCTGCTTGGCAGGGTGGTGGTAGGGAGGAGCCACAGGGCAGCCCTGGTGCTGGCTGCAGGCCGTTGAAGGAAGAAGGGCATGGCAACAGTAAGGGGGAGGTGTCCGTGCCTGCGGCCAACTCCCCCTTTTTTCCCACGCCGAGCAATAGCTTCTGCCTGGCCACTGCCTCTTCACCCAGGTAGCCACCGAAGCCAGGCAGCAGCTCCTTGGGATACAAGGGCAGCCTGGAAGTGGCGCTGGTGGCAGCCCTGATGAAACTGCCGCCTGCCTGCACCCACACAGCTCCATCCCAAATGGGGAGGTTTGGTGTGCTGTTTTGGGGGTGGGCAGTTCTGACACACCCTGTGAGCTCCCTAAAACCCCCTATGGGGCCTGTGGGCTCAAATAATTGCCTACCCCTGATGTATACAAGTACACATTTCTAATCACTGGGAGCAGTGCAAGTTCTATTGTAAGCAAGAGGCAATTATATTCGAAATGAGCCACTGGACTCTGATACAGAAAGACATGTCAATGTATTTTTTGGTCAGTAAGTATATGTACCACATGTAGTTGTAATCATGAAGCCACATGTGCTTTAGTTAAGTGGCACCCAGGCTTTTGATGCTACAGGATAAGTGGCACAGGGTCAATCTGTGGACCTGGTCTTGCATGTCCAGATCCCACTATGAACTGACTCGCACTGGCTGCACACTGCCTCGATCCCAGGCCAGCCTCATCTGACTATGTGCTAGCCTGATCCTAGGTACCTGGGTCTGGCACGCAGGGCCATGTTATCTGGCCTCCAGGACTCTCCATGGGTCTAGAAATTTGGCAGCAAAGGAGCAGCAAGTAATTCTGCCACTTCTCTCATGCTGCCAAATTTCTAGACCCCTGGGGAACTCCCTGGGCCAGATGATATGTCCTCATGGGCTGGATCTGGCCTGCGGGCCAGGGGTTGAGCACCTCTGCGTTGGTTCATTGGTCCCCAACCTTTGCTGATGTGGGGCACAAGACTGAGCAGTAGTGTGCTACAGGCAGTATCTTCGCTATCCTCAACCTCAGTTTTAACTTTTGCTTTCCTAGTTTCACAAAGAATGTCAGTTTAATGGGCAACATGTTGCCTGTGAGACAGGAGTTGAAGGTCATTCTTCTAGTGTGTATTCAATTTACTACGCATACCTAATATGCATAACACTGATCTATCTATACGTATATACGTACAATGTTGTAACTCCCATCAGTATTTCACCTCTTCATTCTTCTCTGAAGTAGTGGTGTTAGATTTCAGATGCCTAAGTGTGGGTCTCTGACATGACTGTAAAGGCTAATAGGTCTATTCTGCACAGTAACGATACCGCTTTTTGTTATTTATTGCTGTATGGAGTCTGGTGCAGTCGGGCATCAAGTCCTTCCCTAGGGACCACTGGGAAAAAACTGCAGAGAGGAGTCAAAGATTTCAGCCAGTAGGAGCAGCTGCAGCAGCAGCAAAATCTGGGACCTTTGGTCATTCCCAGGTCTTGCTGCAGTTCCAGCCAGACTTTCTCCACTCTGAGCGGATTGGCTATTTGCTCCACCCACCCTTTCCTCCTCTCCCCCTCCCACACAATTTCTTCACCTCGGCTCTGTGTCTGTTCCTCTTACCCTGTCCTCCCATTCTCTCACCCCCTCATCCTACTTCTCTTCCCTTTTTTCCACTGATCTGATCCCCTCATACTGAGGTGCCTCTGGCTCCCACTCAAATATTGTGGTAGCGATACCTTGATGCCATCACATCGTTTGCTTTGCTGGCGTGTTCCAGGCGTCCTGCCCCCTGCTATTTGCAGGGTTACAATGGAAGATCTTGGGGGCAGGGACCAGCCAAGTGGGGCTGCAGTCTGGGCTGACCCTTAGGCACTATTATAATAAACACAGTAATAAACAGAATTCAAAATCTCCTGGCAGTTTTTAAAAGATTAGGATGACTTTGTATCATCCTGTGTATAATAAATAATTGCAAAATGCTTGTACTGTCTTTGAGCAAAGATTTTCAGGCAAAGAAATTATCTGCATGTGTATGTGAGAGAAACAAAAATCAGCCATAACATTCACCCAAATAAACTTCATATTTATTTTTTTTCTACATTGTGTATGATAGATACTGAAAAATAGAATAATTTTCATGCAGCCTCCTCCTTCTTTGGCAAAGCACAACTGACTTTTTACTCATGCCCAGCATGATAACACATTTTCAGAATTTTACATTCACCTTAATTTCATTCAAGAATAATAATGCATTTCTTTAAAAAGCTACAATTATAAAAGTATCTGTTTGGCCACACATTGCTCTCTTTACAATAATTTTTTTGTTGCTAGCAGCAGTAATGTAGGATACAAGCAAAGTAAAAAAGAACCACAGGAACGATAATGGCTTGTGAACTATGAACAGAAACTGGAGGGAAATGTAGAGTTACTCCCTAAGGCATGCCCAAGCACTTTGACAGGCATATAACAATGAGAAGCTGCTGCTTGCTAGAATATGTGGAGCCTTGGATAGTACGGATGATGGAGCTACCTAGGAGCATGCCAATAGTTGGGCACATCCTGCTTCCCGAAGGAACACTTCATTCACTTTTATCCACCAACAGAGCATGTACTGTTTTGACATCTGGCTGGTGACACCTGCTTTCAGGGACATTTTACTTTGTTTTTTTATTCCACGCTGTGTTAGGAAAATATGGTTATTTTCATGGAATTATGACAGAAAAATGGGTCTGTAAGGCACATCAGGAGGTGATCTAGTCAAATCCCCAGCTTGGGGCAGGATCATCCCTGTCTAAACCAACCCAGACAAGCATTTGTCTAACTGACACTTTAAAACGTCCAATGACCGAGATTCTACAGCCTCTTTGCCTCATCTGCTCCAGTGGGTAACCCCCATGAGTCAGAAAGTTCTTCCTAATATCTAACTTAAGTCTCCCATGTAGCAATTGCAAGTGTATTATTTCTTGATCATCAACCATATAATCTAGTTTGTACCACGATGATAAACATCTTAAAACATTCAGGAGAGAGAGGGCTTGCTTTAGGTGAAGGGCATATTCCTTTCTTCACAATTACAGATATGAGACAACCCTGATGGGTATGGAGAGAGCAGATGTAGCTTCTGGCTCTTGTATGTTCCAAGATTACAGGTATCACATAATGATGCATTTTATATCTGGCCACTAAGAAGGTAATGATTCAAATATGAAACAGGATTCTAAGATAGGAAGAACTGCTGAGAAGAAAAGCACACCGAAAACATGCCAGAGACTATGCAGCAAACATTTCTGTACCAGCAACGTTCAGTGCCGTAGAAGGGGTTTCTGTCTGAGCAAGATTCTGCACTAAGTTCACTTCGCAAAGTTTACCAGGAGCCAGGCATTGCCACTGGAAAATGACATGTAGGTTGGGAGAATCTATAGGGGTGAAGCTAGCAGATACTGGTCTTCTGTTAGCATTTCCACTCCACACAGCATGGGGGAGAAGAGGGTATAGGCACAGTAGAATGAAAAGGATGGAACAAAGCTTCCACTTCACCTGATTCTCCAGAAATTTCTTTGTTACTCCAACAACTTTATCTTGCACTAGGTCAACTGAGCCATGCCTGGCCAGCTGACAGCCCTCACCTCTCTATTCTGAGCTTGGCAGAGATCAGGTGGAGTGGAGAAAAAAAGCTCTATGGGACATAAGGAGTGTGTACAGGATCAGTGCAAGAGAACTATGTGAGCTGTAAGATGCACATAAAACATTACAAACAAGCCAGGAAGACAAACCACCTCAAAATAAATAATTGTAAAAGCAATGCCCAAGTATTGGTGGTATGAGTCACTTCTTAACGAGCACCAGGAGGAGCTTTTCTTCCTAATCTGTCACGTGTTTTTATAGTTGAAAATGATTAACTGCCCACTGTTGCTCAACAATTAGGATGAGTGATAACTTACTACCCTGAAAAACAAGAGCACCAAGAGGAGTTACAGGGAATTTCATCCGGTTTCTGAAAACAAAACTTAATCATATTAATGCCAAGCTTATTTGAGGGCTATGTGTAGAGGCAAAGAATTGAGGGGATTATGATGAGGTAGTTGTTGTTTGGGTGAAGGAAGGACAAAGACAGGATAAATACATCTGGATGCTAAACCAGTGCACCTGGTGGTATTCAGAGGTGAAGAAAATAAATAATCAGTTTGTAATACTTTCAGTTATGTTTTCCAAATACCTCTACATCATTTAGATTTGAAAAATACATACCGATCATTACACTTCCACTGAGATTTATCAACTACAACATGTCAGTTTTTTTATCCCAGATAATCACCATCACAGCAGTCAATGTACATGCACCTTGATAAACTGAAGCTCAAGACGTGACAGTATCCTGCAACATACTTCTCATGAATGTACAGTCACTGTCAAACATGCACTCAGTAGTGGGCTTTTGTATTTATCAAAATATCATTTACTAATTTTTGAAAAAATCCACTGTCCAGGCCTACTTATATGATCTATAAATGAAGGCTCTTTCTGAGCTCTAGAATTTTTCGCTTCAAGTTCTCAGACTTCAGTGCCTACACTCGGGTACTGAAATCCATATTTAGACTCCTAAAAAATGGGCTGATTTTCTGAAACAGTAACTTAGCTTTGCGTTTTAAAATTGAACTCATGCTCTTAAGCATCAGTTGTTTTCAATATTATGAAACTGGTAAATATATTCCAATTAAAAATCAACCCTTCTCCTAAAAGTTTAACTTTCCCAGTGCTGAACAGGTATGGGCAGGATTAGAAAGGACTAAAATAATAACTTCAGCTGTCACGGGCAGCACCTATGTTCCATCTCTGAATGGTTGAGATTATCTGAACCACAGTTAGCTAGGTGGGTTTAGGGGAAACTAAAACCTGATTGTATAAAACAAGACAGTGAAAAATGAATACTGTTACATTTGTTCTTGTAAGGCATCTGTTACCCCAAAGTAAAACTTGTCTAAAATGTATTTTACATGTGTCTAAATATAAAAAGTGATTTTTTTTTTGTGGAGAAAAGAGAAAGAAATTGAAGTACAGGGTGGGAAGGGTGAGGGGAAGATTGTCAGAAATATCATACTGGACATGTCTACACATGCGCTTTACTGCGCAATAGACTAATTTACTGTGCAGTAAAGCATCACCATCTACACATGTGGCAATTGGGCTGGTGTAGATTAATTTATAGTGTTGTTGGATAGTCCCATCAGACAGAAGTACTATCCAACAGCAGAATAAATTACTGCACTTAAACCTATGTGTAGGTGACGTCAGAATTAGTTTACTCCAGCTCAAATTGCGCTTAAGTTTAATCAGGTGCATTCATTGCACATGTAGATGCACCGTGTATTAATGTTCCATTTATAAATAGTTTGTAAAGGATTAAAGAATAATGAACGTTTTAAATACATGGCTAACTAAATGTTCAGTCAATAGGTGACTATTAACCATCTCTAATACCTTCCATAGCTGTGATGATAACATCTGCTATAACTGCTTGTAACTTACTTATTACTCCTTATTAATCATGTATTAGCCCTTTGCAAACTATTCTGAAATGGTAACTGAACAAATAGTTTGACCCGTAATTTTTCAAGAAGTCTTCAAGATAGTTTGTTAAAGCAGCACATCACTGTTGGTGCTCCTAAGAGATGGCAAGGGGCACTGCAGCACAAATTAATACTTGTATTCTAAGAGAAGGGGAGAGCAAGCTGTGTTTCAGTCTGAGTTTACAAATAAAGTAAGCAAGAAACATCAACTGAACTTCTGCTTTCCTATAAAAGCTTTCTACTATAGACCCAAGAAGAGTGTGTTCTGCCTGACCCCATATTTTCTGTGTCTACCCCACCAGAAAAAGGTAACCTCTCAGCATATCTTCCAGGCATCAGCCTCATCTGCGTCTCCCAAGCTATAACATGGTGGATTTGATTTCCTCGGGCCCTTTCCAAAGATTCTCGTGAGTCTGAGTTTTAAAGTTACGCTTGTTGAATTCCTCTGAGATTTCCAGGAAGGATTTCCCTTTTGTCTCAGGAAGGAAAAAGCCAACATAGAGAGCAGTGCAGACACAAACCACGAAGAATGGAAGGTAGCAGAAATGTCCAAGGCCTTCCTACATGGAGAGAAAAATATTTAAAAGGGTTGGAAATGTACCAAAATATGAGCCCATGAACCACTAGAAACCCATTCCTATGGATAGTAGCATCCATCATGAAATATTTCTGTGCCGACCTGAAGGATCTTATGTGCATGCATTACAGCAACTCAAGGGTAAAGTTTGGGAGACTTGGCTTGGCGAGGGGAGTATTACATGATTTCACCTTTTTCCTGCCTTTCTCACTACATATAACTCTACAGGAAAATGGGAAAACAACTGCTCTTATTAGGATTCCCTGTAGCAAACACTGCAAGGGTGCTAGTTGTGAAGAGCTCACAGTATATTCAGTTCAATCCTCTCCCAGCGGGATTCACAAAGGGGAATGTTGTGAGAGTTAAAAGGGACCTAGTAACTTCTGTAGTCCCAACCATTCCAACCTGATAACAGAATGGGAATGCTGGCTGTCAGGCCTCAAAACTGTTCCAATCCCAGCCTCTTGTACTGTAGTATTCTCTATAGGGAACAGGTTGGGCACTTGGCTACAAGACAGCTCACAGCTACTCTAGTTATAGCTTATAGCCAAACGGCTGCAGCACTGGCTATGCTGGTGAGATATTGCAGGCCTAGTCATTTCCACTAAGCATCAATGTAGGTTGTAGCAGTACAAGAGCACTTGTTCATGGACTGAAAAACTGTAGATGTATATATAATCTTCCTAACTTACCACAATGAATGGAAAGGCCATTCCAATCATGAAGAGATTGAACCAGAGTAGAGAGCCACAGATCATGTAAGCAGCTGGGCGAGACATTTGATCAAAGATCTCGGTCGGCAAAATTCCTGTCACACCAGCTAGGAAAGGAATTTGCAAGAAAATTTATAACATCATCAATAGAGGCTGGAAATGAACAGGACCTATGCTAACATCCCAAAGAAGTGTGGGGTATACAAATAGGACAGGGACCATTTATAATGGATTTTTTTGTAAATTCTTACCAGTCAGCACAGCCAGAGCAAGTGCTAATGTGGCTTAATTTGCAGCAGGAAGTTTTAGGTTAAATAGGAACATAGGACTGAAAAGGGCTTCCTGGGGCAGGCCAGTCCTTTGCATTCACTGGCACACACGTACCCAAGGATTCCTCCAAATTGCCATTTAAGATGTTAAGAACTGCCCATCCATACAAACCCCTGGACATTGGCATGACCTGCCAGGAAATGTTTGTAAGAAACTCTCTGTGCATATTCAAAGGCCAGGCTGAGACAGACACCGTAGATACAATTAAATAAAACCTAAGGCATTGCAAAGATATGGACTAAATATCTCATTGGAAGTTACTTCTGATCTAGACAATTATGGACCATTAGGGCCTGATTCTCCTTTGACCTGCACCTATTCTATCCTCATATAAAGAAGCAGAGAATCATATCTGCAGTAAGGAGTAACAGGCACATGCTGTGCATTCAAATGCGCACACACTCACCCTTATGCATAATAATGGTTGGGTTCTGAGAAAATTACAAGTCAGTCAGTTAAAATAAATAGGAAACGTTTTACATATAAATGCAAAGACATTACAAAATAACAGAGCTCAACAACCTTTTGTCACAACCCAAAGGGTGTGATTTTGGTTTTGTGAGTGCTTCGGCACTGCTAAATTGTTCCCGCTAAATTACAGCTTCTTTGCACGGTGAAGTTTTCTGCTGCAAAAGAGAACCCCGGTGCAAGGGAGAATTTCCCGCCAATTTGAAGCTTTCTTTGCAGGGTGCACTTCTTTGTTGCAGCACAGAAATGCTCGTTGCAAAGAGTTCCCGCCATTTGTATGCTAATTCGAGCCCCATTATTGGCCAGTTCTAAATTATTCACACGTGGCGGCTAGTGATTGGCTTGCTAGCTGTATAAAAAGCTTGAGTGGTTTCCGCCCAAGTTGGAGGACTCCACGAACAAGGGAGGAGGAGACTTCACGCTGTGTGAAGATCTCTAAGCGCTGCAGATCCTTACGGACCCAGCGCATTTCAAGCAGGCAACAGAGGTCTGATCAGCCTCTAGCCTCTCCCCGTCGCCGATAGATTCCTAGACGTATCCCTTCCTACGCGCAAAAGAACCGGACCCACGGAGCCTAGCAAACTTCGTGTGAGTTCAGCTGGAACAACTGACATAGTTGTTCAGACGACCGGACTACCTCAGAGCACGAGTTCCACGGAGCCTAGCAAACTTCGTGTGAGTCTATTCAGAGCTCTCCCGTACGAGTACTTTCTTCGGTTGAGACGACGGGCTCACGTGTTTAGAGCCTTCAGCCGGATTGGGCTAGAGTTCGCGAGTTTAGAACTCTTGTCCGCCTCTCTTCTTTCCTGTCTGTAACCGCAACTCAAGCAAGTTCTCCAGCCTACACCACGACCATCTTCGGTGTAAGTAAACAATCTTTAAATCTACCGCTATGAGTCTGTGCCTAATTCTAGCTTGTCGCGCCCCTCCTCTCCGACCCCGCGTGGCCGGGCTGCTGGCCACAGCCCGTGTAGAGCACAAAAAAGGGCCCGGATCGCGCTCGACCCGCACACCTTTAAGACTGCAAACAGAAGGAATGAAGTATTAGGAACACTTGCTTAATGAACTGATTTGCACATCTAAGAGCTTGTTGTCTATTGTCACAAATTAGACAAAAAGTCACTCTTTTTGCTCTGAACCTATAAAGCAAAGGAACTTTTCTTTCAGGAGTGACCCAAGCTTTTGTGTTCATGTTTCTTGTTTTCTTTCAAACATCACTGCTTGGTCAGCCCAACAAAGACAGCTGCAAGAGGAGAGCAGGGGTGGGCAATTATTTTGGCTGGCGAACCACTTAACAAGTTTTGGTAATCTGTGGAAGGCTACACACATAAAATCTTTCAAAAGATACCATTTAAACAAATTATAGATAAAAGCAAATCATATATTCAAAATCAAACATTTACTATAACATTTTTTAATTTTATTTCAAAAATATTTTTGTCCTGATATATGTTTTTTGAGTAGTGTATATAGAGATAACAGCATAATAGCTCAAAATAAAATCTTACTCATATATTGTGTGTGTTGGGGGCAGGGGGTGTAGGTGGGGGGTGGGTGTGTGGGGGGTGGGGTATGTGTGGATGTGTGTGTGGGAAGGGTGGGGGGAGTGTGCACACGTGTGTGCTGGGACTGCTTTGTGCTAGGTCCTGGGAGCTGGCTGGAGGTAGAGGGAGGGAGGAGGCTCATGCAGCAGAACTTGCCTGAGTGGTGTGGCGCAGGTGCAGTCTACTTCCCCAGATCTAGCCTGCGGATACCCTCATGGTATTCCACATGGAGCCAAGCCCTGCCTGCTCCCGTCTGAGTCAGCCCATGCCGCACTCCTGGCCCCAGCCCCGACTCTGACTCTGGCCAGCAAACACAGCTTCCTGGCAGGGCTGCCTTCCACCCACTTGTCCACCCGTAGATGGCTGCTCATGCTGGGTGAATAGAGTGGGTGGAAGGTGGCTGGGAGCTGGAGCAAAAGCCCATGTACTGGGGCAGGAGCTGCCTGGCTTCAGATTCCCCCCCACTGCTTCCCCACCCTACCTGCTGCCCGTAGCAGCGCAACAAGGACAGGAGGAGGAACCGCTGGATATTGGCAGGGGGGGAGGGAGGAAGCTGAGCAGTACCCAAGGAGGAGCTGGAGCCCTGTGTGCTGGGGCAGGAGCCACCCAGCTTCAGCTCCCCTTGCCCCCACCGCTTCTCCACCCTACCTGCTGCCCATAGCAGCACAGCAAGAACAGGAGGAGCCACTGGAGGTGGAGGGAACAAAGCAGCACTCAAGATGGCTGCAGCCACACCAGGAGCAGCCTCGCCAGAAAGTTGTGCATGCTGGTCAAAGCTGGGACCAACCTGCGGGTGTGTGCAGAAGCATGGCACGGGCTGCCCCATATGGGAGCAGGTGGAGCTCAGCCCCCTGCATGCAAAGCACTGCGAGGGCAGCCATAGGCCAGATTAAATCAATTGGATGTCAGCCCATGGGCCAGATCTACCATATTTCATGGTGTATAAATTGAGGTTTGAAGCCCAATTTTTAACTCTTAAAATTCAACCACGACTTATACACTATATTACTATCCCCTGCAAGTGGTACAGGGCTCAGTGCTAGGTTGATGTGACGCAGGCAGTGCTGCTCGCAGGGGATGGGGCCATGCCAGCTGAGCACCGCCTGTTGCAGGGGATGGGGATGAGGATGGGGCCAGGCTTGGTGCTCAGCTGGTCCAGCCCCATCTCCTGCGAGTGTTGCTGCCTGGGCCACCTCAGCTGAGTGCTGAGCCCATCCCCACCCCTGCGAGCAGTGCTGGGCTCAGTGCTCAGTTGGCGGGGCCAGGTTCAGTGCTCAGCTGGCGGAGCTGGGTTCAGTGCTCAGCAGTGCCGCTCGCAGCAGACAGGGCCAGATGCCACACTTAGTTGGGGTGGCCCCATCCCCTGTGAGCCCAGCATCGCTCACTGGGGACGAGGCTGTGCCAGTCAAGCACTGAGCCTGGTGCTGCTTGCAGGGGCTGGGGTGCTCGACTAGGGATGTACTGCTTGCAGGGGTTGGGGCCAGGCTCAGCTGGCGCAGCCCCGTACCCCACAAGTGGTGTTGGGCTTGCAGGGGACGGGGCTGCACCAGCTGAGTGCCAAGCCTGGCCCTGTCTGCTGCGAGCAGCACTGCTGAGCACTGAGTCTGGACCTGGCAGCTGAATGCCGCTTGCAAGGGACGGGGCTGGGCTTGGTGCTCGGCAGTGCCGCTTGTAGCAAATGGGGCTGGGCCTGGTGCTCGACTGGTGCAGTTCAGGCAGCACTGCTTGCAGGAGATGGGGCAAAGCCCAGCTCTGACTTATACACTATGCCTATTAAAATCTTACCTTTCCTAACTTTTAAATGATGGTTGATCTATACACTGTGTCGACCTATACACTGTGAAATACAGTGATCATCAGTTGGTGGGCCAGATCTGGCCCACAGGCCGTATTTTACCTACCCCATGCTATAGAGAGCAGCACAGATTGCCCCTACATAGTTCTGAGACATAACCACAGTTGCACACAAGCACTGCAGCTGATGAAAATATAGGTAATTGTAGAAAAAAAAAATTAACATTTTTTGTATTATTCAAATGTCACCTGGTCAAATGCAATCTTCACTTCCAGCACCTTGCCAGCACTTGTCTTGGAGCCCTTCAGTTTCAAAACTTCAGTGAAAACCCACACGAAACTTACCTGGCCCAATTCCAAAGCTCAGGATATAGGCGAAAATACAGGTCATGCTGAGGTAGGGCATCCAGCTAATCTGACTCTACACACAGTGGAGAAGGAAACAGAAGTTAAGACACTTAGAGTTACTTGCTCTCATTTAATACCCCATCAGTATAAAAGGCAAAACCAGCTCTACTTGACTTAAGTAATGAAAAAGAATTTGTTACCTGCTGGGATAAAGCAACCATAAAAACGATGGCCCAGACTGCCATGAAGCTATATCCTCCCAGGATCAGCAACTTCCGGCCAGCATGCTCAATAACTATATTCTGCACAAAGCAACACAAGATGTTCAAAAGCTATTTATGCCTCTCCCCTCCAGCCCCTACTTTCAAGACACTGCTTAGTTAGGTGGCATTGATTGGGGTTCAGGCAGGCTGGGTGATGAGGAAGTGTCAAGTGTGTGTCACAACTGCAATCTGAACCTGTCTCTAAAAAACCTTGTGTACTTGCTCCAGAGAGCACAGTTAGAGTGAATAAAATAACAGTTTTTAAAAAAGGCTTCCACAAGAGAAATGTAAGTGCCCTAGATTTTGTCGGAAATCGAAGGTAATTTGGGACTATAAAGTAGCAAGCCAAGGAGACAGTGCTGGTTTCTCTAGCTCTGTTAACCTTCTTTCTTGCTGTCGATTGTATGGGAAAAGAAACCTACATATCAGTATGAGTCTGACTACCCCTATGGGAATGCTTCAGTGACTGTAACAATAAGTTACCACAAGGTGGTGGTGTTTCAGAACATGAAACATTTTTGAATACCTAATATGTCACAATGCTGCCTTATGACGGATATCACAGGTACAAACACTACAGGTCACAACTTTAAAATAAGAGCCAGCAACCCAACAGAACTAAACTGGAGGACTTGAAATGCAGCCATCACTGGGACCTGGAAGGGGGCAGGATGGGATTCTTTTCTATATAAACCTTATGTTATTGTTTTCTCCAGTCACTGACTTTAAAAGTGCTATTCCAGATCAGCCAAAGGGTTTACCCACAGCAACTGCCAAGATAAAAGAAAAATATACTCCCTTTTAAACTATTCAGACATTATACTATCTGGCCATGATCAATGATTGATTAAATGACTGATGGGTCAGTAATTTGCAAGGTAACCATCGGAATGAAAAGCACTTTAAGTAGGAAAATTGGTATTAGTTGGATGTTGTATGTCAGTGGAGTGTTCTTGTGTTAGTAAAATGCATCTATTTTGTGCATAGATACTCACACAAGTAACAGCTGTGATGAGTTCGCAGCACCCAGTGCCAATGATGACATACTGGATTTTGTCATATGGAATTCCAGCCTCCCGGAACACATAGCCAGCATAAAAATACATCTGAGAAGGAAAGAGAGGGAGAGAGAAATGTAAGAAAAGATACTGCAGAATTGCCAGCCAGTGTCTTTCCTGCTCCCTCGGATACAACTTTCTACTCTCCAGTTTGGGGTTCCACATCCACATACAGAATTGGCTACTTGCTCGTAAAGCACTAAAAAACTGTCCAATTGCAGTCCATCCCCTAACACGTAGGAGTGTCTCAGCAACCGAGCACCTGGTATTTAATTCAGATATTGGTGAGAAAATGCTCTTTGAAAGAATTGGCATCAAGGGAGTCACAGTATTTCAACAGTGGAGCAAAGAGAAGTCCATTAATTATAGAGCTGTCCCCAGAATAAAATGACCATAATTAGATAAGACAGGGGCCTCTCAGAAGCAGTATAAGGCACTTCTTACTTCTCCAGACTGCTAAATGTAAACTTGTCAGTTAATGCATTTATATTTGCATTCTCTTGTTTCCTGCAGTTCATTAGGCATCTCTGTCTTATGTCTCCTCAACCCTTCTTTTTCACCAAGGCTGGATGCTAAGTAATATGAGCATATAGGGAATTGGTGAGGTTTTATTCACCAAGGCGCCCCCAGGGGTTACAAGAAATAATGGCCACAAGCTAGCAGAGAGCAGATTTAGACTGGACATTAGGAAGAACTTCTTCACAGTCAGAATGGCCAAGGTCTGGAACGGGCTCCCAAGGGAGGTGGTGCTCTCCCCTACCCTGGGGGTCTTCAAGAGGAGGTTAGATAGGCATCTAGCTG
>NW_005841940.1:3061617-3061881 GCF_000455745.1 Alligator sinensis
GGTGTAAGCTAGACCCAGCCCTCTTTCCTGCCTATGCAGGGGGTCGGACTCGATGATCTATTGAGGTCCCTTCCGACCCTAACATCTATGAATCTATGAGCAAGGACCTAGCTCTTGTACCCACCTATCTCTCTTTATAATCCATCATTTTAACTGTCTTAATTTAACTCCTCCACTGACTTCTCCCTCCTTGATACAGTCACACCTTTCTGTGGCAATTAGGAAGAAGAACACTGTAAGTGAAGCAGGCTTATTTGCCTTCTC
>NW_005841940.1:3061894-3066939 GCF_000455745.1 Alligator sinensis
AATCTGCCCAAGAAGTGACAAGGTGTGGCTTGCACTTTGGCCTCATTTCTAGTACCGCTCGTGAAACAGTTCTCACAATGCTTACCGAGTCATTCCCACAGAGCTGCATGGCACTGCTCAGCACAATGATACTGATCAGCTGCCACCTGACAGCTGGATTCTGGAACAGCTCCCATGGCTTCTTTGCCCTCTGACCTTCGATGGCAGCCTGTTCTGCTAGTATCTCTTCTTGCACTTTGGCCTCATTTCTAGTACCGCTCGTGAAACAGTTCTCACAATGCTTACCGAGTCATTCCCACAGAGCTGCATGGCACTGCTCAGCACAATGATACTGATCAGCTGCCACCTGACAGCTGGATTCTGGAACAGCTCCCATGGCTTCTTTGCCCTCTGACCTTCGATGGCAGCCTGTTCTGCTAGTATCTCTTCTATCTCACTACTCAGGTCAGCACTGCCTCTCAGCTTCCGCAATGCTGGAAGAACAAAACGTGCCAAATTGAGCCTGGAGAAAAGGTGATTAAATAGGGACATGGCAGCAGTCTTCAAATATATGAAAGGCTACCATGAAGAGGGAGAACAGCTCTCAAAAATGGCAACCCAAGTCTGCACACAAAAAAGTATGGATAAAAGTGTATCCTCATTTGCATGTACAATTACCAAACCAAACCAACAAGATAGCTGAAGTAAGTGCCAACACAACCATGACTGCATGTCTGTACATGGATTCTGGGCATGTAAAAGTGTTTTTAAGAAATGTCACCCTACCTGGTTAGCAATTACTACATCATAAGATAAATACCATAGGCATTGCATTGGGCTAAAGTATTTGGTAGTTATTAAAGGAAACTAGCAGTGCTACAGGACAGAATAAAACACACAGACTAAATATTCTGGAATTACCTCTTGCATCTTGTAAAAAAATGTACAATCAAACTGACATCAGGTTGTCTGCACTCTCTGTAAATCTTGTCTTCTGAATGGGAGGTTGACATTGTCATTTTACACTCACCAGAGATGCAGGATTCCTTGTCCCCTCGGTCAATCAAGAGGTACCTTGGGCTTTCAGGGAGCCAGGGCAGAGTTACCATCTGGATCAGAGCAGGCACCACATTGCTAGCTAAAAGAAGAGGCCAGCTCTCCTCTCCTCCTAATAGTTCGCTGGAGAAAAGTAAAATATAACAAGAATAAAGTAAATGGATAAAATATTTCATAAGACAATATTCATTGAGTGAAATATAGCATCTCATGTTGGTTGAGGATACTGACGGCAACATAACCCACTAGGAAGAACTGGGTTTGAGAATCAGTGTGGTCTTGGATCAATGGTGATATCAGTGATGGCATAAGTTACAAGTTGGGAAGGAGTAAGTGGTAAAGGCATGTACCTCTTATCACTTTGATATTCAGCA
Source organism: Alligator sinensis (assembly GCF_000455745.1). Lineage (NCBI taxonomy): Eukaryota > Metazoa > Chordata > Crocodylia > Alligatoridae > Alligator > Alligator sinensis. Next base: position 3,063,304 of record NW_005841940.1, read on the forward strand.
GGTGTGAACAGGAAATACTTTATATGTGGAAGAGGGGACTGTAGCAGGAAAAGCATTTAACACAAAGGTGTAAACTAAAACAACCTCTTCTCATAAGGTAACTTAACTTGCCTCTCCCTCGCCCTTATGATTTAAAGCCAAATTCGGGCCTACGTAAGCAGGCCCGTCTCTCACTTAAGTAAATGTTATGGTTGGGGTTGGTCCACAAAGAATACCACACTGATGTAGGTCACATTTGTGTATGCCCACCAAATGCCAAATCAGTGAAAGTAGTGTTGCCATTTAGACCCACGTTGTGTAACTAACCTATGTCAATATTGACCCCACTGCTGAATTCGCCACCTAAAAAAAAAAAAGCACCATACCCTCCCTGTTAATGTGCACATATGAACAAGACAGAAAGAGACTTAATGAAACAGAACCATGCCTGGTTAATGAAACAGAACCATACATTACCTAATTCCAAAAACCTGTCCCAGCACCAACCCCAAGGCTGTAAATGATGCAGATGTCAATGCCACTGCTCCTCTGAGCTTCTTGGGCGCACTTTCCCCCAGGTACATGGGCTGAATGTTCATGCTCACACCTGGTGGACAATATAGACCAACACTGATTTTAGCTTATTTCCAGACAGCAAGAGAGAAAAAGAAAAATTAAAACAGCTCTGAGTGGAGGGAGTTAGCTATATCCTTTCTGCAGATTACACTGTATGCGCTTACTTTGTTTACTGAGGCCCTCAATATGTTTCACTTCCTTGTATCTTATGTCAGTTTATGTAAATATATATTTGAATATTGTAATCAAGTTCCTAAATAAACTGCATAGATAATTATTATTAAAGTTGCATTGATTTTTCACTCTAGGTGCTCATGAATTTTAGAGACGAAATAGTAGTGGCTAAAGTGAGGAAGCTCAACAGCTTACACTCGAGTTATGCAAAACTGTACGTGCATGTATTTATGTATTTGGCAACTACAAATTTTGTACATGCTGTATACTCTTTGCACATAGGCAGTGTTATTAGTCTGCATATACAAAAGCTGGAAAGCAGGTCTACAAACCTGAATTTTTAATTTGTGTATATATAGATCATAAAATTGTTCAAGTGCATCAACTCTTCTATGGTCACAAAGATTTCATTAACTAATTCAAGACTGGGAATATGTAAACCAGTTTTAATGGCAACCAAAAAAATAGAGAAATGTCAAGTGCCACAACTTTTATCACTAAAATTTCCTTTTCTGAAAGGTATTTCATATCTTGTGTGTATGTGTGTCTGGGGTGGCCTATTCAGATATTGGATACAGATACTGGCACAGAATGCTACATATTACATTTCAGAAACATATTGCTATATGGAACAAGTCAAATATTGTTTGGCGATCTATGTTTATTTAGTTTCTTAATGGAAAATGGGCATGGAAAAACAGCTAGTATAATCCGTTTTGGTGCCAAGGATCTTAATTTTCAAAGCCAAACTCGAAATCAAGACCTAGCAGACCTAGACAAGAGAGAGACTGGCGCTAGAATTCTTAATAACACAAACATTTATTTTTATAGTGCTCATCACTAGAGCAGTGAAACCATACCTGCATTGATTCCAGTAAAAAATCTGCTGAGCATGATCATTTCAAAGGATTTTGCCATTCGACTGAATCCTGACAAGATTGCAGCTATAATCACGAAAACATTGTTCACCAACAAGGATGTCTTCCTTCAGAGAGAATAAAAACACAATAAAAGGCTCAGATTGTATCAGGTCTAGTTATCAGATTCAGTGCTTATATCTAATGGGTCCAATTTTCCAAACCCAAATGCTTATGTTAGGATGGTAGGCAGACAAGGTTTCTTGGGTGAATTTGATATCTTTTATTAGACCAACCCAAATGGTTGGAGAATAGTTATTAAGCAAGCTTTCGAGCTCAAAAACCCTTCATCAGGCTAAGGAAGTGTCAGCAGTTGGTGTGTGGTCTTCCTGGATGGAATGAAAAGTAAAGAAGCCAGGGGCTGGGCTGGGGAGTCAGTTGCCAGGCAGATTATAATGAATGTTAGGATGGTGCTTTCTATCTTAGAGCATTCCAGTTGGCACTTTGGGACCCCAAAACTCATTTTAGATGCCCACTGAGACTTAATGTATTAATTATGAAACCTGGGTTTTGTGTTGGAAGGGTCCAATACAGCTAGAGTCCCACCCACTGGAAACGACAGTAGCTGAGGATGGCTGTGGCAGAGCACCAGTGGGGTGCTCACCACTTAGGGATGTTGCAAGTTCGGTGGGAGCTTGCTGACTGAGCAGCAGGGAAAGCCGTCCCCAGGAACCATTTTAAGGGGGGAAGCAGGTGTCAGAGCACTCCCGGTGCTCTGCCACTTGAAGAACTGGGCCAGGCAGCAGGCAGGTGCAGCCCAGTCCTGACGAGTGGCCATCTTAAGCCTCAGGCCAGTAGAGCTGGGGGCAGCAGTTGCTGCCTGGTGCTGAGGAAGAAATATCTCCTGGCAGAGCCGCTGCTCTGGAGACAACATGGAGGTAAGGGCAGGAGCTATGGGGTGGCTTGGAAACTCCTGGTCCTGGGTATGACTTGAAACTGCACCTTGCCAAGGATGGGTGGTCTGGTGAGGCTCCTAGTGGCATAGGAGCCCTCAAGAAATGCCAGACCAGTTCCTGCCTTGGTGAAAGGTTAGGAGGGGCGCCTTAGTAACCCCAGCACCCACTTTAGGGTGGGTAATGCAACATCGGAGGGAGTTAGAGCCAGGCATGCCCATGTGACGGGACCTGAGCCTGGTGTGGTGCAAGACCCTGCAGAGTGGGTAGTGAGGCCAGGCATGGCTGCAGCCACCTGAGCCCAGTGGGGTGTAACCCTGGGGAGAGAAGGGGAGCTGTGGGCCAGGCATGCTGACGAGGGGCCCCTGAGTCTGTGGGGGTGTTCGGCCCCTATTTTCAAGAAGGGGAGGAAGGAGGATCTGAGTAATTATAGGCCAGTCAGTCTCACCTCCATCCTTGGAAAGGTCTTTGAAAAGATTATGAAGGATCATATTTGTGGGAGTCCAGTGGGAAAATTAATGCAGCAGGGAAACCAGCATGGATCTGTAGCAGGTAGATCGTGCCTGACCAATCTGGTTTCATTTTATGACAGGGTCACAAAATGCTTAGATGCAGGAGTAGAGGTGGATGTCATTTTCTTGGACTTTAGCAAGGCCTTCAATACAGTATCTCATCCTATTCTCATAAATAAATTAAGAGGCTGTGGTATAGATGTTTACACAGTCCAGTGGGTGGCAAATTGGCTTAGCAGTCACAGCCAGAGAGTGGTAGTAGACGGGTCAGTATCGACCTGGAAGGAGGTGGGTAGTGGGGTCCCGCAGGGTTCGGTCCTTAGACCTGTACTCTTCAATATCTTCTTCAGTGACTTGGATGTGGGTGTGAAGTGTATTCTGTCCAAGTTTGTGGACAATACTAAATTGTGGGGTAAACTGCACACGCCAGAGGTTAGGGAATGATTGCAAGCAGACCTGGACAGGTTAGAAAAGTGGGCGGTACACAACAGGATGCAGTACAACAAGGACACGTGCAGAGTGCTTCACCTGGGACACAAAAATATCCAGCACACCTACTGGCTGGGAAGTGACCCTCTCAGCAGC
>NW_005841940.1:3067510-3071914 GCF_000455745.1 Alligator sinensis
ACTCTTTCCTGCCTAGGCAGAGGGGTCAGACTTGATGATCTGTTGAGATCCCTTCCGACCCTAGCATCTATGAATCTATGTGCCTCAGGGGAGGCGAAGGTGCAGAGTTGGGTGCAGAGAGGCACCTGAAGGGCTGCATCTGAGTGATTGAGCCAATTGAGGCCCTGTGAGTAGGGGGCATATGTTGAGGCCCTGTTAACTTGAGGGACTGAATTTGGTCCAGGTAAGCCTTCAGGTGCCTGAGGCCACAGGTGGGCCTGAGGTCGATTGGAGGGCGGCAGAGGAGAAGCTGCGGAGAAATAAGGGGGCAAGTCAGCAGCCCCGTATGAAGAGCACCTGGGGGGAGTTACCCAGCTACAAGACACTGCGCAGACTCTGCCCCTATTTTGTGAACCGCCTGGCACTCATTTGGATGAGGGCAGCGGGAGATGCCCAAAAGGCTGTATGCTTGCTGGCCGGGGAGTGAAGGGAATCAAGCCAAAGGACCTTTTGGGATAGGGCAGGGTGGCCCTGGGGAAAAGGAGGGGTGGTACAAGTGAGGCCCAGCAAGGGCAGTATGAGAGAGACCATGTGAGAGACAGTGGAGTGTGAAGCCTCAGTGAGAGAGAGGTGGTATGAGTGTGGCCTGTAACAGGGCAGTTGTGAGAGGCCTAATACTGTAATGAGTTGGGCATGGCCTCAGGCCAGAGCTTTACACAGCTGTTAGAAACATCTGCAAGGCATGGGACACGTAAGGGGAGGTAGGAGCCCTAGACACCAGGGCCTAGAAAGGGCAGCCACCTGCCTAATTAAGATCTTAATTACTTAACAGCAAGGCATGGCAGACAAGATAGGTGGGCAGCATGCCCAGAGGTGGTGGGAGACCAGCACTGTGGCTGGTTGGGGAGCTCCCACATTGCCACAATGACACAGCCACATTTAGGGAGGTAGGAGGGCCCCCATCACATTGATAATAGTGATTCCTGTTGCCAACTGAGCTGAGAGCCATCTCTATTTTTCCATTGGTAGAAAGTACCATTCTAGGTTGGATTTTGAGAAGTGTCTGTTTACCATTTCAAGGCACGGGCCCTCTGGCCTCATGTGGCAATGAGAGATTAATTTGTTGTCTTTTGATTACAAGCATCCTCTGTGATTTCTCAGTCACATTGGGTAACTGGGATTTGGACTCTTATTAGTTTCACACTCAAACATGCTAGTCATCCGATTAATGAAATCCAATCTAAAAAGCTCATGTTGGAGATACAAAGCCCTCTTACCTTCCCAGCTTGATTGCCATCGGTCCTGCAACAAGAGCTCCAGTGAGCCCCCCCAAAGGGTACACAGAGACAATAAAAGACCACAAAAGCAGTATCATGTTGTTCTCGAGGGGTGCACCTGTGCGTTCCAACCATGTTTCATTCATAAACGTCTGAATGTGCTGTAAGTAATGGACAAGGTTGGTTTACTGTGGGGTTAAAGATGAAGAATGCAAAAAAGACCAAGGGTTTTCCTCTTCTTAGATAGGGCTTATGCTATGAACAGGACCCTAAAGAGAAGGCTGAAAAAAGCATTTAGTTTTAAGATATCATTTTGATACGCCAAAAGAATTCTAGTTGTTGAGAAGCTGTATTAGAGAGATTATGTTTATGCACTGAAATCTTGTGTGTTTAAAAAATATTTAGAGTTTATAGGTCCTAACCTCTAATTATAAATTTGATCCTAAAATCGAAGGCAAAGCTTGATTTTTGAAGTGTACAGCACTTGGGTGCTGACTGCTCCCCATAGCCAATTTTAACAAGATACTGAGTATATAAATCATTTTAAAGTCATCTTTTCTCTGCCAAGTCCCTCAACATCACACCAGCTTATTCCAGCTCCATGAGGACACCTAGAACAGCTACTAGAGAGCCCCAGAGAACCTGGCCAATGGGAAAACAGGTCATCACCAATTACAGCAATTAATCAGGTTTTTCAAAGTCTTTTGAAAAATAATTAAGAAATATGTGGCAAGCTTGTTTTTAAAAAAAGTCTTTTAAGTGTGGAAATATTCATGATTATATTTGTTAAAGGTATAACTGGCAGAAAAAGGTTTTGAATGGCAAATCTTGTGTCCTCATGCCCTTTAGCAATAGAATGATGCCACACCTCAATTACCAATTATAAAAACACACACATCCACTCCTCACTATTCAGCCTCAGTATTAACTGACTGAAGGCTTTTCACAGCATATCCTGGTTTATGCTCAGACTGGAGGTCACTGAACCTCTTTTAGGGATTACAGGTTTGGGGCTTCATAAGATTCACTATCTCGGGAGAAGGTTAGAGGCCAGCAGAAAACTTACTGTAGTCGGAGCATTGATGATGGTGATGTTATAGCCATACTGGAAAGTCCCTCCGATCCCAGCAGCACATACTGTTAGAATTAGCACCCTGCTTTGAACCTGCAAAAACCCCCAAACATAAATGTATTAAAAGGGGGGAAAATGTAGATTATTTTCTCACTTTCATTAAAATGATTTAGTAGGAACTTGACCCAAAGCCACACTGTGTTTGGTAGGACTTGAATGGTAAGATGAAAAGGCCACAATGCTGGCTCTAAAATGGTAAGTTCCAAAAGATTAGATAAATGACACTAACAGATGTCAGGGATGTATTTGGTGCTGTGTTGGTCTGAGACAAAAAGAAATGCAAAACTCTAGAACTCTTGGTTCCAAAATGATACCTTTTTATGTTTTTGCAATTTCTTAGTTGATCTAATAAAAGGTATCATCTCTGAACTATCACATTTTAAACTTTAAGGCACCCTCTGCTGCCTAAAATATTACTGTACACAGTAGTTTAAAAATAAAAAATTGCAGGTAACAGAGTTCATTCAGGGCTGGTTTTGGGTAATAGTCCTGGAAATGTCAGTGCTTTGGTACTTTATATGTATTTTTCTAAAAACTCATTGCAATTTTCTATAAATATCACTGCACAGACTTGACAGCTATCACCAAACCAAGTCAGTCTTTTTTAGACACATGATAAATGCATTGTACAAGTGTTACCCAAATTTAAAGCTAACGATATTTGCCCAACGTAAAACATCTACCTTGAACAGGGCTTCTTTATAGCCCTGAGGTTTGAACTCAAGGCCACTGAAATGTCACTGGATGCTATTTCTGCCATCTCTTCTTTTTTACATGTAATTACGTGTATTTTTTTCTCCTCTTTAATTTGAGGGAGTGTCTTTCCCATACTCCTTCAGAGGTTAGACATTGAATCAGACAGCTTCTCTGCTTCACTCTCTCCTTATGCAGCTGTAGGTTTTCACTATATTTTGTGTTGTCCTGTTTGATCAGTGATTTGTTTGGTGAGGGTTTGCCTTCATTTTACCTTTTGAATGTGGTGAGGCATGAGTTCATTTTGATCTTTTTAAAATTGGTCCCCCCCCCCCCACCATTACTGCTATATTATCTTTTTCAACTTCAGTCCCGTGTCTTGATTAGAATTTATTGTTGAAAAGGACCACTTCATACGCTTTGGAGGTTGGTATCATGGGATGTCTGTGTGTTCTGCTACGTAGGAGCAGTGTCTGATTTAGTTTTTGGTGGAGGAGGCAGGTGCTTTTCTAGCTGAGATGGCACAAGAAGCAGAAAGCTCATTTTTGTATGTTCATAAGCAAAGGGATTTGTCTTTTCTCCCCCTATCCAAAGTTGATCTGAGTTGATATGGCACGCTCTCACTACCAGCCCTTGAAACAACATTTGATACCAAAAACACGTGGCCTCGGCACCATGATTTTTCCATGACCTCAGAGAAACAGAGGTGTGGAAGGAGCCTCCAACCCACCCCGTAGCACAGAGGCAGGGTCGAGTAAACCTAGAGCATCCCTGACAAATGCTTGTCCGACCTGCATTTAAAAACCGCCGCGAAGATTCGCGATGGCCTGTTCCAGCAGTTCACTACCCCCACGTTACCTTCCTACTATCCGGCCTGAATTTCTCTGCAGAGCGAGCCTGCTTCTTTTCTCCTCCCCTCCGCGCACAGGGTGAGCAGCCGGTTCCTGCCTTCTTTACAACACTCTCTCATGCCTGGCACGATGGTGACCCTGGCCGACCTCGCGGGCCGGTTTCCCAAGCCGGCCCTCACTCGCGTCGCTCTCGGGTCCCTCTGCTACACGGGGCCGAGCTCTCCCAGGTGATGGCTACCTCCGTGCTTCTCCTGCCCCTCGGCATCCTCCTCGCACCCCCAAAAGGCCCTGCTCCACTGAGGCCTCCCCTGGGCTGAATAAGAACAGCCACCTGCCTCTCGCTTGTGCCATCCCGCCTCAGGCAGCGACTCCCCAGCGTGAGCCTTGCCCTGTTGTGGGCTCATGTGTCCGGGGGTGGGGGGGACCCCGGATCCAAGCTGTCCTGCCCGCCGCCTCCCCAGGCCCTTCTCCC
>NW_005841940.1:3071989-3074260 GCF_000455745.1 Alligator sinensis
CCACCGCGCCGGCAAGCGGGGGGCTGCGCCGCTCGCCGGGCGGGGCGGGGCGGGGCTCCTCGCGGCTCCTCCCCCTCTCCCCCCGCGGGGCTGGGTCGGGAATGATACCTTGTATCAGGCGAGCCGAGACATCGCGGAGGAGGAGCCGTCGGGCTCATACAAAGTATCATTTCCGAACCAGGAGCCTTGCCCGGCTTGTCGTCCCGGGCGTCCCTATTTGCTCCGTCCCCTTTACGCCGTATTTGCAAGAACAAGGGTGGGCTGCCACGGGAGCCACGGCTTAGTGCTCCCGGCATCACACGGGCCGGGCTGTGCACGCGTGCTGGGGAGGAAAACGCGGGTGCGTTGCTAGGACTCGTTCCCTGGGCTCCGCAGGTGCTGATGCTTGGAAGGTGCAAGTGTCACAGTCCGCTCTGGTAGCGGTCGGGAGTGACTTTCCAACACTAAGGAGACTACTCTGGTTAATCTTTCAAGGCCTGTTAACACCTTTTGCAGTGCTGAGTTGTTAACGTCCGCGTGGCAGTTTCCAAGTGCCCTTTGCTCTCTGAGCAGTGTGATCTGGGCCCCGCGCTCTTGAGGGCCGGGCACCGCCAGGGAAGTTAAGGCAAAATCAACTCCATAGGCTAAAGGGCTGTGCAGCGATATATACATCCGTTAAAGCAGTTTAAACCCTAATGTGGATGTTCCCAGTTGCAATGAGAGTTGCCTTAAAGCTTGTCTACACAGCACATTTGGATTAAGGTGGGGTGTGGATTTCCAAGTGGAATGGCTATTGTGGAGGAAGCCCCTTCAGAGATAAGTCCTTAGATAATTGAAATCAAGCCATCCTCTTATAAGGCAATCAGGACTCGCAGTTGAGATGATATCTTTTATTAGACTCACAAAAGTTTTACAAAAACATTTCTTTAATTGCAAGATTTAATTCAACAAGATTTTTTGCAAAACAATGTCTTTGTCTAATAAAAGATATCATCTCTACTACCAGTCCTGCTTGCCTTTGCCTTTTCCTCTAGACCAATAAGGCTACAACCTGGATACCTGACATCCTCTTATAAGGTTAGCTATAGCAATATACGGCTGGAGTATTTCACTTCATCTGCTTATGGGTTTAACATGTTTTAATTAGACATGTTTAGACTGAAGTGATGAGCTTCTATAGAGCCGCCCCCAAATATCTCTGCACAATGGTAAAATGCCTCTTTTTTTCTGTCTACATTAATGTTGTCACTACTTCTTCCACAAATGAAATCATCATAAAGCTCACATTGAGGCAATATAGAAACGACCTTACTTTTTGTTGCTCATTCCTAATTTAAATGCTAAAACAGAACATAAAGCAGCACATTTGCTTTCAAATTCAAATGAAAACCTCAGGTTGCTCTCCATATAGTGGAGACTTCATTAGTGGGCTCTCAGTACACACACGTCATTGGAAAAATCTCTTGTTCTTTCAAGTACCTCCAAATCCAATCCCAGTTTTGAAGTAATCTTTGTGGGAAACATCTGTGAGACTGTCAGCAGCTTGTATTGCCTTAATTCCTGATTATGCTGCTGTTGGTCTATAGCAAAGTTGTACACTCAGGAATAATGGGCTGGAATTTGCTCTCAGTCACACCAGTGTTGATCTATAGTAGGTTTGTTGACCTCAGTGCATCTATACCTTTGTAATCTTTGTTTCTTTTGATTTACAATCTCTTGCTGTCAACCTTTCCTCATCAGTTTTTTCCTTTACCCTCTTTTGGCATGTGATTTGTTGAGAAAGACTCTTTTGCACAACCTACAAAGAAACTGCTGCAAGTGGAGACAGGTCAGTCAGCATCTAACCATTGCAATATACTGTATTTTTTCCTGGGCTGAGGGAAGGTGTTTATCTACCTTCAGAGTCCATCAGAAAAGTTGCTATCACTGCAGAGAGGTGGCATGAAGCATTAACTCCTAACACAATAATGGCAACAACAAATGCAGCCTCTGTAGTGTCCCTCGGCTGGCTAAGGAGAAAACTACTAGCCAGTCCTTGTTTTGTGCGTCTTGGTGTCTTTCTTGTCATGATTCGATCAATCAATCAACTATTTCAAGTACTATGGCACTTAAAGACATTCCCATTCACACCAATCAGTAGCAATAGCAAAATTTTTAAAAATAAAAACGTACCAGTTTCTGCAGCTTGTTCATTCTTCCTTGATATGTTTTCTCTCAGTCTGTGTCTGCAAAAAGTCTCTTGTACTCTGGGAAGCATTTTAAAGGTTTATTTTACATCTCCAAGGCAGGAAT
>NW_005841940.1:3074291-3079772 GCF_000455745.1 Alligator sinensis
CACCCATTATGTTCCATTATGGACACTTGACCTGGCAGGTGTCTTGCCAACAGATTTGTATTGCTCAAAAGAGGCCTGCATGATGACAGATGAGGGGAAGTTTGGTTAGTATTGCTCACACTTGACCTGCATGCTGGGGACAGGCAGAGTGTACACTTACATTGGCACCAGAGACTTTCCAGGATCTGTGGCTAATTCCCAATGAAATTAATGAAGCTTGAATTTGAAGTCAATGGAAGTGATTTTTTTGAGGATCTAAGCCTTAAGTATATTCATCCTTATGCATATGTAGCAGGTGTCATTTGATTTGTCTTGCTTAATGTTTTTCAGTATGGGGACTAGAGTAAGGTAAAATAGCTATTTTATTTTTCTGTGCTTTGGGATATGAAGAGGGATCTCTGAGACAGGAGTCCCCTATCTTGCATCTATAACTACATCCTTATCAGTGACAGGACTGGAACAATTCTAACTCTGCCTCCACGTCTTATGGTCTCTTTTTACAGCTTGTCATATGGATTGGATATGGAGTTACTTTTAGAGTGGCATCTCCAATACTTCTGCCTCTTTCTTAAGTGTTACTACTCCGATAATAATTGATCCTGTAAAAATGATGTGGTGGTGTTTCATGTGATTTTACTGTGAACTGTGCTTCTATTATATGAAAAAGAATATTTGTTCTCTCTGTTAAAACTGCAAACTCCACTTGGGATCTGAAAGTTAAACTGGCTTTAAGTCTGTTTTTCCTTTCCTTCTAGAATCATTAGAAAAATAGGACAGGAAGGAACCTCAGGCGGTCATATGGACCCACCCACGCTGTGCTCAGGGCAAAATCATCCCTATCTAAACCCTTCCAAAAAGTGTTTGTCTAACCTGGTCTTACACTTCCGATGACGGAGATTCTACCACTTTTCTACGTAATTTGTTCCACTGCTTGACCATCCTCGTGGTTAAGAAGTTTTCCTAATATCTAACCTGAATCTCCCTAGTTTGCATTTTTTAAGCCCGATTATCTTGTCCTGTTCCCCTGTAGACACGGAGAAATGTGATTCTCTTTACAACAACCTATTTTTAGATTCAATCTTTTCCTCTCTAGATTAACAATTAATCTTCCAACCATTCCTCAGATGTAATATTTTCTACAGCTGTAATCAGTTTTGTTGTTGTCTTCTGGATTTTTTCCAGTTTGTCCACCTTTTTATTAAAGTGTGATTACCAAATCTGGGGACAGTACTCCGAGAGAGGCCTTACCAATGCTGAATGGAAGAATTGTGATGACGTTTCCCTTAATACTCCCCTATGTGCTAGTAGCATTTTTGTTTGTAAGCATATTGCACAGATTAAAGTTCAGTTTTGTGATCCAGCATAAATCACACATTTTTTTTCTAGTGCAGTCTAACCAGTCATTTCCCATTTTGTATTTGCAAATTTGATTGCTCTGTTTTAAGTGTAATACATGGCACCTGTCATTATCAAGGGAAGTAATTATTCCCCTCTATTCAGCACTGGTGAGACCACGTCTGCAGTACTGTGTTCAGTTTTGGGTTTCCCACTACAGAAAGGATATGGACAAGTTGGAGAGAGTCCAGCGGAGGGAAACAAAAATGGTGAGGGGGCTGGGGGACGTGACTTGGAGCGGAGACTTATTTAGTCTACAGAAGAGAAGATTGGGGGGTGGGGTGGGGTGGGGTGGAGGGCAGATTTGATCTTTGGAGTGTTTTAAGGCCTGGCTTGATAAAGCCCTGGTTGGAATGACCTAGCTGGAGAGTGTCCTGCTTTGAGCAGGGGTTGGACTAGATAACTCCTGAGGTCCCTTCCAACCCTAATTTTCTATGATTCTGTGATTCCTGAGGAGAGGCTGGGGGAACTGGGGTTTTTTTAGGCTGGAGAAGAGAAGACTGAGAGGGGATTTGAGAGCAGCCTTCAGCTACCTGAAGAGGGGTTCCAGACCTCTCGGAAACCCTGCATATCTGCTCCTAGTGTTACACTAAGCTCTCAGTGCCTACCTTTTGAACATGATTATTCATTTAATTAATGGCTGTGGTTACAAGCAGGCCCAGCACAGAAGGAAGCTGTCAGACTTCCCCTAGACATTGTTCTCCCAATTTACCACAGTGCCCATACCTCTTCTGAACAATGATGCCAGCTATGTCAAAGAGCATTGTGACATTCGCACCATGGAAATCATCAACTAAGGCAGGCACCTACGTGCATTCATCTTCTGACCTGACACAAGAGTTGAATTCAGGCTGTTTGCAGGGAGAGGCAGGGGTGTGCATATGAAACTGAATGGATTTGGTGAAAGGCTGCACTTTGCATCACATCTCCCAAGAGCACAGCCCATTTACTACACTGAGTTTTTAAAACAGCTGAATCTTGGTTAAAAATTTAAATAATTGATAACAGTGTAAAACTGAGAGAGGCTCAAGCTCTAGTCTGTGGTTCTCAACCTTTTTAGATTCAGGGCACCCCTGGTTACACTCAAGGCACCTGTTGGAAAATGCCAGCCAGCTCTTTGTTTTCACTCTTTTTTTGACCATAGGCAAATAATAAAGCAGTGTTTCTTTTATAAGACCTCAGTAAAACCACATCTATGAATTTCTATTTAAAATCTCTGGTTTTATCTTTTGAATCATGTTTACATATCTAACAGTGCTAACATTGTGCATCACTCCATGGCACCCTTGAAAGGGTTTGTTGTGGCACCCTGGTTGAGAATCACTGCTCTACTCTAACCAATAGAGAAGACTTTATTGTCGCTCTAAGGAGCACTGCATTTGAACAGCAGCTTCCTTAGGGGTGACCTTTTATCGTTCTCTTTGGCTTACCTTTTACTAGGATGTGTTTTTAGATTTTTGTTTTTTTGCTGCCATTGATCATGCACCATTAAATCAAGGGCACAGTTACTAGAAGGCATTATAATGTAGGGGCAGCTGAAATGACAATTGTTTATTACTTCAGAAATGCTGCATCTTCCCATTTGAGTGCTGGAAGACAACAATAATGGCACAGCTGCTTCTCTCCTATAAGGCAGAAGGCTGGACACTATGCAGATCTGTGTGGAAGGTCCTTGTGAAGAAGGACAGGTATCATTACCAACAGTAATAGAAGAGCTGCTACTATAGGCGGTGGAAGAGGGGGCTAATAGGACTTAGCCCCTTCAAATGTGGGGCAGCGGTAAGGCCGCAAGGCATCCTGGCTGCGGGCTTCCAATGACTGCAGCAGGGTGGGGAGGGAGAGGGAGTGGGGCTCAGGCTGGGGCGAGGGACAAAGCTTTGAGTGGCTCGTCCAGGGGATGCCTGACATGGTGGGAGGTGTGGCTCCTACCGCTGTGTGCACCCCCAGAGGGCATGGGGGGCATATGCCCCTGGATCTGTGTGGGGGAAGGCAGGCTGTAGCTGCGGGCTGGGGCCAGGGCTAAGCTGGGCTTTCTGGCAGGGGTCTGGGCCAGGCTGCGTTGAAGTGCAGGGATGCAGAATGTACTATTACCACCTATCTGGAACGTGGATGCAGTTCAGAACTAACAGTCTGTTTTGTGCCAAAGATGCTATGATTATTTCTTAATAGGTGTGGTCCAGATTTTAGTTTTATGTAACCTCTGAAGAGGACAAGGAAACCAGAGGCATGGAGAACTTTCTGTCTGAGACAAAAATAACATTAAGCTTATTTAGTTTAGAGAAGAAATGAGGAAGAGATAACATGGCAAAGTTACCAAAAATGTCTCAGGGTAGAGAGGTCAGTTTAGTCACTGAGGTTGCCATCTATCATATTACAAGAGCAAAGTTAATCAGTATGTGGTGTGTCAGCCATAGGCATTAGAGTTCAATACAGGGGACAGGAGGTAAGTGAAACATTTAAAGTCAGCACCACATAATGAAATGAATATGATCTTTTAAAAATGCAGGAAAACTAAAAACACCAGATCAGTCCTAAATTACAATAATTAAGTCGGCATACAAAAGTAACATAATAAGAACTGCCATTTACTGGATCAGACCGTAGGTCCATCTTTCCTATCCTATGTCACACTGGGGAAGATCATGAAAGGGAAAGTGAACTGGGTATGACGGGTTTTTTCCCACTGTTTCTCTCTTACTTGCAACCTACAGCATATTTCAAAACCTTGTTTCATTTCTGTGAGGTCAAAAGGAGCCCTTCTTTTATTAATTTCTTGCCCTGTGGCTAGCCAGACAATAGAACAACAGCCCACATCATCAAAATGGTAACGCAAGAACAAGGAAACAAGCGATCAAATTTAAAGGCCACTGATAAAAAAAAACACATTTGATTCCACAATGCATAAGTAAACCTTGGAACACGCTGTGACGAACCGAGTAGAGGACAGTGTACAGGTGTGGACAGGTGCACCTTACAGATTAAGTGAATTGGAAACGCATAAGCTTTTGTGAGCAACAGCTTACTTCATCCAGTGCTATGAAAGGGCATGCAGGCTATCAAACAGGTTTAGAATTGTGTCTCCAGTTTAGAAGGATGATGTCTTACTTTTTTTCCATTCACCATCCTTAGTGATACTGTACAGTGGTGGAAAACTGCAGACACACATTTAGATCTACATCTTGCTCCTACCAAATTAAAAGGGAAGGGAACCATTAGCACCTGACAGCTCCTGCTACTTTTGAGGATCCTTGTTTACCCAAGCTATTGCTCTCCTCTCATTTACCGCTCTTTTGAAAGCCTCTTTCTACCTGGAAGCCTACAAGACCCCCAGGGAGGAAATGTACCCCAAACACACCAAATCAAAACTGTGTGGTCTTTTAGGCAGAGGCCGTAATTTTGTTTGTGAGGCAGCTAGTCCATTTTTAGGCACTGTAAGAATTAATTTCTCTCACACATTGCAAATGCTCTTCCTACCTATGCTGACTTATAGGCTGGCTTCAGGGAGAAAAAAAGTGGTTAATCATTTTTAAAATGCCCACACCTCTCTGCATGTGTCTGACTCCATAGCAGACATTTGTGACCCTGAGATGCTGTAAAACAGTGTTCCTCAATCTGTGGGTCGTTACCCAAAAGTGGGTTGCAAGAATATATGAAAGGACCATGAACAAACTTTAAAAATGGATTCTCCTTTAAAGGAGAACAATGTGGGAAACCATGGCTTTTTCCTTTGCAGGCTGGCATAGGGACCCCATGCCCCATCACACACAGCCCCTCCTGCCCCACACACTGGAGTGCTGGGGGCAGGGGCAGCAGATTGGGAGTGAGGGGCACTGGGTAGGGACAGGCCATCAATGTTTACAAATGGGTCCCAGTACAAGAAAGGTTGAGAACCACTGCCGTAAAAGGTCTCTGTCAACTCAAGTGGCGTATACATACAGGCATGTATATATTGCAGTTTTGTGCTAATGCTATATAATCTTTGACCACTAGATGGCAAAATAATACAAAGTTCTATATAGTGAACACTAAGTCTGATATGTAGCTCAAGAATCTAAACCAGAATTTAGATGCCATGTACATCAGCAG
>NW_005841940.1:3079803-3093111 GCF_000455745.1 Alligator sinensis
ATATATATATTTTAAATTGGGCCATGAACCCTCTTTTCTATCCCTTTTAGCTGTTACCCTGAGAAGGATCAATATGATGGCTCCCTGAAGGTCAATTCTTGGCCAGTCTATAGACATATCACTCAGAGTCTGCAAGAGAAGTCCCATACACAACATCTTATAAATAACACAATTGGGATTTTTCCTAATAATCACTGCTGGTAGGTAATTCCACAGATGTGGGAAGCCCTTGAATTTGGAACACAAGCATTTCACCTTGTGGATTTTCAGTCCCCATGTCCCCAGGTGTTCTAGTCACTATGCCAGGTCATGCACATCTTTGACATTATAGTGGAACTAGTCCCTTACCAGCTTTTAAGATCAGGACCAACATACTGCCATGTACATCATGCTGCATACTAGGTCTGGATCTTGATAGGGGCCAGTAAAGAAAGTAGAGCACCCATTCAATGTGATCTTCCTGGTTTGCAGCACCTGCTTGCATGAGTCTTCTGTGGCTTTAGTGGTCAACCCCAGAAACAAAACCTTTTGCAATAACCCAGCCAGAAGGTGATGAAATCTAGATTTACAGAGATTAAGTCTGCACCTAAAATTGAAGCTTGCATTCTGGGTTAATGGAAGATAGTGTATTATTGGTCAGAGTTATTTACTGAGGACTCACAAACACCAAAAAATCCAGCAGGGCTTCATACATATGTAGCTGCAAGAAGGCACATGCCCTCAGTAATGTGCTTACAGCTTTTGAACCTTCCTGAACCCTTTCCTGAACTTGGCAGAGCCACCTCCCTTTCTTCCAAGTTCTATTCCCCTTCACACACTGTGATAGCAGGAGGCAGCAGGATCAGTACTGGACACAAGAGTGGCAAGGCTAGGTGTCCTTGGTATTTTAATAACACTGTCATCCATGACTTCTCATTTTTCCTTCTGGTCTTACTTGAATATCGAAGAAGAGTGGTGGCAATTGAGGGTCAGTGAGAGGGGAAATAAACAAAACCAACATAAAGTGATTCTATCTGCTCCTCTGGCATGCCACAAAGGAGTAAGCTCATACTGGATTGTGTCAAGGCTGTAGTTTTAAAATGAACATCTCACTTCTCTGCATGGCCATCAGGACCAGCAGTGCAGCCCAGTCTACCTCTGACTTCAGAAGTTTGCTTCTAAAGGCAGTTCTGTAGCTTTTCTAGTAAAAAGCCCTAGGTGTATGTTCGCTGTACTATATAATGCCTATTAAAGTGGTGTTTTGAATGGGAGCTTCTCTGAATTTCCTTTCCTGCAACATTGAAAATGATTTTTGCTCTTTTCTATAATACTTTACTAAATACAGCATCAGAAACTAGTAGCATGCAACATTCAAGTGGATATGCCTGAGATATGTCTGGGTCTGACACACATCCCATATTGGCAGTGCTGTTGTCTTTGTCATCTGTTGTCTTTTCTCTGTGGTCACAGGAGATAGGACTAGAAGCAATGGCCTCAAGATTCAGCAGGGGAAATTTAGGTTGGATATTGGGAAGAACTTTCTGACTATAAGGGTGATCAAGCACTAGAACAGGTTGCCTAGAGAAATGGTGGCTTCTCTGTCCTTAGAAGTTTGTAAGACCTGGTTAGACAGACACTTGGCTGGGATGGTTTAATCAGGGATGATACTGCCTTGATTAAGGGGCTGGCCAACTTTCAGCCCAACTTTCCTATGATTTTATGATCCTATGATCTCTTATGGTTCCTAAGTATCCAGTGCCTGCTAACCTGAGATGGAATAAATTAAAGTCTTGGCTGCAAAGGCTTTTTAGGGGGTAAGTTTCCTGAGGACTCTTATTAATGAAATTCCCTTTGTCTTTCTCCAGGTCTTTTACAGTTGGATTTGGTAAATCTGGCAATGGACCACTAATATCCCTTATAGCCATTGGTGCTGGGACTTCACAACCATGTAGCTCCAAGCCCAGGCCTCAGTGCCAGCACCTGAGGGCACAGACTCTCTTAGGCTGTGTTATGAAGGGCTATATAAAACTTTTAAATTTGTAATAGTAAGACATTTAAGTTTGGCAGCCTTTTAAACTGTGAATGTCAACCAGATGTTTGAATTCAGGAATCATTTGTGAAAGCTATGAGGAGAAAAAAAATTTATATGCATGTCTGTCCTCTTCAAACAGATGTTACTTAGCTATTCTTAGCATTTTTCATGGCAAAGGCTTCTTGAGAAAGGCAGTCCTGAGATTGTCTTTCTTAGAACTAGCCCCATAGCCTCTTAGGGTGTCTGAGTGGATGTGGGGATATCAACAGCAAAGGTCTCAGCCAGAGTGGAGCTAGCGTGTTCGGTGTGTTAGGATTCATGGCTTTAGAAAAAGTTCTATGCTAAACCCTGGCTGGATTCTAGTCTTGCTGTCCTCCCCCCCCAGCCCCTTCTCTTAAATATTTTTCCCCTGAACTCAATCCTGTCATCATCAAGGTGAAATATGATGCCATTAGCATGGGAGAGTAGTTATTTGGAGAATGAAATAGCAGCTTCTGTGCTTGTAATTATCTAACTGCAGGAGTAAGTAGTAATTCTGCCATTAGGAACATACCTCACTGCAGCAAGAGGCTCTTTGATCCACTGTGCACTGCCACCACTCCTACCTTTTAGAACATTTCTACAAGGAGACAGGATTCCACTGATGAAGTGTAGCTATGTTTCTGGGGGAAGAAGGGTCAGGCCACTTTCTATGTTGACCCTACAATGCCTAGCTATTTTGAGTGGCCCAGGTGAAAGACAGCAGAGCAGCAGCAGTTGGCATTAGGCCTGCGCAAAGCGGCAAGTATTCGCTTTGGATTCGGCCGATTCAGAGGGACAATGATTTGATTCGGTGATTTGAACCACTGTCTCAATTTCGATTCGGTCGATTCGGATACAAAGATTCAGAGATTTGGCCATAGACTAAATAGGCAGAAGTCCTCAACACGCTGGACACAGCTGCCTCCAGCTGGTAAGTCTGTTGTGGGCTGAGGGGGGAGGGAAGGGGTGTGTGCAGGGGGAGCAGATCAACAACCCACAGTGAGGGAGGGGCTGGGGCAGGGGCTGGGACAGCTGGGGCTAGCCTCCTGGAGCACAGCCCGGCCCAGCCCGCCCAGCACAGATCCGGGGGCACACGGCTGCTCACATGCCCTCCCAGATTGGCAGCATACAGTGGCGGGAGCCCCCCCTCCCTGAGTCCCGTGCCCCCACCGCCCCGGCTGTGCAGCTTGTCCCAGCCGCAGTCCCAATCCCTCCCTCTCTGTGGGGGAGTTGATCTGCTCCCCCCACCATACCCCTTCCATCCCCCCTCTGTCCACCACAACAGACTTGCCAGCTGGAGGCAGCTGTGCCCAGCGTGGTGAGGACTGCTGCCTGTTTAGTCTATGGCCGAATCTCTGAATCGGCACCAAACCTTTTCTGAATTGATTTGGAGGCTTCCGATTCGATTCGGACCTTTTAATTGGCCTCCTGATTCAATTCAGATTCAGAGATTCGGCCACCAAATCGAGCCAAATCTCCACCGAATCGAACCGGCTATTGTAGCTTTGCACAGCTCTAGTTGGCACATATTCTGGAGAAACACAACAGTGAATGATTTCATGGGGATATTAAGAACTTTTGATTTTCGTTTCTCCTTTTTCTCCAGAGAAAATCTTTGAAAGCTGTTGAAAGGGAAACAGTAACTGGTAAATATGGATTTCTGTTGCAACAATGGCTGGCCAAGTGTCCCATAGGAATGTGACATGCTGTAGCCTTCTCTTCTAACTCTTTATGACATCCACATTAAAAAGAATTGCTTATAAATTAATTGTATTGTACAGGCTGCTGCTCAGTGGATTTTGTTCTGTATGCCTAATCTGCATGTCACTACTGTAGAGACACATGTCTTTGGTACTGAACAAGGCAAATGGCAAAATGTTACTACTGCTATTTGTTCTGCTCTCCTTGTTCCTTGGGCAGAATGAACTTAAATGAGTTCACTGTTCCATATACGGTGCGCAGATTCCCTGTTCAATGCAACAGACCTATCTATTCTAGTCTTGATTTTACCAGATGCTGGAGGATCCTTTTTTCCTTTCCCTGAATTATTATCAATCACTTTCTTGAGATTCCTAGGTGTCATTTCAACATTTTTAGTTTTGCAATTGGATTACATATTTCTGAACTGTAAGCACCTGCTAAAAAAAAGCCTAAACTATTTTACTCCTAGCTGAAACAGACCAAACTGAGAGTAAATCAAAATGACAACTATCCTTAATCCTTCTTTAGTTGTATAGACACCAGCCTGACTTAAAATCCTTGTTCTGTATATGAAAGTGAATCTAAAATATTGAATGTGTCACTAACATGGACCATGGAGCAAATACAATACCTGCTAATCCTTCATGTTACTTCATTGAAACCAGGAGAGTCATGCCTTAGATTCACTCTGCCTGTTTTATCATGAATGACCATTAAAGAGTTCATTCAGGCTGTAGGAATGGATATATCAGGAGAATTACAAATAAGCAGATCTTATGAATTAACCAGCAGAGGTTTTTGATAGTTTAGGCATTCTTTTGTAGTACTTGGTCATTAAATGGGATTTTCTTTAGAGAAAATGAATCCCCTACTGCTTTACTATTATTCTGGATCCCCACTGCTCCATAATGGGCAGTCAAAGTAAATTTAGTAATCTGTGCTGGTTACATGCCTGCTAGACTTGGTAATAAGACCTAGGTGTGCATCAGATGGCCTTTGCTGGAAAGATTTTTCAAGGCAAGGGCTCACATAATAAAGGAGCTTCTCCTGCAGTACACAGGTAAGTAGCTGGGGCCATAATGCACAGGGTACCAACCTATTTAACAACTAAGTTCACCAAAGACATGAGGCCTAACATGATGGAGTCTGGATCTTTTTGCCAGTGGCAACAAGGCTTCTTTTTTGTCCAACTAACGTTTCTTTGGAACTATTGGAAGAGTGGCCTGACGTTACCTACTGGAGCAAGCAGAAGCGAGCACAGCTGGAAGGAAATGCCTTTAGTTTTCATTTACATCTTAAAAGCAAGGTGTTTTTTCATGGAAATCTAGAAAGACTTCAAGCAATCTGAAGCCTCAAGCCACACACAGTCAGGCTACAGTAAATGCAGCTGCTGAGAAGCTGCCTTGCTTACTTTAACCCCTTATGTGCCTTAGTGCTGCTGTAGTGGTTTAATTTAATCTAGGTATCCTGGAGGAGATGTCAATGGTCCTTTTCTAGTTGAGCCTAGAAGGGGCTGGGGAAGAACTGATCATTTCATACTCCTTGTTACTTCCCCAGATTACTTTGTTCTTGAATACAAGGGGAAGCATATGGACTGCACCAAATTTCAGTCAAGATATAGCATGCCTACAAGACAGGCAGGAAAGTCTGTGGTGTCAGAGTCTAACTATGAGGTCTAGCAGCAGCTGCTATAGGTAACTGTAAACCATATATTGGGATGAACTAACTCTTTTGGAATTTTTGGCACAAAATATTCCATATATTCCTGAGACTGCTGGGACACCACCTCTTCTTAAATATGACTAGTGTGGTACAAGATAGCTGCTTACTTGCTCTCACTTTCAGAGCCCTTAGCAGCTGGCAAATGCCCCTTCGCTAACTGTACCACCCAATATGTTGGCAAAGATAGAACCTTTGTATTAGATAGACTTCTTGCTTAGTTTTCTGTCCTCCTCATGCTTTATCCATGACTGCTGTAAAATACATGCTGCAAAAAAAGGGCTCTATTCATGCCTTGTTGATGTTGATAGACATTGACAGTTGGCATCCACAGAAGCTGGACTGTATTATAAAGATTTTATAAGAGAATGGAAATTCTTTAAGAGTGAGGGATTGATTACTGGGGGTGGTGAGAGTGCGAGGGGGGATAGATCTCTTGGTGTCTTCAAATCCAAACCAGTGTCTTTCTGGAAAATATGCTTTAT
The DNA here is from genome assembly GCF_000455745.1 of Alligator sinensis. Lineage (NCBI taxonomy): Eukaryota > Metazoa > Chordata > Crocodylia > Alligatoridae > Alligator > Alligator sinensis. Next base: position 3,085,741 of record NW_005841940.1, read on the forward strand.
CTAAACCTATTACATTCCATAGAGGGGTAACTGGGTGGAGTGCTGTGGCCTGATTTGTAGGACTTCAGAGAGGATGATCTAATGGTTCCAACTGGACTTTGAACTTTATGAATCTATAAAATAAGGTAAGAAGCTAATTTCCATCTACAGCTAACAGTGAACAAACCATATGGGATTGAATCCAGAGTTTTATTTTTTTCTTTTTCATTAAAAATTGCCTAACCTGCATGATTTATTTTCCTTTGATATTTAGCCATGAAGCTGTTTAGTTAATTATGTATATGAGTTTATAAAACTATTCTCTCTTAATGAAGAGGAAAGAATTTCTGCGTGGCCATTAGACATCTAAAAATAAAAGTGTTAAATGAGGAAGGTGTTTATGATCATATGGCTTTTCTTTGTAAAGAAGTTATTGATTGCATTAACAACAGTGGGTCACACACACTGCAGATGTTGACCATAAAATAGGTGGGCAATCTTATGCATCATGGCTCTATGTAATCCATCCCATGCTGACCAAAGCCATGAAGAACATATGAAACCACAACTCTGTATAGCATTACCCAGACTGCTGTTACCTTGTTAATAATGAGTGGAGGAAGGGTGTGACTCTTTAAGAACATCTATTAAGTGCACAACAGTACTTCCTTGAGTGGTGACCTCTCTCACTCCCAGGTGTGATGGTGGCTGTTGGGGTCTTGTACCATGGGTCAGCCAGTTCTCACTGAAAAACCTGAACTGGGGCACTTGATATTTTTCATTTGAAGAGGGGGAATGAAAGTAGCTGTACACCCATCTACTAGAGCGGAAGGAAAAGCTAGGTTTCAACTTAATTTTTCAACTTAATCTTAAAATGCAGGGGCCATCTGCTGATACCTGGGACCCACCCTGAACATGGTATGGAAACCAGGAGGTTGGTGCCTCTTATAGACAAAGACTGGGGCTATCAAGTACTAAGTATGGTAAATGCTGAATCAGCTCATTGCTCCATCCTCCAGTCTCTTTCATCACTGATATTTTCACCCTGTGACCCATCAGCATGCTGTGCTGGGCAAGGTGGGAGCTGCTTGCTTTAAACAAATCATCTGTTTATTCTTGAAACAATTAGTGAGGGTAGTTGTATCTTGAACTAGTTACAGAACACACAACAGTTACAATAAAAATAAGTTCCAGATGGGACTTGAGAAGGGTTTGTTTTTGGTAACAAATTAAAATGGATTCCATGTCTTAAAATTCCACTGGCATCTAATGAACAGGAAACATGAATTCCAAGTAATAATTTTCTACAAACAAAAGAGATGAACTCTGAGACAGGCCCATTTGTCTTTGCTCAAGTGCCTCCTTGAGGTTTGCATGTTGTTTATGTCATGCTGAGAGCTAATGGCTTTCTTCTTCCCCCATCTTTGCATTTTCAAACTTTTAGCTATTTTGGTTCTAGCAGAAACTGAGAGAGGAAGCTGATGAACTCCTGCCAAAAGGGTTCACGTACCTGTGACCTCAGTCAGATGCATAGATGTTCCTTAGAATCCACAGCAGAGAGAACATGAAAAATAGCTGCAAGGTGGAAAGGTTTAGGAGCAGGCTTAGGGAAGTAAAGAGCTGAACCTCAACACTGCTGTCCATTTAGAAAAAATACTATCTCAGACTTTAGGTCCAAATTTAGCCCTGGGGATACATCCCTGGAGATTGACTTCAGTGGACTTGCACTAAGAATTCTTTTGGTTCTTAATTTCTTGGGGCATTTTCTAGCTGGATTTTTTGACTGCAAGAGTTAAAAGTTGTTAAGACCATGGTGTGGCACTGATACCAATGATAAAGCTGTTTCCTACAGAGGTTTGGTTTTAGTTACATGTACAAATGTGGCAAGTGAAGGGTGGAGAGGATAAATGTTTGTAGTTAACTTGTCCATCAGCTCCAAGAGACTTAGACATGTCTTTTTCAAGGTCTTCTTAATAATGGATGTGACCTGGTTCTGGCCAGGTTTTGATGGAAACCTGGGTGTTGCTGACCTCTGAGATAAATGAAATTAGAGAGTACACAATGATTCAGCTTCAACAATTGCATAATCCTTGCCTGAAGAGGATGGGCACTCAGTGAATGGAAGGGAAAACTAATTTAAATTACAGCTGATGGGCCACTATTAACTTTTGCCTGAAATCCTCATAGCATTGGTAAGAAAAAGTTACAGGGAGAAAGAGATGAAATCAGCTAAGAAACCCAGAACAGCATTTCTGTTCCTGTGAGTCTGGTAAACAGTATTTTCTATTTTGATTTTGAAGAAATATTTTTTAATCTCTTTAGCTTTTAAATGGATTTCACAGTTTATAAAAAGAAAGAGAGATAAGTGATTGGAAAAGTAGACTTGAGGATCTCCGTTGTGCAACTGTATTCATGGGCATGAATGGAAGGGATCACTCCTGACTCCCATATGGGTTAGAGCTGATGGTGATAATAAAAAAGATTAATACTGCATCTGGGTCCCATGCCCCCAAAACACGCAGCCTTCTGCAAATTCAGAAGCAGTCACGCAGTTTAGTAATTGAAAACTGCCTACGAATTCTCCTAGCTCCAAGTTTCAATTCACTTCTCCAGCACTAGGTGGCAACCTCCTCAGTGTATTTTAGGATGTTTCATGAGAGGTAAAACAAAAAGCCTGTCCTTAACAGAAGACCAGACACTTTTGTCTGCATATAGTGGAAAAAATAAGGTGCGCAAAGAAATCATGTAAGTTAACGTGTCTGTTAACAGACAATCCTCCGCAAAAATTGGAACTTTGGGTTCATGATGGGCACTAATCATTTTTTAGATATTTACTCTGTTTTGTAGAGTTCTGTGCCCTTTAATTCTTACATCTGGATTATTGATACCAATCACCATGTGAGCAGGCCAAGCTTCTGACTAAGGATATGACAGGGGTTGTCTTATGACCCTTCTACAGCCATTTTGTATCAGTACAGTCTATAGTGGCCTTAGAGTGATCAAAATTTGATCCATTATATTTCAGGGTATCTTCTTGGGCGCTTTAAACAAGATGCCTGGGGCCAGGTGGGCTTTGGCACTTCACTCCAGTATCAGCAAGATGCTGGAATAATAGCAGTGAATAGGGCCTAAGACTGACCTCACTGGAGTCAGTGAGACTTTAATTATAGACTTCACTAAGAACAAGGTCTGGTGGGAAGTGCTCTAGGAGCTGAGATCCTCTTTCTCCACACTCTAGCCCTTAACAGGGACATAACAGCACTTCCCATGAGTTTGGCTTTTCTCACCTGCCAGAGGTCTCATGTCCATCTAAGTTCCCACCAAGAGGGTTGTCTTAACAAAGCAAGTTTAATAAGTGCAGCTGCAATTCAGAGTCCCGAACCAGCCTTCCCCCACTCCATTCCTAGGATTCAGTCAACCCCTAGCCACCCTCCAGTTAAGACACCCAGACTCCTCACTTCTGTGAGCTGTCAGGCCAGACTGCTCTCAGCACGTCAGCGCCAGGGGCGGTTTGGAACCAAAGTGTTTCTGTCTCGCATGTGCCCACTTGTCTTGTCTTTGCTTCCTCCCCCGACATGTTTCTTTAACCTCACGATCCCCTCATCTTCCAGCTGGGTTTTGTTCTTTATCAAAAAGTAATCAGGGATAAGGGGGTGGAAAGGAGACTTCCTCCCCCGCTGATGATTTCATTTGCCATTAACCAAGGATCTAAAAAGAAATCCCAGGGCTCATTAAGAATCTGATGACAGTTTAACCTTCTTATGCAGAAACCTAACACCGAACCCATCATCCCCTCTGTCTGAATCCAGGAGGGTTTCAGTGTTAGCTCTGACTATTGAACCAGGTGGAGAGCTATGGAAAGCATAATCATGCTGATGAGTAAATAGACATCAAGAGGTTTTACTTAGACATTTATCAGATCTTCATTTCAAAGGATGTTTCAAAATATAGTAAATACAGTTTTGCAGGGAGCAGAGTCTCTCTGCTACTGCATCAAGAAATGGGTGCTAATCTCTGTTCCCATCACCTGGGAACAGGGCTGAAGTATATCTTAGAAGTGCCCCATAAACAAGAGGCAGACAAGGTTCTTTGGGTAAACACAATATTTTTTATTAGAACAACTTAAGTAGTTGGAAAACTTCTTTGCAAGCTTTTGGGTATAAATACCCTTTTTCAGTCTGAGGAAGCATCTGCAGTTGGTGTGTGCTCCTCCTGGATGGAATGAACAGTAAAGAAGCCAGAGGCTGGTATGCATGCAAGGGAGGCAGTCAGTGAAGATGTAAAACATGAAACAGGATTGTCTCATGTCTGTAGGGCTGTTCTGATTCTTGCAATTCCAATGAATTCTCATTTTCCCATTTACGCTGACTGCTTTTTTTTTCCTCCCAGCTTGGTGAAGCTCCTTATTTCTCTAGGCAAAAGGAGGGGGACTTCAGTAGGACCCAATTAAAAAAATCCCTGTAGTGCTCTATCAAAAGCAAAATCATGGTGTGTCATCCAGTCTTTTATTGCTAACAACATATGTGACCACCTCTGAACAAACGGCTTAGGTGCATTCATCACAAATGTGCTGAAATTCAACATATATCACCTCCCTTCTGTGGCCCAATATTCACTAGAATGCATCACTGTCTAGGAACAAACTGATGTTCTCATGTTGCAGGAGTGACTGCGAGAAACCCCCCTAGCTCCTGCACTGCAGGTCCACCTTGATTAATTATGGTGTGTTCACTCCCTCAGGGCTTTTCACGTTTAGTGCAGTGTCCATCTGTAATTGAGCATCCTGTTCAGGAAACTGAAAAAGCCTTTCATCTCCTCCATTAATCACCTGGTTGCCTTGTCTTTTCCTCTTATGGGCCTTTCACAGGCCATTACCTGGATACAGGGGGTGAAGTTGTTTGGGTCAGTTCTGCCCTCTCTGCCAAGATGACAAAAATAATGTTAAGAACCAGATATTACACAGCACTTTTCAGTTGAGCCAGCCTCAAAGGTGCTGTGCTACTGCTCTTATATTCAGGGGTAGGGGAAGTCAAAGTTGCTTGATAATTTTACCCATCTTTATAGATTTAAGACTAAGACAATCAACATGTTGGATGACTGAAAATTAGGTGAAGTCTGAAGTTTTACACATCAGCTCTCATCCAAAGAATCTTTGAAAGGGCACAAATCTCTGCAGACAGATCACTCCTGTAAAAAAATAATAAAAACAAAAAACAGGAAGAAGGTTTAAAACCCAGACAAGGAAAAAACAACTTTACAGTATGGCCCAGAACTATTCTAGTCAGAGATAAAAAGCCTGAAACTTGTAGCTAGGAAAAAATAGATTGCCTAAAAATGAATAAAATGTAGCCAGAATGACTTGATTCAAACACATTAGCTAGGCAGGTGGAGATCTGTGACTGCTCATTTTGACTGGTTAAAAACTTTGCATTTCCCATGTATGTTTGTAACCCTGCCTCTCCAAACTCACCTGGATCTCTGGTTTGTCTTATTATGTGTTGTCTTTTACAGTGTAAACTCCTTGAGGCAGGACCCAACCTAGTTGTTGCCATTATTTGCTACCACAATATAAAAACTGGTCACTATGATGCCACTTTGAGGGGGCGGGGAGGGGCAGGTTTTTAGGAAAAAACCTCTCTTAGAAATTTCAGGAAGCAAAACTTTGAGACGGCCTATAGAAATAGAGCTGCTGGCATTTTATAGATTCCTGAAATGCCAATGCGACGGCCAGTTTGGATGTCAGTCACTTCCATAGATCACACAGATGCTACAATTTTGTCCTGCACTGGGGTACTACGTAATAGGAATTGTATCTGACTTCATTTTTAAAGATAAACGTGCTTTAAATTTCTCCTGTGCAGTTCTGTATGCTGTTCAGAGCTAGCTGTCATGTGATGCATTGTATTTTGAACTAATTTACATTGTTGTTTCCAGAAGGGCTTCAGGGTGACGTTTTGCTGGCAGGGGCTGGATCTCCTAGGTGCAACCTGAGCCCTCGGAATAAGGTTGAAGTGCATAGACGCAGGGTTGGCTTTTTGTCTGTGGCACGTCACCCTGAAAGAAGCAGAAATTGCACATGCTTTAACTTGCTGTTTTTGTTCTTGGCTCTCTAAAATACCCAGAGATTTAATAGATGATTAGTCGAGTCCTGTTTTGGAGGATTCTGAGGGTCTTGTGTGTGTCTCAGACCCTCGTGCCTCAGAGACACATGCTCTGCTTCTTTCTCTCCTCTGCACGAAGCCTGTGGTTCTCACCCTTTTTGTACCTGAGGCAGCCCTCAGAAAATGCCAACTCTTAGGTTTTACTTGTTACTTGACTGCAGAAAATTACTAGAGCAATGTTTCTATTGCAAACAACTCAGCAAGACCGTAGCAGGTCAGTATGTTTTTAACCCTGGGAGTTTGTACTTGAAATCTCTGGGTTTATCTTGTGAATCACGTTTGCTTGCCTAGCAGTGCTAAGATTGCACGGCACCCTTGAAAGGGTCTCAGGGCGCCCCAGGCCGTAGTCCCCTGGCTGAGACTCCCCAGTGCACGCGGTCTCTGCATTGCTGCTGCCCATTTTGTTACCGAAGCATCTCTTGAGGCTGCTTGGGTTAGACCGCGCACCCGGAGGTCTTCCAGAGCCCTTTAAAAAGACCTGTTCATCGAATCCGGCCGCACGGCTGAGCCCCCGTCCCTGCAGCCAGACATCCTACCCCCGCTCGCCCTCCCGCTCCCCCGGCGGCTGCGGCGGGTGCTCTGGGACGACGGCAGGGAGACGCAGGGGTTCCTGTACTAATAACCTCCCTGGAAGGCAATCCCCAGGGATCCCAGTTTTCTCTGATTTAAAAAAAATTCCCAATTTTCGAGTTAAAAAAAGTAACCCCAAATCCACATTTTCCCATGATTTAAATGAAAGACCACTAGTATAGAGAGATATACACAGAGGTGTTTCATTTTAATCATGGAAAAACGTAGATTTGGGGTTACTTTTTTTACCTGAAAATTGGGGATTTTTTTAAATCAGAGAAAACCAAGATCGCTGGCGACCAGCAGGCCACAGGGCACGCAGGGCTGAGCTGATGACGCCTGCGGCCCAGCGGCGACGCGCGGGCGGTAGGCGATTGAAGGGGCTTTGACATTCAGGCCTGGAGGGTGCTGCTATACACGGGGCATTACGGTAATTGACAGGTGCGCGGGGGCGTGGCCGGGCGGGCACGAGACACCCGCCCCCTCCCCACCGGGCACTATGGGTGCCACACCCCCCGCCCCTGCAGCGCGTGTGCTCCTCCCATTGGGCCGCGCCCTGCTCGCCGATTGGCCGCCTGTTAGAGACACGCGGCTCCCTCTGCGCCCACCGCCGCCACAATAATAACCCAATGAGGGCAGCGGAAGCCGCGCACCTCCCTTG
>NW_005841940.1:3093359-3123791 GCF_000455745.1 Alligator sinensis
GCGGGGGGGGAGGGGGGGGGGAGCGGGCTGAGCCGCCCCGAGCCGACCCATGTGCCTCCTGCAGCAGCTGGAGCTGATCACGCCCTTCCAGCTCTACTTCAACCCCGAGCTCATCTTCCGCCGCTTCCAGGTGAGCGCCACACCCGCCCCTGGTCCGGGTCCGGCCCTGGCCCTGCCCCGCCAGTGCTGGGCCCCCGGCGGGGTGGGAGAGGCCCAGCTCCCGCTCCAGCTGCCTCTGCCTCTTCTCTTGCAGGTCTGGAGGCTCATCACCAACTTCCTCTTTTTTGGGCCCCTGGGATTCAGTTTCTTTTTCAACATGATCTTTCTGTATCCTTTTGTCTCCGGAGCCGCCCTCCTCCTGCCTCACCTGCCCCGCGCGGCCAGGCTCCCCCCGCCGGGGAAGGCCCCTCCCCAGGACCCGCTTGCAAGCCGGGCTCACCTGCCCCCGGCGCGGGGGGCCTGGGCCGATGATCTGCGAGGTCCGGTCCAGCCCTGGCAGCTGTGACGCTCCTCCGGTGCGGCGGTGAGGGGGGCCGTAAGGCCGTGTCGACCAGGGCGCTTGCCATCTCCCTGCGGACTGGTCGTTCAAGGCGAAAGATGGACGGCGGCGCCTGGCTCTGGGGGTGGGCATCTGGCTGGCAGCTCCCTTGGTGAAACTGCTTCCGCGGTGGGCTCGCCGACGGCCGGGCGTGCAGGGCACCCAGCTGTTAATTTCCTATACTGCAACCCCTCCCTTGTCCCCCGCTCCCAGGTACAGGTACTGCCGCATGCTAGAGGAAGGCTCCTTCCGGGGAAGGACGGCAGACTTTGTCTTCATGTTTCTCTTCGGGGGATTTCTCATGACAGTATCCTTTGAGCTGGTGGAGGCCCTCTGGTCCCGGCTCCTCTGAGACTGTATAAATAGGCCACTTGCCCACTTGTTTCTTTCACTCCAAACTCTCCTGAGCTCTCTGGTAGCCTGAGCCCCTGCCCGGAGCCCGGCTTCCCAGAGAGAACAGGGGCCAAAACTCTGACTGCAGACCTTGTGGTCTGAGGCCTGGTGCCACTTCCATCTGACACATGCCTGGTGTGCCTGGGAGGGCTGTTCTGTACCGAGGCTGCAGGCTGTCAGGCTGCCACCAGCAGACAGGCAGCCCTGGTGGCTAATTCCTTTGGCTGTGCTGTGCCCCCGAAGGGGCTTGTCTGCGTATCAAGCAAAGGATAAAGGGGGAAACTGTTTCCTTGAACCGACCGCAGGAGTGCTGATGTATGTGGCTGGGGATAAAGATGATGCGTGACCCTGGGGGCAGGAAACAAGCAGTTCAGTAGGCTTAGCTTGAAAGAGAGCCACCCCGAGATCATCATTAGGTGAAATCAGTGAGTTCTTAAGCTTCCATCTCAGGGGGGCAGATACTGCTCGATAATGGCATGTTAGTCTCTCCAGGCAATTGGCACGTGGGGACTTAGCAGCACTCAAAACGGAGAACGCTTAGTGTTGAACTCTGAGTGAGTGGCAAAAACGAGGTGCTGTGTGTATGCATGGAGCTGAAAGCAGGTCCTGGCCCTGAATCTAGCAGACTGAGAGAGAAGCTTCTGCAGTACGTGCTTATAACCGCTGTGTGATGGGATACCTGTTATATGCAGTCTCTTTCAGCTTTGGAGCCATCTTAAGCACAAGAAATCTGCCTTGAGAAGGGTGGGGACTCTGTTGTCTGGGGCTTGGTGCACCCACCATCAGGAAAGAGATTTCCCACATGATGCCATCTTCCCATAGAGCCGCGCTTATCTTCACAGGCAAATGCTGCCTGAGCAGACGCCTCCGCTCTGCTACAGAGGTGTTAAGTGCTTAGTCACTTGCCAACCCTCCTACAAGCTGCAGGGTCTGGCCCATACTTTGAAACAGTTTAAGCTTGGGTTTAAGTCTCAAGTGCAGAAGGGGGATGAGGCTGTGTAAAACCTTACTCCTGTAGACCTTTGCTTTAGGGTCACTGGGTAGTCAGAGGTTTGTGGGGACCTGGGAAAGGGCTCCAAGGAGCAGGAGCTTTTGTGTATCTTCTACAAAACCTACTGCAAAAGTGTTGGCTGCTCCTTGGGACCTTGGAGGACTGTTCAGGAAGGTGCAGGCCTGGCTGGCTCCTGGCCATTGCAGTGAGGTACAGAATCTCTCTCTGCCACGGCTGCAATTCAGAGCTGGGGTGCTGGTGACTGGAGTGAGAGAGCTGTCATCTCACTTCAGGTCCTAGCAGCCAGGAGCCCGTTGTATTTTTGGCATGCTTGGCTCAGAGCAAGGACTGGTTTGGTAGGGGAACCAACTCTCTTCCTCCAGCAGCTTGGGAAGGCAGAGGGGGCAGAGTAGAGGGGGTGGGGGGACACCATTATTTTTGGATTAAACACTGACTGACTCATTGTGAGCCAATGCAGTTAGCTGCTCCTTGCCAGTTTCCCCACAGGTAAAAAGGGAGCAGCTGAATTTAACCATCCCTACAGACTGCTTTGAGATCACTAGATGTGCCAGGTGTCAGCGGTGCTAGAGCTGCTTCGTCAAGGGCAGTGGGTTAGGGCATCAGTGAACAGCTGGCTGCTGTCCCCTTAGGTTGGAGGATGTTGGTCCTCAGGCCCTCTTGCCAGCACAAAGTTTGCATACTCTTGTACTGCAGGAGAGAAAGAGAGGGCTGTGGCGAGCCACATGGGGCAAGGCTGGATGCATGCTGTGCTGGCTGTGAGGGAATAAACATCACTGTGGGCAGTGGTGTGGACAGGCCAGATGGCTTCTGCAGGGAATAGCAGCTGTGCACACTGCCTGCCAAGAGCAGCAAGGGCCATTCCATGCAGAGCGGGCACTGAATGATTGCTGGAAAACCTCACTGCCCTCTGCCAGTCTTACAGGAGGCTGGTCAGGGATGAGGGAGGGCTCCATGGCTGTCCCTGTTGCCTGGGTGAGAGGTGCAGGGTGTGGCTAGTAACGTGGGTAGCAGAGTGATCAAGTCACTGGCAGCTAAGACAGACCCTCTTGAGAGATTTGCACACCATCAGGTGTCCAGGCTCCATTGTCTGGAGTCTTCTGCAGCCCTAACCTGACCAATCCCCCCTAATATGTACAGTTGAAGCCCCATAAAGGTGCCTGGGGCAATAAGCCTTCCAGGCTAGGGAAAGCCCTGGCTTTTTTGTAAAGTGCCCAGTACAAGAATGCAGCTGCTGCCTCTGCAAAGAGGCTGGTGTCCTCAGCGACCAAAGTGATTGTGCTGCCAAGGAGAGATGCCTCCCCGCAGTGCTCTCAAGGTGCCTGTGGCAGCTGCTCATGGAGTGGCTGAAATGTAAATGGTGCTGTGGGTGTACACTGCTCACCTTCCTGTCCTAGGATGATGGACTGGTGTGAGGATGGCGAGGGGGCCTGATGTGCCTCCAGTTGCCTGGGAAGGGTTTGGAGTTGTGGGCACTGTATTGTACTGAGCTGCCTAGTATCTTCTGGGCCTATTTGTCTCAAAGCTTCCTGCACGTGATGGGCCTTGTGAGTCTGTCCAGTTATCCTGTAGCTCTGGTACATACCATGTGCTGAGCCTGCTTTTCTCCTTGACTCCATAGCTCTCAGCTCTTTGGCCTTTTTGCCAGCCTCTTCTTCCTGGGTCAGGCTTTCACCATCATGCTGGTGTACGTGTGGAGCCGCAGGAACCCCTACATCCGCATGAACTTCTTTGGGCTGCTTAACTTCCAGGCCCCCTTCCTGCCCTGGGTTCTGATGGGCTTCTCACTGCTGCTGGGCAATTCCATTATCATTGACCTGCTGGGTAAGAAAAAGGCCCTTCCTGTGTGCATACCACTGTCTGATGGATCACGCTGAAGCCTTAGCGGGTTGTCTTAGCTGACACAGTGGCCCTGTAATGAGGACCATTGGCTAGCTTGGCTTGTGAATAAGTTGTCACTGGTAAGAGCACCTCTGTGTTGTGCTGGTCAACACTGGCAGAGCCTCCAGCTGTCTGCAAGTGGCAGCGGTGCCAGCTGGCAGTCCACTTCTGGCTCATAGCTGGTGGGGCCAAGAGAGAAAACAGGCTGCTGCTCCTATCCCGTTCCTGCAGTTCTGCTAGCAGTGCAGTATTCCACTAGTATTGCCCCAACCCCAGTAATTTGTTACCTGCCTGAGACCTCCAGGGAGCAGGCTTTTGGCTTATAAGCTGCATGCATATGGCAGTAGGTGACATGGGCTTCTGCCATGGGGTGCACATAGTATCGTGGCTGGCGGGAGGAGTGTTTACATGCCGATTCCTCAGATCACAATGAAATTCCTCTCTCACTGAAGAGGCACACCTGAGGGTCACCCCATGCCTTCCTTTTTCTACAGGAATTGCAGTGGGCCACATCTATTACTTCCTTGAGGACGTCTTTCCCAACCAGCCAGGAGGGAAGAAACTGCTCCTAACACCAGGCTTCCTGTAAGCAGCACTCAAGGTTTTTCCTCCTTTTTGAGCCCTAGTGTGACACCACCCGCCCATGTCATCTGCAGAGCAGGAGCCAGCTAGTCTGCCTTTTACCTCAGGGGCTGTTCCTGCCACCTGCTCCTGGCAAGACCCAGTATCTGAATGCATGCCTGTGGTCTCAATCCAGGGTGTCACAGCTGTGGAAAGCGCCACATCTGTGCACCTTGCTGCCTTTGTGCCTGGCTCGTTCCTTTTGTTAGTAGGGGTCAAGCTTTCTTATTTCCTGCAGTGGCCCTTGGCATCCTCCCACGTGCACGTTTTAAGCCAGGGAAGCATTCCTGAGTTCAGTTCTAAGCAAGGTTCCTGGAGCTTGTGAACAGTAAGATGCTTTTGGATGCTGGGGGAGTAGCTAGTGATTTGATTATTTCACTGAGCTAGGGAAGCCCAGGAAGAGAGGGGGTCACAAACCTCTGTGCTAAGTTGCTGCTTCTCTAAGACAGCAAGGGTTGAGCCTGGCCTGGGCAGGTTCCCAGGAGGCTGGGGAGGTTTCTTTCCTGTCAGGCCTTGGTCCAGATGGAAGGAACAGAGTGATCTTGCTAGCTGAGGATAGAGAAATCATTTGTTAGGAGCCAACCAGTAACATCCCTGTGATTCTGTAGTCATGCAAATATAGCAAAACCACTACAGGATTAACCCTACTTCTGCCAGGGTAAAGGCAGGGTGGTACAGCTAACCTGTGTTGTCATAGAATTGTTTAGACTTATAAGAGCTGATCCATGCTCTCAAGTGGCAGCCTCCCCCTCCCCTTTGAAGTGCTTACAAGGGATGTATGCCCATGCCCTTGCTCAGCTTGCTCTTCTGGTGGGCCTGTTCTTGCCAGGAGGATGGTATTTGACACCCCTGAAGAGGATCCCAACTACAACCCGCTCCCTGAGGACCAGCCAGAAACCCAGCCAGCGGCACAGCAAGAAGAGGACCAGCAGCATCCGCAATAGTGGGGGAAGAAATCTCATGCAACCAGACTTTGCCTCCCCACTGGAGTAATGCTGCACCCTACGGACAGATCCTGTCTGAAGAATGGCTCCGGCCACCATTGTATTCTGTAACATTTTGCTCTCCATATGGGTAGCCCGTGCTCTCTGTTCTGCGTTGTTTGCTGGAGCATGGTGTTTGAACAGATGGAAGAGCATGAACTTGTTTAGGCAGGTGGTGTGAGAGAATTGGGAGCTGTAAATACGGACAAAAAAGCCACAATAACTCACTCAACCCTGAGTAGGTACCAGCTGGCCTCAGAAGCCCCTTGGTCCTCCTCTAGCTGTTACAGACTTCTTGTTTGACAAGACCCCCCCACCTTCTGTCCAAGGACTTATCTGCCTTCCTTCCCAGGGATGCTGATCCTTCCTCGTTTGCTTTCCATCAACATGCTACATTGTGTTACTCATTTCTGGCAAGATATAAGCACTGCCAAGACTGGAGAATCCTAAACATCTCATTCCTTCTGATCTGCTTTCTCCTCCTTCCCTAGCCTTAGACATTTTTTTTGTTCCCAAAAGATTCTTTACATTAAAATCTATATTTTTCAGCAGAATGTTTGTTGCTGCCAGGAGACAGCTGTGCCTCAGGTACAGAGATGAATGGGTTTTGATTTATGTCTGCTTTGCACCTTGATTCTTCACAGTCTGTGTGTCATATGAAGTGTTGGGAATGAATGGGGGAGGGCTTGAGTGCAGCACAAAGAGGAAATTAAGCTAGGGGCCCTGCAGATTGGCTGTAGAGATTACAGGCTTGTTCTGGCCCCGTAACTAGGTCTGTCCATCTCCTACTCACTCTCTTCTGGCACTTATTGAATAACAAGGCTGGCCTTGGTTCAGTACAGCAATCAAACTAAGCCTTTATCTACATACAGCAGTTGCCTGTGGGGAGAGAAGACAAGACAGACACATGCAGTTAATTGCATTCCTGGAAGGCACCTGGATATTCTGGCAGTGAGTCTAGAACAGGAATGTGTCTGTAAGTGGAAGGTCCCGCTGTTGTCCCTACCGCAGAGCTGGTGCAGGCTCTCACTGAACCAGAGTGAATTCTCCACTGCAGTCCTGCCTGAGACTGCTCTGGTTTCAAGTAGGAAGGTGGGGTCTGCTTGTCAAACCCAGTAGCTGTCCTGTGTGAAGGACCTTTCCTGTGGTTTTGCTTGTTGCACTTCCAAACTGCACAAAGGTTCTCAGCGTGGAAGAGCCTTTCCAAGGTGTTCCTCATTTAAACAAGCCCTACAAAATTCACCAGGAATAAGACCTGGATGGACCTCACTTCCATCCTCAGCACAGGTCTCTGTTCTTACTTCCTGGAAAGAAGCCTGGGCCAAGGCTAGAGCTTATCTCTGGCAATGGAGCAGTTAGGGATTTGCCAAACTGGACTAACACTGTCAGCTTCCTACAGCTTTAAATATCTGGTGTCACTGGAGCTGCAAGTAACCCTACACACCTCAGCAGTTCAAACAAGTGCTACAATTACAGGTTTTAAGGCCACAGCAGTTTCACATGCACTTGTCCCCTCAGCTGCAGTTTCACGTACGCTTCTCCCCTCAGCTGCTGGCTTGTCCTCTGGTGCTGTGGCTACGAGGGCACCAGCTTTAGGCCTAGTGCCCCAGCAGGACTTAGCATTTGCATCTCCCTTCTCCCCATCAAGAATTTTCTGGGCTTTGCCCTTTCACTTCTTGACCTAATTCCACATGAACCCAGTTTTTGGCTGTGGGCAAATGAATCAGGTTCTTTTTTGAATGAAGATTTTATGCCTTAAGAGCAGATGAATAATTTGACTCTTGGGGATGGGTCAGCCTCTACTGGCTGCCCAGCAGCATAGAATCCTAACATGAAAGTATTAAGGGAACTGGAGAACACGCACTCTTATTTGCCTTGAGTTAGTTATCAGACTTAATTTATTTACTACCAGCAAGGACCTGACTGCTCTGGAACCAATCTGATCAGTGACCAGGGGCAAAGCTTCTTGCTGAAGGAAAAACATAGTTTTAACAACTGACATGCAAATTCCCTTTGTGTCCTTCATGCTCGTTTGCGGGGCTGGGGTTGCCATACTCTCCATAACCTGGGATTCCAGCCATTTAGTCTGAGAAGAGCCCACTTCAGAGCTGACCTTACTCAGAGAGAATTTTACATCTTAAACAGGAGCTGTGACTTGTACCATGGTAACCCAGCAGGCCAGCCAAGTACCCATCCCTGAAGGTTCAATTTAGCCGGGGCCGGTTTAGACTACTAATGCTCCGGTCTTTCACAATGAAGACTACACTGTCAGGCTTCACTACTTTCATGCTTTATGAGCCTCACTAGTCTCAGCCCAGTCTTACAACACAGGACTGGAATCTATTAGAGCCCTGACAAAAGGGGCCAGTAGAGGAGAGGACTCCACCAGAGCAGCTCTTCAGCATTGCATCCAGTAGCACTAGAGGTACGCCAGGAGCTTACTTAATAACCATGAAACCAAGGAACGTGCTTTGGACTCCCATGCACCCACAATACTGAGCTCACACCAGGTGTTACGCATTCCTTTTATTTAAAAAGTTATCCTAACAGTGCACACTGCACCTATACAAAAGATCCTTACACAGTCCACACAGAGGTACAGGAGGGCTCTGACAGCTGCCACAGGTCTCAGCTGGCTGACGTGCTACCGCAACCTTCTTGGCACATGGCATGAAAGCAAACAGGTGGGGGCAGAAGCCAGCAGTACAATGGACTACTCGGCAAGTGGAATGTGAGTCCCCGCTCTGAGACAAAAAGATGCGAGACGAACCCTTGCCAGTCCCAGTTCCTTCCGGGGAGAGGAGGAGGGATAGAACCTGTAGGATGAGCACCATAGTCATGCTGGGGGAGGTTACCAGGCTGGAGCAGTGTTGGCCAAACGTCTCATACGCCTGTAAGGAGAGAGAGAGGAAAGGGCACAGTAAGTGATGGGGAAAAAAATGATGCTGCAGAAGAAGTGTACCCATCCAGCTCACATAAATACTGAAGGGCAAGATCCTCCATATGCTCATGGGATGTTAGACTCTCTGCTTGCTGATCAGCATCCTAGACTGACGGAGTAATTGGTGTGTACAAAGAGATCCTTATCCCCACAGCCCCAGGAGGGTTTGGTGTATTTGCCACTGGCAGAATCAAAGGAGGTGCTAAGGACGCTACTAGGAGATGCCTTAGCAGACACACTGTCCAGGGTCCTGTTAGTCTTCTGTCATCTGTATTGCTAACACTTTAGATTTCCCCTCATCTGACTACCCTTAGATTGCTGCTTTGTAGCTCCTTCCCTAAATGGGGCAGAACTGCTCTTGCAACCCACAGTGCTCCCATCTATGCCAACAAAGAAACAGGCTAATCAGGCTGGAGCCTGCAACGTGTTCACTCCTCCTTCAAGCAGCATAAGTGAGGTGTTAGATTCTTTCTTGCTGGCATCACAGCATGGCAAGCTTGGCTATTTTTAAATTAATGCTTTCCTGCAGGAGCAGATCCCAGTGCATGAGGGGGCAGCACTAGGAAAAGCTCACTTCAAGCAGGAGAGGGTTAAATTAACACGTGAAGGCACTTGTGGGTGATGTGATAACAGTTTAATATCCTGAAGCGCGAGACCCCCAACCGCTTCTTCTGGCGCAGGAGTTTGAACTCCTGCCAGTTGGCAGGAAAAATGAAACATCAAAGCTCTTAAGCTCCAGCCCAGAGTGGGGCCAGAATGAAGCTGCTGGAGCGGGCAGTGGCACCTTGTATTTCTGTCCTGGTCCCTGATCTTCTTCTCCATCTCTGCATCTGTCAGGGTCTCAAGCAGGGGGCACCACTGATCAGCGTCGCCGGTGTTGCGAATGGCGATCTCCACGGTCGGCAGTGGGTTCTCGCTGAAACAGAGACAGAGATCAGCAAAGCCCACTCTGCACCTCGCTACAGAACCATAAGCCCTTCCACTGTTTGGCCCTGACCCAGACACTGGAGAGAGGCATAAAAGCAGGGAGTGGTATTTAATGGCTCTCAGCCCTGTCTGGGCACTAGCTCCTCAGCCTGCTTGATTCAATCTAGTTCCTGACAGCGCCCCATTGGCAGGCTTCACATGGCGCCTGCAATTCCCTGGAATCCAGCTACTTCAAAGCAAACATCTCCTTTCAGTACTGGCAAGAGGGGATTCTTCAAAGCAGATGGAACAATTCCCTCTCGCTTCACGAAGGGCTGGGGTGGGGGGAGGAGAAATGACTAATGCCAACAATCATCAGACAAGGGCTGCAGCAACAGCCTGGTTTAGTCTCCCTCTATGGCCAAGCAACTGACCAGCTCCAACCCTTCCCTTCCCGGCTCGTCCTGCAACTGGCTGGTGGAAAGGCTGAGGAAGGGTCACAGCAGCTCTGGGACTTTCAGCAAGTGCTTACGAACAGGGATCACCCAGCTCCTCAGCTGCCAATGGCAATGCTGAGTGGCCTGGCACACCAAGAGGATCCTGTCCCTTGGCAGCCCCTGCTACCTCCTTCAGTTCAAATGACTGAGCCATGATGACAGCGCGGCCCGCTCACTCTGGCCCACTGTATAGCCACTAGTCATGCAGCCATTTTGTGAGGCTGTGGCCTCAGGCCCGTTTAAGCTGGGCACTGTCCGAGCAGTCCCTGCCCCCACCCTGGGCACAAGCAGCGGCACCCAGGCAAGGTCCTGCCGTGTGCTCTCTATTCCTGCGCCTTGCCAGGGGCTTCCTGAGCAGAGGCAGCTGGGCTGGAAACACGAGAAGGCTCACAGCGCAAACGCCTGCCCCAAGTTCCAGCAGCAAGTGCTGCCGCAGGACACGTGCGGGCAAGGCAGCTCTCCTGCAGGTGCAGCTGGCTGCTGGGGGCACATTCCTGTGCCGGGTCAGGCCCACACACTTGGCCAGTCTCAGCCCATGGAGCCACAGGAAGGAGCCAAACTGCTGAATGCTAGGGAAACAGGGCCTGGACACCACTGAAGGCCTCTTGTACCTACTCCCAATGGATGTCTAGGTCACAGGTACTTTCAGTCCCTCTGCCATCTACTCAAGCCATTCACATGAACAGCCCTCTCTCAACTCAGAGTGGGCTGTAGTCCAGAGCCAACTGCTGCCTCCTAGCTGGTGAAGCAGTCCCTGCCTTTCCACTACCCCAGCCCTGTGGTGCCCAGAAGACACTGGTGGAGCTATGAGGTGGGACCAAAGGATTTATGGTTCCAGCACCAATCTTGTGTTGGCCCCTATGTTTTCATGGACTAGCTGAGGCAGAGGGGAGGGGTCTGTAACAACACCCTGGCCTTCCACATGCTTCACTCCAGGGCCAGGGCTGCCAACATGCCGGAGGAAGGACCATGTAGTGCACCAGCTACCACAGGCACTCAGTGGAGTGAGCCACAAAGCTCTGTCCTCTCTCTGCCTGGGTAGCATCGATGCAGACAGCCAGGGAGCGGCCCGAGTGTCTGGGGGCAGACAGAACCAGCTCCCCCAGCACAACAAGGAAGGGCAGAGAACATGTTTTAAGGCAGCAGGGGTGGGGACGGGGGTCGGGCACCAGAGAAGTTCCTGGGTCCCATTCCAACCTCACCTGTCTAGCTGCCTGAAAATACAGGCTGGAACAGCTCTGCCTGAGGGCTCCTAGGTCTGTCCTGTTACACTGAGCTTCCAGGCTCTGCCCTTGTTTTGCACAAACAGAGCTGACCAGCAAAAACGGAATCCCACTGGAGGTCATGCAACAAGACAGCTTCACCTCTCCCCCTGATGACTAAGACCCGCGTGATTCCCCCAACTCCGTCCCTGGAGATAAAGGCTGTTGCTTTGATACTGCTGAGGCAGCCCCTTTTCCTACATACATGGAATGTCTCTCCCGCCCCTTTCCCTACATCCATGGAATGTCTCTCCTGCAGACACCAACAATGTGGTTTAGGAAATCAGGAACAAATTGACCACAGAACCCAAACAACATTAATCACAGAATCTCAGAAAAATAGGGCTGCGAGGTTTCAAAGCTACTTGAGGAGAAGCGGAAGGAAAGGATGCGGCAACAAAGGAAAACCAGGTTTTAATTAGGGATTTTCCAACAAGGGCTAAGAGTTCAGACACTGATGATTCCTCTGTTCATGGGGCTGCCCATCTCCCTGTTTGCTGTATGGGTTGTCTTCTCTTTGAAGAACGTGCCGTCTACAAACTGGACTCATGATCTATCTGCAAACCCTCTGTAATAGGTCAGGCCAGGCAAGTGTTCTGGGTAGAACAGGCTGATGGTAAACGATTGCCCCTGACTGCCTGAACATGGGCAAGTAGAACCATGCTTGAAATAGGCTAGGATGACTGTAAAGGAGTGATGGTTATGTACTGGGCAAGCTGCCCCCTGGGGGAGAGCTGCCAATCAACCTGCAAGTGGTTGGCATTCAAACCAGAGCTGCTGGCAGAGCTGGGGGAGAGCAGCTTTCTGTGCCTACTCTACTACAGCCTGAGCCAAGTGCCAAGAAATGCGGCGCTCCACAGGTATGGGATCTGCTGTTGCAGGGAATTGTAGAGCAGCTAAACTGAGCAGAATGGTTCCTTGCCAGTGCAGAAGACTGCCCAGTGTGCTGATCGGGCAGCGTGGTCTACCTTACTGTGAGCACTGTCACAAACATGAACTAGGAGGGGAAGCCAGAGAAGGAAGCTTG
Source organism: Alligator sinensis (assembly GCF_000455745.1). Taxonomy (NCBI): domain Eukaryota; kingdom Metazoa; phylum Chordata; order Crocodylia; family Alligatoridae; genus Alligator; species Alligator sinensis. The sequence continues at coordinate 3,105,418 of NW_005841940.1, forward strand.
AGCCCCCAGGTGTGCTCACCCACAGCCACCGGGTTGTTCTCCATCAGTGCTGCAGAAGGGTTTGCTTCCCAGTGAGGCTAGCATTCCCACCTCTTCTACCACAGACAAGGCCAGAAGTACCATTTGCACCAGTGGTTCTCAATCTTTTTGGGCTTGAGGCGCCCCTCGCTGGGCTTGAGGCATCCCCCCTATAACTTCTGTGAATTGAGTGGTACCCAATTTCAAAGGCAAAATTACATATTACAGTGCTCACCTCCTTACACAGGGGCTGGGCAGTAGTGGGGGTGGGGGAGGAGGTTCAACCTAGGTTATCTGTTCATCTTCTTCACACCTTGTAGCACCCTTCAAAGGATCTGGTGGTACCCAAGGTGCCCTGGTTCACCTGAATCAGTGATCTGCACTGATTCAGTCCCCAACTGCATCAGCAGACATGAGCCAGCCTTCACCAGCTGCAGGTGTGGTAACAAGAGACAAGACATCCATGGGGCAGGCATACAGCCAAGAAATGAGGTTTACTCTTGCTTAAACCCAGAACTCCTCTCAGGAGAGACTGTTCTTCAAACTTCAGGTATACCCAGTCCTCTTGCAGCTGATCTTGGTAAACATGGAGACTCCTTCCATTTTCTAATACTATATATTGCTTTGGAGAGGACTGCACAATTCCACTGTGAAGTGGAGATGGAGGCTCTGATATAATCTTGAGGGAAACTGTAGTGCCAAGAGGGACACAGGGAGCACTTGGGTGCCTATTTTCCAATGCAGCTGTGGCAACCTGGGACTACAGAACAGCCCACAAGGACTGGGAGGAGCAAAGGACAATGGTACATTGATCAAGACCAGTTCTGTGAAAAGCCTGTGTTGGCTGGCTGGGGCTCTTCAAAACCAGTAAGCTGACCAAAAACCTTTTAGTCCAGAGCAGATGGCAGTAATCACTCACTGAGTCTATCATCGGGTGTAGCACAGAACCAGCAACCGCTCAGAAAGTACCAAGACCTAGTTGTTGTTGTTTACTCCGTTATGAAGCATCTTTCTATGGAGAAGCCTCTTGTGCCAGCAGCAAACCCAGAGGAATGCCCCTTCTCTATTTCTGCACACTCCTGTTTCCCAATGAAGTCCATGTTGGGCCCCCCTCCCTTATAGGAGAAGGGCTGGATGTGGTTCTCCTCCAAGCACTGGGGGATGCTATTCTGACAGCTTGACTTGGCCACAGGGAATTATCAAAAAACAAAAGAAAGCACTTCCTTTCCCCCAGCCTCTGCAGAGCCAAGGTGCTGAACTCCGATCTTTCAGTTAAAGAAAGTGTGCATAATATAATGCGCCAAGATCAAACACCAGGCCAAGCCAGAGACCACCTCATAAATACATGTTCAGAACCTGCACACTCAGCAATGTAACTCACCACAGGGCCCTTCGTAATAAAACTGGAAACTATTATCACCAGAGATGAGTTAGGAATCCTGACAATAAATCAATGTTGAACTCGCTGTATCCCAGCCATGAAAAAGGTTTGGATTCATGACAGCTTCAAGTCTGGCCAGTGAACAGAACTGCAGTTGCTATTTTAGTCAGAGCTTTGTGTCTGAAGAAGATTGTAAGATATCTCAGTTCGTGAGTCAGTCATGGCAGAGGCAACACAAATGTGTGGGAAGCCGACAGAAACAGCCAGCAGTACTCATTGTAAAAGAGAGCGTGACTGACAGGTCTGCATCGCCTCTAATCACCAAGATGAAACAGAAACCGTTACTGCTTGGGTAACCCAGAATTTGGTCGAATGTCAGTAACACAGCACTTGTATTAGGGGGTATCTGTAGACTGGATGTAGCACATGTATAGGTCAAAACGAGGCTCTCAACCCAAATGGTGCTTTGTGCATTGGCTGGCGTTTAAGGCAACGCATTTGCTATTTTTGATAATGCAAAACAGATTCCAGAGCTGATAAGTCCTGGATTCTGCATGGGTCTGGGGTGCAGCATTCAAAGTCAGGTCACTAAATCATTGGATGCAGGGGTAGCAGTGGATATAGTCTTCCTGGACTTCCGGAAGGCTTTCGACACTGTCTCTCACCCCGTTCTCATTAGGAAACTGGGGGACTGTGGCGTAGACACCCACACAGTCCAATGGGTCGCCAACTGGCTAGAGAGCCGCACCCAGAGGGTGGTAGTGGATGGGTCCTTCTCGGCCTGGAAGGACATGGGCAGTGGGGTCCCGCAGGGCTCGGTCCTCGGCCCCGCCCTGTTCAACATCTTCATCAGTGATTTGGATGAGGGGGTGCAAAGCACCCTGTTCAAATTTGCTGATGACACCAAGATGTGGGGGGATGTGGGCACAATAGAAGGAAGCAACAGGCTACAGTCGGACCTTGACAGGTTACAAGGATGGGCGGAGGAGAACAGGATGGGGTTCAACACAGACAAGTGCAAGGTGATGCACCTGGGGAGGAACAACCGGCACCATACCTATAGGCTGGGGAACTCCCCTCTTGTCAGCACGGAGGTGGAAAACGATCTTGGAGTCATTATTGACTCCAAGATGAACATGGCTCGGCAGTGTGGGGAGGCGGCTAGGAAGGCCAACTGTACCTTGTCGTGCATCCACAGATGCATTTCAAGCAGGACCAAGGAGGTGATCCTCCCCCTCTATGCGGCACTGGTCAGGCCGCAGCTGGAGTACTGCATCCAGTTCTGGGAGCCTGTTCAGCCTCCAGAAGAGAAGGCTGAGGGGGGATCTTGTGGCCTGCTATAAACTAGTCAGGGGGGATCAACAGGCACTGGGGGAGTCCCTGTTCCCCCGAGCGCCACCAGGAGTGACCAGGAATAACGGTCACAAGCTGGCGGAGGGAAGGTTTAAGTTGGACATCAGGAGGCGCTACTTCACAGTCAGGGCGGCCAGGGTCTGGAACCAGCTTCCAAGTGAGGTGGTGCAGGCCCCCACCCTGGGGGTTTTTAAGAGGAGGTTAGATGACCATCTTGCTGGGGTCGTTTGACCCCAGTACTCTTTCCTGCCATGGCAGGGGGTTGGACTAGATGATCTGCCTAGGTCCCTTCCGACCCTAGAAACTATGAAACTAGGTTTTCCCCAAGTGCTGCCCTGATACAGCTGAGTTGTGTCATGCCAAGCTGGGTCTGCACATTTCATACAAGTCAGGGTATGCTCGACTTCTCCAAACTGGGCACCACATCTGACATGAATTACATCAGTGAGGACTGCACGGAAACAGCATCTCTCCAAAGCAAGCTTGGCATTTTGGTTCTGCAGAACAAGGTGTCTGCTTCCCAGCCACGCTGTGGCAGCAGCCATTTTAAGCCAGTGAACCACACAAGACAGTGAAGAAAAGAGATGCATCTGTAGGATTTGCAGTGAGGCATTCTAGGAAGCTGCCAACACTGCCTAGGATATGGCCAATGCATAACACTGGCTTTACTGAATGTGCAAGAGCAGATTTGTGTGAAAGAGGTCTTTACTACTTGGGCATTCATGTATCTCCCTCCTGCTTATCCCCCAGCTGATCAGCATCCCTATAGGGACCAGATGTCTCATGAACAGAGGGTTTCACATGCTGAAAAAGAACCCAGGAGTTTAACCCAATATCCTGTTACCAAGCAAAAATTATTTGGAGGAACAGAACAGGAGTCAGGGCACAATACATCTGAATAGCCTCCAAAGCTGATTCCCTATAAAAGATGCTCTCTATTTAACACATTCACCAAGGGTTGCAGAAATGAAGAAAAAGGAGACTTCAGAGCCCCAGCCACCCTACCTCTCCAACAGCTCTATAGAGGCCATAGGCCTGATAAGGTTGTTCTGTACCTGAAGGCGTAAGTCTTCTGATGCCAGCTCAGCTGTCCTCGAATGCTGTAGGCGATGGTGGTGACAAACTCCCCGCCCAGCCCGAGCTCTGAACACAGCTTCAGTGCAAACTTCTCTGGTGAATTCTCCTTCTCCGACATATCCCATTCAAACTGGTCTACCAGGGAGATATTCCCTACATGGATATTTAGCTGGACACAATACCAGAGACTAAGTCAGACTCTGCTTCTTAAACCCCCCTTCTTCCCCCACTTTTTTTTTAAATTTATCTCATCAAGGTCACACTCATTTAGAGGGGAAGTAAAGATAACCAAAAGGAAAAGCAATGGGCAAAAAAGATGGTTGTCTGTGACTCAAACTCCTGTCTTTGGGCTCTTTCCTGCCACAATGTGAGGAGTCCCAGCTCCCCCCTGTACAAGATGCAGCTGTGTTCCTTCCTTTGGGACTGCAGCATTCTGTATATTAAAGGAAACTGAGCTCTTTGTTATCAGTTCCTGGCACGGACCAGCAGCATTCACCAATCTGCCACCAGGGCCCTGACACAAAAGGCTAGAGATAGAATCTAGACACAGGAGTGGGAGGCAGCAACTCCCTGGCTCTCTAAGCCCACATGCTTTTCCTTCCAGCACACCAGATTGCTGCTACAAAGTAATCCAGCTCTGGTCAAGCCTCCCTCCCTTCTTACCTTAATAATAACTCGTTGATCTGACTGGTCCTCTAGGATACTGTCAGTTGGGTAGGACTCAATCTGCTGTCGGATTGCAGAGGCAATGGCAGGGACAAAGGTCAGTGGGTTCAAATCCAGGTCATCACAGAGGATCTCTGAGAACATTTCTGGAGTCATGAGCTTTTCTGAGGGCAATGGAGAAAGAAAAAACACATATTCACTTACTTCACTGCAAGCAGTCACCAGTTAGGTGTTTTCCATTTGATCACTGATTCTAAATCATGAGGCCTGTTCTGTACAGAAGGATATTTAACCAGGTTCTCACCTCTCTCTCGTGAAGGGCATTTAGACTCTGCCATGTTAAACAATGAATGTACTTAAGCAACCATCAACTTCTTGTATTTGTTCAATGGGAATACTAGCTGCAATCAAGTAAAGAACACCTAGGAATGAGAATAGAGCAGGGGTTTTCAACCTTTTTTAAGGAGTGTACCCCTTCTGGTGGCAGCAGCCAGATGTGGAGCAGGGCAGGGGTGGTGGCTGGATGCAGAGTGGGAGGGGACTTGCATGCGGCAGTGGCCACTGCCGCCATCCACCACCCCGTGCCACTGCGTGCAAGCTCTCCCAGCACCTGCTCCTAGGAGGCATGGGGTGGTGGGTGGTGGCTCAGTCCTGCCCGCCTGTGCAAACCCCCTAGCACCTTTCCAAGTATCCCCAGGGGTACTCGTACCCCTGGTTGGCAACCCCTGGACTAGAGGAATCTATTGTCATGCTTTTGTATGTAGGCCTCTGAAGGCTGGAGAAGACTGTCACATCAAGGTGGGCAGTCACTGTGCATGACTCAGGGCAAGGAAAACAGACCCGTTACAAAAGATAGTGTTAGGTTACAAGCATGTTCCCAGTGATAACTACAATCAGCTGCAATGACACGTGGACCGGAAGGGATGTGACAAGAAAATGAGACCCCAATGAAACATGATGCCTTTAAAGCTGTGCCTATGTGCTGCAAGAGTGCACTTTGTGTCTCAAAAGCAACTTTAGAATGGATACTGCCCACTCCCTTCAAGTGCGTTAGATAAAGCTCAGCCTCCTACTTACCATTCATGTTCCACGTAAATGCATCTCTGAGCTTCTGCCCATCGATCTCCATGTCCAGCCGGATTGGAACTAGAACCTCTGGCTGCGACGCATTCTCATGGATCACTGCTGGGTCATGGTCATCAAAGCTGAACACAAAAGATAACGACACAGAGCATCTGAAACATTGAACTGGCATCCATGGGAAAGGAAAGAATTTAGAGGAGCATTCCCACCCCCCCACCTTACAATCAGTCTTTATGCGAACTCTGCAACTATGGCTTACAGGCATAGGGCGATAGCAGATGCCTTTGCTTTATGGTTAATAGATGCATCAATGTGACAATGAATAAATTGAGGAAGTCCTTCCTGGGTTAGTAGGTTTGCCTCCCTCAATGCTTGGGTCAAGCTTTCTCTGAGATAAAACAATCACAACACATTTGCCAGCCACAGAGAAAGTACGTATGATGTTACTAGAACACATGCACCAAGGCAGGAGGTAGAGTGGGACCACAATTCAGCTTGTTCTAGCATCTGAGGTGACCGACATTGATGCAAGTGTAATTGTTTCAGAGAATACACAGCTCTTCCCTAATGGGGCGTCATGCAGCGAGCGGCTTACCAGAGTGGGAAGGTCCGTTTCTTGTCCCTGCCCATGCGATTTCTGTTAATGGTGGTTGAGCACGGCACAGCATCGAGGTGATGAGAGCTGTTGGGCAGGGTGGGCACCCACTGGTTATTCCTCTTGGCCTTCTGCTCTCTGAGGAAAGAGACAATAAGTGGCAAATGCTCAAGCACAGAACACCACTATTTATAGCATGCAGGTCTATGCAGCTCTACGCCAGTGTGGGGGCTCCCACAGTGGGACTGGGGAAGCTAAATGGTGCACGGTTCCTTTCAGAAATCTCCCTTTGGTAAGGAAGAGAACACTTATCCAGTTAGGGGAGTGATGGACTAGTGTTTTTGAAAATTAATCTGAGCCAGCTGTAACAGGCATTGCTATACCATCTCAGAAGTTTACTTAGCATATATCTTAGTTCCATTTCACCAGCCAGTTCTTCCTTCTCCCCTTCACCTCTTCATTTCCTCTTGTTTTACTTTGTTTCAGGCACTCACCTATCCCTACCGGTCCCTGCCAGGAATGAAGGATCCAAATGACAACTAATGCCACTTGGTCATTTTGTACCGCTTCTTCCCCAAAGTTCTCAAAATTCTTCATAAACTACCCATGACAGACTTAGCCCAATCATGCATGACACTCCATTTGCAGACAGGAAAACCCAAGCAAAGAAATTTTAAGAGAACTGTCTGAGGTCAGGTAGAATTAAGACTAGAAGCTGAAGTCCCATGTCTGTCTCCCACTCTATCTAGGAGGAAATCTCTCTCTTCATCACATCAGGATCATTGCCTACTTCGTCTTCCCTACCAGAAGAGATATACACCCATACAACCGATTTTAAATACCAGATTAACATTTGGGTTCTGTTCCTGTATGTGGCAAAAGGACCACTGAGAATATGAAAACAACTTCAGAGTATGGCAAAACAGTGCAGAATACATGTATTTTGCATATGCCACACATTAGAATTGAGTGAGAATAACCGATGTCACCAAGTATCAAGGTTTTCCAGCTGACCAGATCTGTTCACACAAGCAGACAAATCCTTGCCTATCAACAGATCTCCATGTAATGAAACCTATTACCATGAGCCATGCTGAGCAATGCAAAGTTGCAATAGCCCTTAAATAACATCTTGGCTTGATGTTAGCTCCAACAGGGTAGGTCAGCTCTTCAGAAGTACTCCCACTGATCTTACCCTCAGCAACAGTCATTACCTGAGGTAGGTGGGAGGCTCTGTGCTGATAGACACTGCCTTATATTTTTCATCATTTCCATCCAAGATCTCTTCCACTTCAGATGCTTTCAAGAGTGTCACACTAGTGGCTAACGTTGTATAACCGTGATCTGTAACCAGAAAGCATGGGAATGGTTAACATGAGAAACACTGTCAAGCAGAAGAGTTGTTCTAATGGGCTTCTCCTGCATTCTGGGGTACTCAACCTTCAATCCTACTGGCAACCTATTTCAGACTCTAGACAGCTGCTGGTAGCTTGGATTCCTCATCTCATCCCTTTAAGAACAGCTCCATTTTAAAGCAGATTTTTGATCCGTCACTTGTGTACGCAGTGTATCCCCTTCCTCTCCCTTTCAGCCACTGTGCAACATGGAATACTGGGCAAGATGACCTATAGTCTGCCCCAGTAAATGACAATTCTTATGTTCTTATGCAGGGCACACATGAAACATTCATACTACAGTAATTCCAAATCACTCCAGCCCAACTGTCCTATGCCCTACCCAAGTCCAAGGGACTGCCTCTACTCTAAGAACTTTCATTCTAATTCTGGTGTCAAGTGAGGCAAAACTGTTTCTTTAGTGGGTTATATTATGGCACCCTAACTCAATACCTTGAAGCGACAGGGAGGAGTAGGATGTAGACCCCATGCAAAAACTCTGAATGCTGGCGATTGAACAAAATTTGCGAATGGCAGCAGAACATCTACTCTTTACTTGACTGGGTTTTGCTATGCTAGAACCTGCCTGACAAAAGTACTGCTATTCTGCTGCTGGGTAGGGACGAGGATAGATTCCCTCATCTGTCCTTACAAATGTACTTAATTGACCTTATGCTGTAACCTTGCTGTACAGCACTAGGCCTGTTGCAAAAGACAGTGGAGACCTCTGCTGTGATATCAGTATATCAAACAAGAGTTCAGAGTGCCAGAATGAAGCTTTTCCACAGCTCAGCTATGAACCCAGTGCTTCTAGAGCAGAAGGCTAAGGCCTATTATTAGAGAATCAAGCACCACTTTTTGTAAGGACAAAAGGAATATCTTGAGCTATTTAATAACAAACCTTAATATTCCTGCAAGAAAATGACTGGAAATGTCCAAGTCCTCATTAAATATTAAATCTAACGTGCATCAGATGAAAATGTCTTTTATCCTGGAGTTCCCACTGTAGATATATAAAAAAAATCTTCTTAATCTGCTTACCTGGGACCACACCTCAGCAACAAGTTAAAGACCACTCTCTTTGTTCCTTCTTTTGAACATAAAATGACTACAGACAGGAAAATGAGCTGACACCTAGCTTTACTCCTGTACCACAAATCCACAAGTGCCATCATGGACTTAAGACCTGATGCTCATGTAGCATCCTTTAATGAGGTGCTTGATTGCTCCCACTGCAGGACAGAGACATCCTAGAAACTAATGAGGCCTGGAGTGTGGGCTAGAAAGGAGACAGAAAGCTAAATGCAGAACAGAGGATGGAACAATCCCATGTACCAGTATAGGCTGGGGGCTGACTGGCTGGGCAGCAGCTCTGCAGAAAAGGACCTGGGGGTTACAGTGGACAATAAGCTGAATACAAGTCAGCAGTGTGCCCTTGTTGCACACACTAATCAAAAGCATTAGTCAAAGCTAGACTCCACTGCAGATAGGACAAGCGCCTGTAAAAACCAGGTAAAAACAAGAACTGGGAGACTGGTTGGCAGTCCCCCTCATATCTGGAGACAGCCCACAAAACCCACACATAAGCTTGTGAACAAACACAACCACTAAGAAAAATACATCCTTCTTCAAGGCAGCAAGAGCCAAAGTAGAGGGCAAACGAGTCCAATGACCCAGAAGAGGCGAATATGCTTGTACAGCAGTAGGGGTCAGAACAGGGATTCGTTGTCCAGCAAAGCTAAGAATAACATAGGCTGATAAGACTTACATCTTCTGGGACTGTGAGACCGCTGTGACTCTATTGGAAAAAAAAACAGAAAGCGACAAGTCAGCAGGAAACTCAGAGGAAGAAGGAGACAGAAGCCTGTTATGCTCCAGGCCTGTTGTTTCTATAAGGTTATGTTTCTTTTTTCCAAAAAACCCAAAAAACTCAAGTAGCTTGTTCTCCTTCATGAGAGAAACAAGGAAACAAACTCCCAAGACAGCAAAATTTTGACTTTGCTTTGTTCCTATTGGTGCAGTTCTCACATTACAACAGCTCTAGAAGCTGCGACCATTCACACTGATCTTCCCATGTCATGTGGAGAGATCCCAGAGAGGAGACAAAGCAGGGGGATATATTTTTTTCCAAACAAGCACCATGACCCTCCTGCCCTGTTACCACAGGAGCAGCGAGCAAGCAGACTAGATTAGATGCTTGCTACAGCAAATGAAATTCACCTGAGAAAAGTCAGAAAAGCCTTAGTCTCCTGTCATTCAACGAGAGCTCCCTCAGGGGTGGGGGGTGATTAGATGGTTTTTGCCCGGTCCCATTCCCAGACACTCCTTTTGTGCATGAGGTGTTAGGACGAGATGCGTGGGGCCTTACCGTGAGAAGATGCGACGATTTTCTTCCTCTCTTCCACGGTGGCCAGCCGCCTCCACAGCGAGGGGTACCGCTTGTACAGGGAGCCCCGGAACATGCGCAGGTAGTTCCCCACCTAGAGCCCAGAGCGTTGGTTGGGGTGGGGGGGAGGGGCAGCTCTTTCACCCCCATCCAGCCTTGTTCATCAGGCCCCGAGCCCCGTGGGGCTGGCGGCCTGTCTGCCAGGCCCAGCAGGGGCTGCTGATGGCTCGGAGTGCCCGGAGACCAGGCGCTGTCATGGGGAGTCTCCCCCCTCGTCTATCCTCACTCGGGGGTCGGTCGGTCAGGGGCCAAAGTGTTTGTGTGCGAGAGAGTGTGCGTGAGCAACATGACCCCTGCCCCAATCGGGGGGTGCATGTGTGCACCCATCATGACACCCTGCCCCAATCAGGGTGTATGTGTGTGCGTGTGTGCACCCATCGTGATCCCCTGCCCCAATCAGGGGGTGTGCGTGTGTGTGCGTGCCCATTGTGACCCCCTGCCCCAATCGAGGGGGGTGTGTGTGTGCACGCGCGCGTGTGCCCATCGTGACCCCCTGCCCCAATCAGGGTGTGTGCCCATCGTGACCCCCTGCCCCAATCAGGGTGTGTGCGCGCCCATTGTGATTCCTTGCCCCAATCAGGGTGGGTGTGTGTGTGTGCGCCCATTGTAATCCCCTGCCCCACTCAGGGTGCGTGTGCATGTGCCCATCGTGATCCCCTGTCCCAAACGGGGTGTGCATGTGTGTGTGTGTGCCCATCGTGACCCCCTGCCCCAAACGGGGTGTGCATGTGTGTGTGTGTCCATCGTGCCCCCCTGCCCCAATCAGTGTGTGTGTGTGTGTGTGTGTGTGTGTGTGTGCACGCGCGCGCGAGCCCACTGTGATCCCCTGCCCCAATCAGGGTGTGTGTGCGTGCGTGTGCCCATCGTGATCCCCTGCCCCAAACGGGGGGCGTGTGTGTGCGCGCCCATTGTGACCCCCTGCTTCAATCAGTGAGAGTGTGTGTGTGTGTGTGTGTGTGCGCGCGCGTGTGCCCATCGTGACCCCCTGCCCCAATCGGGGGGTGTCCAGGCGGTGCCGGGGCGCTCACAGCCCGTCTCCCCCCCACCGCAGGGCGCTTCCCAGCGCGGCCCGGCCCGACCCGGCGCGGCTGTACCTCGGAGCCGATCATGTAGAACTCGCCGTCCTCCTCCAGCTGAAACTTGACGGGCTTTTGCCCGAACGTCTTGCTGAGCGCCATCATCATCATCGTGGCGGTGGGGATGGGACGGGACGGGACGCGGCGGCGGCTCAAGCTGGGCTGGGCGGGCTGCGGCCTGCTCCGCGCTCTCAGTGCGCACGCGTCGCCCCGCCCCCTCGGGCCCGCCGGGTGGGCGGGGCGGACACGAGGCGAGGCGAGGCGAGGGGGGCGCAGGCTGAGACCCTTTGCACGCGGCGTTTGCCTGGCTCGTCTGGCGCCAGCCGGCAGCGGGGGGCTGCAGCAGCGCCGAGGGGTCACTTGGTTGGTGCCGCACACACCGGGGGCTGGAGGGAGCTCGGGTCGCATCGAGTGCAGCCCCTGCCCGGAGCAGGGCCGTCCCCAGCGGCATCGCCCCAGCCAAAGCTTTGCCGAGCAGGTCCTTAAAAGCCTCCCAGGCTGGAGATCCCACCCCTCTCCGGGCAGCCTGTCCCAGGGCTTCGCCCCCGTCCTCGGCAGGAGTGTTTCCTAATATACAACCTCAGCTTGCTGCGACTAGAGACCCTTGCTCCTTGTCCTGTCACCTGCCACCGCTGAGGACAGTCCGGCCCCGTCCTCGTGGCAGCCCCCCTGCAGGTGGTTGAAGGCTGCCCTCAAACCGGCTCCGCCTTCTCTTCCATGACTAAATGAGCCCAGTTCCCTCGGCCTCCTGGTGCGTCGTGTCCCCCAGCCCCTCAGCCACTGCCTTTGCCCTCTCCTGGACTCTCTCCAATTTGTCCACATCCCTTTGGGGGGTGCAAAACTGGACACAGTCCTCCAGATGTGGCCTCCCGGTGCTGAATAGAGGGGAATAATTATCTCCCTGGATCTGCTGGCAACAAGCAATTACTAGCAGCTCTCTGCAGGGGCTCCCCAGACTTTGCCTGTCCTCAGTGTTTGCTATAGTTTTCCTTCACTTTTTTCTTCAGCACAAGGGCATAGTTTCCTGCCTACATCCTGATCAAAGGCCTCTAAACACTACTGCAGTGATATATATTATTAGGTGAGGATAATTGGTAGCCACAGCTGCTGCATTTGATGAAACTGGGTCAACTGAGCATGTTGAGACCTGGTTACAAAAATACCACTTGCGTTTCCAGCTCCGTCACTGCCTAAGACGAGGTCTCGAGTTGGGACCGGTTTTAAAGCTGTTGTTGATGTTGAGAGACTCAGACCAGGCAGAGCATAGAAAAGAGATCACATTCATTGATACAGCACAGCATATAAATATATACACAGTATATATAAAAAAGGGTTTATACACATTTTACAAACATTTACATACAGAAGAAGAATGGCTGTAGAAATGGGTACTGAGAAGACAAAAACCTTGACCTGAAAAATGAATGAGGTAAATTTTTAGTGCTTAGGCAGACCATGCAGGCTAGGGGTGGTACAGGCCATGTAGCCACATCCCTTATTTGCTGTGGGTAGGTTTAAATCCCACTTGTCTCTGCTGACTAGCTCTGAAGGAAAGCTGATACATGGAAAGGATAACTGAGTAGGTCTCAACCCCCTCTGGACTACCCTTCCCAGGACGGTTGGGAAGAGCAGTAATGGGATGTCGTCATGCTACCTGGGACTGTAACAACCAGCAAAAGTTTGTTTTGTTGATTTCTTTTTTAGATCTGTACCAAGCATCAGAAACGATGAGATTGGGAAGCAGATGCAACTGGAATGAACTGGAGAGATGGGGGGAGGGCTAGGAATGGCATGGATGAGAGAGGTAGAAAGGGGGAGGAACAAAAAAGAACAAAACAATCGTCGTTTGCACAATGATTTGCAGTGATAGGGAGAGAACAAAGAGCTGAACCGAGACCTGGACATTGGCCAAGTGCAGTTCTGAAATTGGTGGTGAATTTTCAGACCCTCTGCAGGTCGTGTGGTGATCTAGTGTCCTACTGAGACCCCCAGAGTTAGTAACAATACATGGAGATACAAGGCAGCGTCCAGCACTGAAACCTAGCATCTTTTTTTTTTCCTTAAAAAAGTATGTAGTATTTTCACAAATCCATATAAAATGAAAATACATACTTAAAATGCAATACAAAAACAGAAGTATCACTAGACGCGGAACAAGATGCTGAAATTCAGGAGCCCACCCCGTCCTCTTGAAGTAACCCTGGCAACGTGGGCACATATCTGAATTTCTCAACACATAGTCAACTGACTTAAAACTCCCAGCCAAGGCTAAGGAAAGGATTATCGATGGAATCTGTTCTCACCGACGCAAACATCAGTAAGTGAAGCCCCGCTGTACACAATGTAAACAAAAGAAATACCAGTGGAATCCCTTTTCTAAGTGGATGGTGTCCAGATAATTATGGAAGCAGACCCCATTCCAAGTTGGCTTCTTGTCTTTAGGATGTCAGTGCCAAAAAACTGTTAGAGCAGCCACTCGACCCTTAATGCAGGCAGCTGGTAGTCATCAAGGCTGCAGTCATCTTTAATGTCTATACCAAGCTGTGAGTACAAACTCCTGGAATCTAAGGTTTCCACCTTAGACTAACAGCTGCCTCAAGCCACTTGTGCCACCTATGGTGTTAAGTGATGAGCACGACAGGAGTGGGGTTTCTTTGTCAGAGTGTGGGACATCTCTTGAGGTGACTGGTGGTGATGTGTGAAGGCAGGAGAAGAATCTGGGGCCATTAGCACCCCTTTCTTCATCGGAAGGAGTTGGAGGAAGGTGTACAGCTGAAGAAGTCCTGGCTGATCTGGCGTGGGTAACCCTCTAGCACTTTCACCTGAACTGGGTCGAACTTCCAGTAATGTCGGCCTCTCAGGAAATAGGCAAAGCCTGTGGAGATAGAGTGGTGAAGTGTCAAAGGAGACAGAATATATACTACTGACAAGATCCTTCGTTTTTTTCAGAGGATGAAGAGCCACACCAAAGGCCAGAACACTACACAGCAAAGGAGGGTGAGCAGAAAGCTGTGCGTGTCAGTCGTGTCACCCAGAAATGTTCCCATTGTTTTGCTTCACTAGGTTAGCAAATCAGGCTGCCTTTTTTAAGTGTGGTACCAATATGGGAGGGAGGTGAGGAGAGAAATACAGCCCGAGTGGGAGATAAGGACTCAGAATTAGACCTTTACTCGATATGCAAGTAGGTGTAGGATGCTGGTGATGGGAATCTGTTACCACTGAGAGATGGCCTTCCCTTGAGATTCAAGCCACTACTGAGAGTTCAGGCATAATGCTGATTATGAAGGACTCCCTTGGAAGGAAAAGATGTTAGGGTTAATGCATCTCTTGTCAAGTGCTCCCAACATATTTCTGGATAAAGAGGGTGTGGCATTGCTCTGCCATTTTTTAGCAAAGAACCCCGGTGTGGGGAACCAGCTGATAATGACAGTACTTCTCTGCTATTCTGAGCATCCTCCAAAGCAAAGGGAAGTGCTGTTCATAATGCTGGTATGCATTTTTTCTTTGTGGAGTGTTTACAGTGTGGAAGTTTTCCTTGTGTTAGTCTGTAACCTTGTTAGATTACTGATTAATACAAGCATTGATCAGTGCATATACAGCTTATATAAACTAAGTCATATAAACTCATGTGACTAAGAGAATGGAGGGCAGTATTGATTTAGAGTCTCTCTAACCAACAAAATATGTCTACATGGTTCTCCTTGCATTTTCTCCCAAAGGATGCTAATATCCAGGAGGCTACAGACGCTTAATTACTTGGTCTTCTGCAAAGTTTATTACAAATGCATCAGTCACATACACACTGGACACTGATTTCATGCTCAGTATACATAGTGTTCATATGTGTGCATTCATGTGTTTCTTTTATGAATGCTAATTTACACATGATCCTTACACTCCAAATCCTGCTGATTCCCTTCCCACTGAAGAGGCAGGACTAGGTGAGAACACACATGCAGGGATATGTGTCTCCTCCTTTCTGTACTCACCAATCTCATCCTGGAAAGCAGCATCAATCTCCTGAGGGATGCCACGCCAGTCAGCCATTGTGCGGGGGTAGACATTGTCCACCTGGCGGGCGCTAGGGTTGAAGCGCCAATAATTGCCTCCCTTGAAGAAGTAAATCTTGTTCTTTTCAGTCCCCCACATCAAGGCTGCCTGGACGGGAGAAGTAGAAAGGCCTAGCTCCGTGATAGGTGCAGGGCCAGAGACACGTCTCTCACCATCATAAATCCAGTACTGAGGGCCTGATGAGGAGAAAAAAGAAGAACATGTAAGGGCAGGCATGACTGAAGGGAATGTCCTGTCTAATGTCTGTGCAGTGGGATGTGCCAGCATGTCAGCCCAGTCGAGGGAAAGCTGTCCACGGCAGGGAAACCACTACCACCACCACCACAGGCCCCTTTGCTGATAGTGATTGGGATGCTGGGCATCAAAGGGACAGGGATAAGAAACACTCATCTCACCCCTACAAAAGGCTGTGGTTGTGTCAAGGGGTGATATGGAGAGAACTTGCCTACCTGCTGCCTTTCCTTTGCCTCTTTTGAGAATTAAGGGAGTACTTCAGTCTCCAGTACTTTCTGTCCACACTGTCACATGGTGCCAACCCCAATGGGGTCAGAGTCCCAAGTGATGAATCTGTGTAACATGAAAATAAGCTTCTCTCTCCCCTTCCATTTGGTGAAGACTTGGCTGCTGGTTATTGTTCTAAAGTGGCTATTGTGGGCAGGCTGCTCGAAGGAGCATGGTTAGGATTTTGCTCTGTGTGTGCTGAGAGGCATTTAGTACCCACTGCATTATCCCAGCTAGTCTGATGATATAGAGAAGTGGGGAATCAATGACGTATTGTTGCCAGGAATAAACCCCAACTCATCCACACCTTGGTATATTTTGTTCTCTCTGCCTATGGACCTGAGGCTGCCAGGTGTGGGGAGAGAAGGAAAATGAACTAAACTGTGACTGATGTGGAAGAGAGAATTCAGAGAGGAGGTGGGTTCCTCATGCCTTCAAGTCTGGCTCTGAAGTCTAAGCCTCAAGCTTGAAGCAAAATGTACATGCACCTGCATATGCAAAAAATGCATAGTGAAGGAAAGAAGAACTATACTGTTGGGCATGTGGTTTTCATTGACATTCTACAGGAGCTAACAAGCAGTAGCCCAAATGAAACAGTGGGAGAATATTTTGAGTCTAGATTACACGTGTAATCTCCACAATGACTCGTAGGCATGTAACACCTTCTCAAGTTCTCATTTTAGCAACACTCCACAGCACTGCTGTAGGTAAGAGTCATCTGCCAGTTGTAGCATAAACCCTTGTCTGCAGGTCAGGTTACAAGTAATATCCACGTACAGAAAGGCTGGCTGCTGAGCCACTTGATGCACTGAGACTCGGTCTGATGAAGCAGAGTCCAGGCACATAAAAATGGGCACCGATATAACAATTGCTTTCAGTCTTGTCTCTTAGAAAGGGCATTGAGGCAGTGCCTGCTCTGCTAGATGAAACAGAAAATGATCATTCTTAGTTTCAGGATCATCATGAGCAAACAGTGCATACACCATTGTTTTTAAAAGTCATGGCACCCACTGCAGAATACAGTAGGTCTGGCTCTAGGCAGTGGTGGCCGGAATGACAGCATCTTGTTTGATCTTTGAGTTTTTTTCTGGCTGTTGCACTCCAGGCCCCACCTGGGAATAGGGAAGAAGGATGCAGGCACCCCACCACACTTTCAGTGTTGCCAGGGGTGTGAAGGCTGTGACTCCCTTTGAGAGATCACCCACCATGAGCCCCCATGCACAAACACTCCCGTGATGGCTGGTGCAGAAGTGGGTAGGGCCATGGCCTGACTATTGTTAGGAATTCTAGTAAATCAGGAGCAACTCCATGGAAGCCAGTGGAGTTACATCTGTCAAGATGTAGAGTCAGTGAGAATGCAGAAATGGATAAATAGCTACAAACACTGGGACATAAATGAGCTTGCTAGAACTCTTTTGGTCAATCAGTGAAACTCTTCTGATTTGGAGTAACTGAAACAAGGATATTTGTCAGCTTGTCAGTGCCACTTTATAAAAAGCTGCCTGGTCCACTTCACCAATTTTCATCTAAAAGATGATAGAAAGGAAGTGCTGCCTTCACCCCTCACAGCTCTACTGTACATGATTTCAGGCCTGTTAGGCAGAGCCTTTTACCCAATAACTGCTTGTGTTCTAGAGGAGGAAAATATGGTATCTTGGTGTTATCTAATGTAAAAGCACCCCTTCCCCACAGCTAACGAGAGGGAGATAAAGGGACCATCCTATTAGGACCTTGTCTCAAAGCTGCCAAGAATGTCTGGATTCCCTGAAACCTGTTGAGTCTTGCATTTCCCCATTCTACAGACTCCCATCCTTTCTACTGCTCCAAACTTGCTCTTATCTCGCTTACCTTGGAAGAACCAGATACTTCCTAGAGGATCCTCGAAGGCTGCGTCGACAGAGCTTGGGATCCCCTGCCAGTGGCGGGAAGCCAGGGCGGGGTAGCCAGCTTGCAGCTTTCCCCCCCGGAGCCGCCACACGTAGCGAGACTTGAAAAAGAACAGCTCCCCCCTGATGGTAGAAACGGCGTCGAAATCTGTGTCGCAGGCATCTGGCTGCACAGACTGAGAACACCGCAGGTCGGTCAGGTGTTGGGCATAGTGGGTGTGCCACACCCTGCCTGGTGTCTCAGCAGGGAAGGTTGGAGATACTCTATCATATGCAGTGACTTTCCCCAGCATTATTTAAATCTATCCTGTTCTCCACTGATGAAGTGCCTGGATAAGCATCTTGGGAGTGAGCAGGCAGGAGTAGCTCTTAACAGCAGGAGCTCTTCCTATTTGTGGTGTGACTTACTGCATTGTCTGTTGAAGGACCTGGATTCTGTGTCTAT
This sequence comes from Alligator sinensis, assembly GCF_000455745.1. Lineage (NCBI taxonomy): Eukaryota > Metazoa > Chordata > Crocodylia > Alligatoridae > Alligator > Alligator sinensis. Next base: position 3,123,410 of record NW_005841940.1, read on the forward strand.
AAAAGCTGGTTTATTAAAGCAACCAGTCAATAGCCCCAGTGACAGCCAGGTGCTATGTAAGCTTACCCACACAGATCTACCATTGTGCCCCAACTTGGATCACTGCTGCACTCCTCAGCTGCCTACTCAGCTCTGTTAATACCTTCCTGCCCTGACCTCTATTGCTCCTGCAGGGAAGGTCTTTGAGCTCTCTCCATCAACTTGTTCCAAGCTTGGGTGGTGGCAGGGGACCAACTGCAGCCCTCAGACATGCTTTACTTGTCATTTAACCTCAGGCTGCCTATATAAGAGGAAACCTCATATAACCAGGCCCCAATGAAGTGAGAATCCTTAATGGGTCCCCTGCTCCCCAGCTCCTCTACCACTGTTGTGGGTGGCCCCG
>NW_005841940.1:3123801-3142232 GCF_000455745.1 Alligator sinensis
TTCTCTGGGGTTTTGGTACATGCATTGCTATTCACTCACCTCCTCATTGGTGATCTCATTTGTTTCAATGTCTGGCTGGGGTGGCTCTGCTGTTGGGGTTGGGGTTGGGGTTGGGGCTGGTTCTGGCTCAAGCTTTGGTTTCCCATAGAGGTACTGAATTCCTTGTTTGTCATCCTCGCTCAGGCTCAGTGGGTAGCGGAAGATGTAGAAGGGGGACATCAGTGACTTGGAGACAGCTGTGTGCTGGAGGCCCAGGACATGGCCAAATTCATGAGCAGCCACTTGAAGAAGGTCAGTCCCTGCAAAGGGAGGAGGAGGAAGGTGTTCTTCAGTGTCCAGGAAGGGGGTGAAGCACCCAAGATGGGCAGAGGCCTCTCTGCTTATGCACTCTGGTGGGCCTGGGAACAGGCAGGCAGAGGGGGAACCTGCTTCTCAGGAAGGTTTCTGTTTCTTTCTTAGATTTCTAAATAGGGTAACAGTTGTCCACAGGAGTCTACTGATGTGCTTCATGGCTTATAGATGGCAAGCATCTCCACAGAGGATTGAATTCAGTAGATCCTGAAACCTCTCTTTAAAAAGGCAGTTCTAGCAAGCCTACAAAGGTTGTTGGTGAAAGGGGTGGGCTGGGTTTTCCTTCCTGAATGTTGTAGCTGCGTGAGGGAGTCAGTGAATGTGCAGCCCATTTTCTTATACACGTGTGTGTTCACCTGAACATATCAGCTTTTTTCAGTTCTGCCTTCAGTGAGTTGCACATGGCCAGCTACAGGGACGAATGGTCCCAGCTCCCAGGAGAATCTCACACCTGCCGGTGGATGGAGGGTTCTGCTTTTGACACACATGTGGGAGTTTGTCTGGTAGGAAGCAGGTAGAAAGATGCTAATATTGTCTCCAGGTAGATTTAAGTTTGCAAGGGAGGCCTCTTTCCTTGATGGTTAAATGCAACATGACAGGTCACATTTAGATCACATCTGCTGTGACAGCTGCAGGGAAGCAGAACTGCAACCTCAGCTGCTATGAAGAAATAGCTCTGAGAATAGCTTGTGCTCAGGATGGCAGCTGCACAGACAGTAGGGGGAGCTTATACATTGCTTTTCAGTAGACTGTAACAAGAACATGACATTAAAGATAAATAAAGGCTCATCTGCTCCTTCCTTACTACACTCAGAGAATTCAGGGAGTAACCTTCAAGTAGGCATAAGGGAATAACTTTCAAGTAAGCATAAACTACTTGAAAGCATCTTTAAAGGGAGAATAAAAATGGGATCCAGGAGACCTCAGGTAGCTCCCAGCTGACCAGTTCCAGGTTCTAAAATTCTAGGAGAGAAGCAAACTAAGTTACAAGGCTTATTTGTTTCTGACCACAGGCATGCACCTGGTTTCAGTCAGAAAGCCTCCACGTTGCAATCTGAGAGGAAAAAGGAGAGTCGGGGTCAGAGTCAACCACAAGAGCTGCTATATTTAGTTCATCCACTACTGCCTATAGGGGAGAGGGTCAGCTCCCAAGGGGTATGGCCATGTGGTGGAATATTCCATGTAGTAGGAACACCTGCATAGGTCTGGGAGACATGCAGCGTTGGCTTTATCTTTCTATTAGCAGTACAAAGACATGAATAAAATTTGCTCAGTGGTGACACCATGAACCTAACCACATTGACGTTAGCTGAGGCTGCAGGATTTCTACACCAATGGTTTATTAAAAACTTTCAAACAATGCTTTTTAGCTTGGCAGACTCCTCGTACTCTGCTTTCCAGGACTGGCAGACCTGCTGTGCTGTGGTCGGATTTTATGGCAAGCTAAACATCAGCATATCTGAAAAAATCTGTGCTGGGGAAGTGCCATCACATTCATCACAGAGGCAGCAGGGAACCAGCAACCCCCAAGGTCAAATCCTGTTGTTGACCATGACTTGCTCTGAGACACTTGGGCAAATCATTGAAACCTCTCTCTGATTCTGTGTCCTTGTTTGCAAAAATGAAGGATGAGATTTCTCTACCTCCCAAAGGGCTTGCAAGGATTAATGAGGGGCTGGCAAGCTCTTTTAGGCTATTAAATGGTGAGGGCATACAAAATGTTCCTGCTAATTATTTCTGAAGCCACATGAGAAAAGGTGGTAAGAACTGGGCTCTGTTACGAGGATGGATACTGGCATGGTTTGATTGGCTTCAGGGAGACTAGCACACAAGGCAATTCTTCATATAGCACACTGAAACCTGGAAAGTGTGGTGAGAATTCTGGGTGTTTCCTAGACTGTCCCCCTGCAGTCGGCAGGAAGTATCTTGGTAATGTTGCAAAAGGTACTGGGGTGAGTTAGTTGGTGCTCTGAGCTGTAGTGAAACTAGAGCTGTACACAACAAAAATAAAGACGGTCTCTGCTCCAGGGGGTGTACAAATGAAGGCCTAATCCTGCTTTCAGAGTCAATGGGGAAACTGCCCTGGAGTTCAGTGGGCACAGGACTGGATTTGTGAGTGCTAAAACCCTGACAGAAATGAGACGAGATGGATGCTGAGGCCCAGAAAGAGGTGTTAATTTAGTATTTTTAAAAATCCTTTCTTCATTTCCTTCTCCCTGACTATCATGGAGGGCTGGGGGAGGGGGAGAGTGTCTGATGCAGGTTATTTTCTGTAGATCTTGCTGGAGAAGCCAGGCTTTAGGGAATAATGCTGCTGGATCCCAAGATCCTGTAACCTATCTTGTGAGATAGGACATGAAGACATTGGCCTTGCTTTATTATTAGCCCCATGGTTTTTACTTGATCTGGAACTGAGGTCACCCCCGCCCCCATGCCAGCAGGGAGATGTTGTTTACGGCCAGACTATTCCCAGGCCAAATGGCAGATTTGCAGTTGTTCTGTATTGTTTCCCTTTATGGACGGTTTCAAGAAGAGAAGTTTGGGAACGGACTGAGAGAAATGCTCAGGGGACCTGGGACTGATCCCAGCCTACTACATGGGACTGTGACAAAGGAGCTCTTCACCTGGCATCTGTGCCTTAGTTTCCCTTCATTTCTCCTGTTTTATTTCTAGCTGTGGGTGTTCAGGTGACCTGGTGTTAGAACTGGACTTCACTGCAGCTGCAACGTGACAAGAGCCTGTAAGGTACAAGGTTGCAGGGGGCAGGATATGATCCACGTGCTCTGCTGTGCGTGGGGAGCCTGCTGTCACTGCTCCTCTAGGCTCCTTATCAGGAGTCATTGCCCCTCCCAAGTCATCTGCATCAGCAACGTACCCAAGTTGTTCCCAATGGTCCAGGTCTCGTCATAGTCGAAATGGACATCTCCCTCACGATGGGTCTTGGGGAAGAACGCGTGGGCCAGGATCCCTCCTGGCCCATCAAAAGGCAGGTTATCACCATGCCAGTACCTGGAAAGGATGCACATATCCAGGTCAGTTAAGCAGCACTTAAATAAAGCTACAGACCTGAGAAAAGCTGAGGACTAACCACTGAGCCCTCAGAATTAAGGCGAAGACTCGTCAAACCATGAGTTAAGTCAGCCTAGGTGAACTGAGGGTAAACAGAGTGGCAGACCACTGGGCACCTGGGCCAAATCCTCAAGGCCTCACCCAGGCCCAGCTCCTGTCGACTGGGGAAGCCCAAGGGAGATGTGAACACTTCGGCAAAGCACAAACATACTGACTGCAACCCGCATCATCCCTTGAACAGTCTCCGCAATCCCTTGCATTAGCTCTGTGCAAACATTCACTGGAGTGAAGATTTGCTCTCATAAATACGTTATAGAAAGTGAATCTCAAGGCCTGGAGCCGAGATTCATTTAACCAAGAAACTATATTTATTTTGGGGCAAAAGGTTAGGTAGTCTCTCAGGGGGCAGAGATTAAATAGCTGAAGACAGACAAGGCAAATGCTTTGTGAAAGACCCAACAGCTGAACAAGTGCTGGCATAAATTAATGGGCAAAATGGTTTTCAATGGCACACGAACTGATAAAATAAAACATCATGACTATTTGTGAGGCAGTGATGTAGAGGGCTCTCAGCCAGGAATCCAGGCCCCATTGTGTGAGGTGCTACACAAGCATGGGACAAAATAATGGCTTGTCCTTGAACAGCCAAGGAGAATGCTTGGGAACAGAAAGCGGGACTAAATTCAGTGAATAAGTGACAGTTTGCTCAGCTTTCGTGAAGACTTTGGACTCTGGCCCTGTCCTGTTAGGCCCACTGGAAGAAGACGACCACCCCCTTCTGGACTAGAGCTTCCTTTCCTTCCATGCTCACCTTGTGAAATCAATGACTATGTCGGCTCGGCCTTCCTGCACTTCAGTGAAGGTCAGCGGCGTCACATCACTCCATACTTTCAAGGCTTCTGCAACTGTGCGTCTCACTTTACTTTTCACCAGTTGCCAAGGGAATCTGATTATCCTAAAAAGCAGCAAGAGTCACCCAATGTCCTGCAGCCATCGCTGAGGTACCAGCACTTCAGGTAGGATCAGTGCGTTCGAGGCAGCAGCTGCAGCAGCTCAAGTGTCATTAGCATTGTGGAAAGAGCTGCTGCTCCTCTGTTAACGTCAAAACACTGTGGGATCAACATCTCATGGCAACCCCCATCCCAGTCAGGAAATGATACCAGATCTCCCCTGTAAATAACTTATCACCACTAGCATCCTTTTCACTGCATTAACTGTCAATGTAGCCACCATTAATGCAAGTGCCACAGTATCCAGTATCATCACAATCACCATTACCCTCCACACTCACTTCATCTAGGAGTCTTTTCTGTATCAGTTTTCTGTCACTTTTCTACAGCCTATAAATCATATCTTCTCTAGGTCACATTGATCATTCCCCTCAGAAAAAAGTCACCATCCGCTTTCCATTATTACGAGTGATCTATCAAACAACATTGCTTGGCTTGCTGTTGTCCAAACCCAGTAACAGGCCTAATTAACGTACCAGGAAGAGGACTTGAGTCTGGGTCCAGATTGAGTGCTTCGGGCATTGAGTACACTGGGTAGTCTGTATACTGTGTAGAGCACTTACTGACACCTAGCACACAGGGTGCAGTATAACTCTGAGGTGGCCCACGAAATCTCATGCAAGTCGTCTATGAAAGCCTTTGCAGAAGCTTGAGATCCTTTCAGGGGTGCCTTGTGTGCCACACCACCTTAGCACTGCTAGGTGCAAACACGATTCACAGGATAAACCCAGAGATTTCAAATAGGAATCCACAGTATTAAAACCATTCTGACCTGTTTTGGTCTTGCTGAGTTCTTTGCTACAGAAGAATCGCTCTAGTACGTCTCTGTAGTCAAAACGAGTTGAAACTAAGAGTTGGCATTTTCCAAGGGGTGCCTTGAGGCTAAGAAGATTGAGAACTGGTATACAGGGATAGACACATTGTGAGTGTGAGTGGGGAAATACACCCTGGTTACACCAGTAAACTGCAACTTGGTCTCTGGGATTAGTGCACCCTGCTTCTTGCATAAGCCCCCCAGCCTTTACAGGCCCATGCTGGTAGAGGCCCAGCCCAACTCAGCCTCTGTTGCTCAGGAGAGCAGTGAATGGAGAGGTCCCGTAAGAGGGAAGAAGCCACCGAGAACTCTCTTCCTGCTCCAGACCCGTCTTACTTGTAGGTGAGGTCCGTCTTGTCCCAGCGCCCTCCCGACAAGACGAACCGCTTTTGTCGGTTCCGCCCGTTCTGGCCATCTGGCAGGATGGGCACATCGGGCACGCCGCAGCGGGGTGGGTTCCAGTGCGCCGCCTGTCCCTCGGTGTCCTGGGAGAAGCCCTTGGAGGGGACTCCTGACTCCAAGGTGTTAACTGAGGGGGAAACCCAGGAGTTCTGTTCCTTCCAGGTGTGTTTTCGAGCCCCATCCTAGGCAAAAGAGGAGCAGGGCTGTTACGGAAGCACACAGCAGGAGAAATCAAGCCACATGGTGAGACAACCCTTCCTCTCACCTGCACCACAGCAGTCTCTCAGCTATGCCTCCCCACTAGGCCATATGTCCTATCCTGAGCCAACAGCACCTCCCCTGGGAAGCTTGTCCTCCATCCTGTCCAGCCAACACTTGTGTCTGTAGTATGATCCATCTGCTGGGCTCCACTGCTCTCCAGCATAGGAGGGCTGTGGTGCCATGTGAACTACAGCAGTGTCTTGGCCCTGGGATATTATGGTCTACTTTTCCCAGGCAGCTGGTCAGCAGAAAATAGTTTTGCAGCTATGGGCGAGAGCCAGACCCTCAAAGCCAGACACAAAAATCTCTGGGCAGTGAATTGCCTCCCGTTTTTTGTTCTTTTTTTTTTTTTTTTTCCAGTTGGCTGCTTGTTGTCATTAACCCCCAGTGCACAGTGCTTGGGGAGTAGTTTAATCAGGCATTTCATTCTCCCTAATGGACATAGACACATCTCACAGGCCAAATGCTGTGCTGGGACAGGGAAACGTCTGCACAGCTAAGGGAAATTATGTGCCTGGGGAGCAGGACGTGGGTATGGAGGAAGAGCTGGGGGCCCACAGAGGCTAATTTCCACCCTTCTTCCTTCACATTATCATCTCTGCAAAACACACCTCGTTGCAACTCCTGCTTGGTGCATGGGGAATTAGTGCACTGCCCTGGTGATCTTAATGAAGTGCTGCTCCTAGCTTTGCTCTGGGTTCTCAGCCTAGGGGGCACAACTTTCAGGGAGGGTCACACCAAGTACCTAGGGGTATCAAGAACACTATCACAACCGATGCGGCTAAGCCAGAGAGGGTTCCTTCCCACAGAGCTATTATTACTACATAGGCCAAACCTCTCCCCCAAAACAGCTCAATCAGGATTATGAGTTCCTGCCTTACAGCTGCTACACAGAGAGCTAAAAAGGCAATGTTTCCAACCTGGAGGGAGGAGAGGAACACATTCAGATCCTCATAAGTTTGTGGGCACACTTCAAGGAACTGTTTCCCCGATGGGAGCTCTTCCTTACCAGCACATCCTCATAGTGGCAGAGCCTTTCCAACCCTCTGGTAACAAAGCAACACCCAGCAGACTCCTTTGGAGGGAAGTACCTAAAGTGCCTGTAAGAGCTAAGGGCTGTGTTCATGTGTGAGAGATGCTTCTAGCCATGTCCCCTGGCCAGGAAGGACAAACAGGGCAAGATGTGGAGTCAGTGAAGCTGCCCATGTGCTGAATGAATTGAGGCCAGTTGAGTGCCCCGTCCCACCTGGGTTCCAGGTTCGGTCCCACATGCTCATTATGTCTCATTCTGTAGCTTGTGGTGACTTGGGGGTTAAAGGAGACCCCTATACCTCCCCCCACCCAAAGGCTGGCACATTCCAGTCTCCGAGGTGCACTCAGACAGACCATCCTCCCAGCATCATACCACCAGGGGCCTTAAGGTCAATTTGGCACAGTGCCAGTTAGTTTCCTATGGGCAGAGCTGCTGTTTAATCCTGACTTGCCATCTCTCTGTTCCAGGACAATAGTTCCATTCATGTGGGCTGTAATGAAGTGTGAAGCCCTTGGCATTAATTCCGCTATCTCGGCTAACATCTATGTATCAGCCCTGTGCCTTTGAGCGAGGCTGCAGGGACCAACTCAGGGGTTGGGAGGTCATGCAAGGCACTGGGTAATCACCCACTCTCGCTGCTGTCATTACTCCACTCACTTGTCCTACCCTTTCCCAGCTGGACAGTCCTCAAGCTCAGCAGCCATCACCCACTGCCACCCATGCCTGAGATCCTTGCAGTGAACTAACCCACCTGCATCCCAGGGCCCTCTGAAAGTTGTAGGAACCTGCGGGAGACGTGGCACCTGCTGAGAACTGCACAGCAATGCTGGATGGATACAGCACCAAGTCTAGACCCTCAAGAGCCACTGATGCTTCCATCTGGGTGGTAACAAAGAGAAGGTGCAGAGCTGTGGGTCTTTCCTTTGTGAGAAGGGGCTGGTATTAAGCCATCCTTTGCTGCTGCTCTTGGGATTACAGGTCTTCAGTGAGAGGTACCCTGACTTCCATGGGACGGGTCTCCCGACTGTGGCTGTGCTGTTGCTTGGGCTGGGAGCTGCCGATGGCTCCAAGGCACTTGTGAAGAGAGCAGTAGATAAGCCTGGCATCCTGGCTGTCCCCCACCCCCATCCCCCCTGTCTCGGCAAACAGGCTCTAGCATTCAATCAAACCCTTTGCTGAGCACAGAACCACTGCTGTTTACCCACACTTGTCACCTGAGACAGTCCCAGACTGAAGGGGGCTCGTCTGCACAGGCTGAAAGGCGCTCACCTGTGACTCAGGGCAGGACCTGGTACTCCACTGAAACAGGCGGTGATAAATGTGTCTGCATTCCACCTGTTTCAGGGACAGCCCCATGGCAACAGCCAGCATGGGTGAAAGGCAGGGGGAAGGTGGATGGATCCTACATAAGAGCCCTCCCATGGGCACAGGAACCCTCCTTACTGCAGGGCAGTTGGCAGGGCAGTGCACCTTCTCAATTCAGGGGCTGGTCCGAGTCACTTCTGCTCCCCTTGCATTGGGTCACTGCAAGCACCCCAGAGCCTGTGGCACTTCATGCAATGCTAGTTATACCCTGCCCCTGATGTGTCCCTATACTGCCATGAAGGCTCAGATCAAGAAGGCTCAGGACAAGCAAAGTGGCTTCTTAACCTGGCAGGGGAAATACCATGTACCCATGTCCATGAAGGCAGTTTTCCTGAACTGCACCACAGGAGAACTGCTCTTCTGGTGTGGTTCAGTACCCACCGAGGTGTAGTGGCTTTAAGCCCAGTTTATGGAAATGCTTGTTCTGAGGGCCTTATGGCTAAAGGCAAGCAAAACTCAGGGGCATCCAAACTGCAAGCCCCCAGGCTTGGGCCTGCAAGTAGGATGCCCACCAAAGGATTTGGAAACATCTGAAGCCCCAGGTGTGGGTGGAGGATGTTTGTCAGTAGTAGGGCCACTTATGGTTCTGGACTCTTGGACTGGGAATTAGTTTTGGCTAATTTGGCCTTGGATACAAATTTATTAAAAACAAACAAACCAACCAACCAAACCAAACCAAACCAAACCAAACCAAACCAACAACTTCCAGGGAAGGGCATTGCACCTGTCTCCGGGTCACCTATGTGCAAGCTGGTGGAAAATACCTGTACTGCAACGAGCCTCCCACCCCCATTGCTGCAGGTGGGGCTACCTGGGCACAACAGGAAACTCCATGACAATTGCTGCTGTGGACACAGCCAGATGTGCAAAGCTGGAGAGAGAGAAAATCTGACAGACTGGTACCACTCACCAAGGAATTCTCTAGAGACTCTTCTGTCCAGAGACTTGTACCAACTGAACAGGCCTCTAAGTAACTGTACACTCAGCTCCCCCAGAGGCACTCCTGTCTTGGCGAGACAGGCAGCTCCAGTAACATGCCCTCTTTACCAGTGTCAGATTCAAACCCCTGCTGCAACGAGTGGCGGGCAATGTGGGGTAAAAAAGGCTTGCTTTGCCCACCAGAGCTGAGACACAGTGGAAGCCCAAGCTGTTTGCAAGTCTCTTGCAAGCCATAAGGCCAGAATGCTACTGCTTGAGACCTTCCCCCGGCAGATTTGTTTTGGTAAGAAAAGCATTAACCACTTAACAAGGCCAGGCTTCCCTGCCCACCCCCTCCTCTGATCTGGAGGAAGATAAAATTCTAGGGGGCCAAAAGCCTTGCAGCTGGGGAGCAAGAGTTTGTCACTCTGAGAGGCTGGGAACAGAACTGAGCCAGTGACAAGGGAGAGCAGAGCCTCCCCCCTCCACCTTCCTGGTGCCAAGGGGATATGGGAATTGGCACAGTCTTGGGAAAAGAATGCTTTACATCACTCTCAGGCAATCCTCTCCAGCCAACAGAGCAGGGAGATGAGAACAGACCAGTGCAGCATTGGCTTTTCATAGGGGGAAAAACAAGCAGGGTTCCAGAGAACAACCCTTCCTGCAAACACAGTAGATGAGGGGCGAGCTCCTCCCAGCCTCACTCATCCCAGGCATCACCTTACTCCCCGGACACTGCTCAAAGAGGCAAGGACTGCGAGACCCTGACTCATGCCTGCAGGAACATCTTCCTCTGTAATAAACCCCAGTGACCTTGCATGAGAAGGCTGCTACTAGCTGGGAGGAAGGGCAACTCAAAGTCTATCCCACTCAAGGTGGGGAGGAAGGAGTGGCTTTTGAAGGAGTCCCACACTAGTGAACGGAAATGAGCAATGGGGGTGAGAGGAACAGTCACCATTTTGGGGTTGACGTCTCTCGGCTAAGGAAAGAAGCAAATAAATTTCCAGTGTGAGGACTTGGAGATTCAAAAGGTACATGAGTGAAAGCCCTCAGGGAGAGCTCTGGTGACAGTTTTGGGGGCAGGCTGCGATAGTCTGCAAGCAGGATTAGGCAGCACATTTGGCAGGGTCTCCTATGAGAAAAGAGTGGCTTCCCAGCAGATGGCTGTGAAAGTCCAGGCAGGAATGAAAGAAGGAAAAGGTCAGGTCTCAGGGGAGACAAAAACCATAGCAGACATGCAGAGACTGCCTGCTATGTTCTTCCAGGTGCTGCAGGGCTTCGTCATCACTCGAGCTTTGGTACATCTCAGAGCAGAACAGACTCCACTTTCCAGCCTGCAGAGGCCACCTGAGAAGCAGCCAAGCTCCTCAAGACCTGCCCCAAGCAGTGGCAGGAGGTTGGGGCATTTCTAGTCTCACAGATTAGAGGCCCAGGGAACTGGTCTCTGGGTGGGTTCCTGTTAGGCAGGGCCCCTCTCTGAAGAGCTGCCTGCGTTCTGGAGCCAGAGCCCGGACAGAGATGGGGGTAGGAGGTGGCAGGCAGAGCAGAAGAGCCACAGTCAGAAAGAAGCATCAACCAGCCAGGACACTTTTTGGGTACATAGAACGTGACAAGAGCTGGGCATAGTCTCTTGGTGCTCCCCTGTTTGTCCATTGCCACTTTTCTCAAACTTAAAGGATACTATTTGGGCCAGGTACCATCATCTTTATGTTCTGTGTTTCTACCCACCTGACACATGGTTTGTGACTGGTGCTCCTAGGAGCTGCCACATGCAATAAATAAATAGTACCCATGACACAACGCAGATACCTGTTCCCAGTCAGCCAGAGTGGCCAGCTACTTGCCTCAGCTCAGGCTAAGGATGGAGGCCTCCCATATTGGTGAGGCTTTGTCCTGCCCTGGAGGGCAGGGACTCAGTAGCGTTGTCCCCAGCACCCTGCTACCTATGCTTGTGACTCTGTATTCAAGGTGCAACTCCATGATCCAGCCTCCCACTAGGGACTTGAGAGCTCTCCTGCAGCCTGACTTCCTTGACAGCCCTAGATCCCCTTCCAGACATGGTCAGCCCACAAAGGATGCCTAGCCTCTTGGCTCTAGCTTTATTCCTCTGTGCAGAGCTGTCCTTACAGAACTGTGAGGAAGCAACATCTGAGCATGCCCTTAGGTGTATCCAGCCCTTCTGTCATTTCACTCCTCCTAAGCTGGGCTTTGAGGAATAAAGGTTGTTCACTATCATGGCTACAAGATCTTTGCAGCTTCTTGATCCACTTCCACAAGTCCAGATCGCCTGCTCTCCTGAAACAGAGTCAGTTGGGGATGTGGGAGGTGGAACTATAGCTGCCCTTGGACAGGACAAGGGAAAGCAGAGTGTCCCCAGTGCCAGGGTGAGGAGGAAATCAACAGGAACAGGGAAAGGGAGGGCCTTGCACCAGTCTCAGGCCAACTCCCCTGGTTAACCTAACAGGGAGACTATAGAAAAAAGGGCTGCTTCAACACAGGTACATATAGAGGGAAACAGGTTCTCAGAGAACACCACCTCTGACAGGTCTTCTTCATCAGAGGAAGCCACATCCTCACTGATGCAGTGAGACAGTTGAGGCACCAGGCCATGTGGAAGAGATGTGGTCCCAGACAGCATTCAGAGGGGATAATAATACTGACACTTCTCAGCTGGAAGGACTCATGGCTCTGCAAACCAGTCTGACCCCTGCTTGTGTGAACAGGACTCCACTATCTCACTCTGTCCAGTGGGACCTGTCAACAGCTAATGAAAAATGCTGTGTAAAGGAAGACATGTGAGCCTCCGAAACCTCAGAGCCATTCTTGAGCACCACCTACTGTCTCTCTCTATCTAAGGGATCTTTACAGACACCAAGCTTTCCTGTAACAGGACTAGTCCATGTCCTCCTGTGTGCTGGGCTCAAGTGGAAGCTATGAAAAGTCTGAAGTCAGGAGGGTTGAGGTAGGGGAAGATGGGGGAGGTAGGATTGGCTTCTTGTAGGCATTGGCCTGGGTCCCTTTTCTGCTATTCCACATTCTCCCTCGCAATCATCCAGTGCAAGCTCCCTGTGACCAGACTTTGTTTCCGGATTATTTGGTGGTGGTTGTTGTTGCTGGCAACAGAGAAAGAAAATGTTTATTTTTCCTAAGCAACGTGGAACATGAAACACTGAGAAAGGCAAATGTTTATGCTCAGGGATGGAGCAAGAAGACACAGGCTGCTGAAAGAGGGAGGGCAAATGAATAAACATCACTGGGTTATTTTCTTTCGCAGACATTTTAATTATGTGACAGTTCAAGGCTTCACACTGTCAGTGGCACCACCCCGGAGCTGTCAGTGCAGGGGAAGCAGCAGCTGACCAGAGGCCAGCGTACTTGCAAGGCGCGAGGCAAATAAACCCTGGGAGGCCTGGCAGTGTTAGATCTCAAGAGCCCCTAGTCTGATGACCTTGGAGTCCCCTTGAGACCAAGGGACCCTCTCTGGGATTCAGCATGTTCCAGCCATAGAAGGGATTTTATATTCCCTTGTGTATTTAAAATGAGTCAGCTATCAGCAAACACCCACCTGGGCAAGGACCATGATCCCTATGCTCTAGGAGGCCTATCTCCCTCAGGATGTGGACTGGGACCTCAAAGGATACAAGCCCACCCAGTACACTGGGATGGGGATAACCCAACTGTACAAAGACATATAGCCTGCTATAGCCTGGGACTGGGGACCCTGACCTAGGGGAGTATGGTCCTACCTGGGGAAGGGACCAAGATTCCCTGACACGCCCTTCCCAACCCTTTGGTAGGCACCCAAATCTGGAGATCCTCACTCAATGATTTTAAGAGGTTCTTCCGGAAAGACTCAGGTCTCTGTCCCTTTTGTTATGGAAACTCCATGGAGTGCAGCAAGTGTGTCATACAACCAAGTGGATTAATGCTACATCTGGTCACATGCACATGTACAAGCATGGAGTGTAGGAGTGTAGGCTGACATGGAGACATAAAAGCCCAGCAGCCTTCACATGCAGTGACAGACTGTCAACCCCATGGGCTCTACACAAGCCTGATTATTCCCTCGTTTAGTTTGGGCAGAGCAAAGCCCTTTGATGGGTTCTCCAGGGAATCCACCATTTGCCATCCCACGACACCACCTGTCCCATCTGCTCTTCAGTAACCAAAGCAGCGAGGCATGGCTGCAGCATTCAGAATGCGATCGGAATGCTTTGGCTTCAAATCTTCCCTCTAAACTTGAACTGAACCCAAACCAAAGCCTGCAAATGCTCAGCTGATTTTCATGCACTCTTTCATTTCCATGTACTCCTGCTTCCTTGTTTCAGCCAGGCTTGCAGCACAGACAGGCAGGTATCGCAAGAACACAACCCATGGCAATTGCTTTGGCCAGAACCACAATGAGCAGAATCTGCAGAGAGAGCTTGTTCTTGTGAAATTTCCAGTCCCGTCTCTAGAACAATGGGGTATTGCTAAGCCCATAGGATTCAGCTACAATTCTTTGTTGTTCACCATCCTCCCAGGCACATTCCTTAGGCCTATACTGCAGACAGGGGATGATGAGGCATTTCTTTGGACGCTGGCCAATAAAGCCTCCATGGCCAGAAACATGAGGCTGGATGGCCTTATTATTTTTAACCTCCTTAGTACATCTGCAGAGCTATTTCTTATCCACATAAGAATGTAACAGTTAAATCTGTACCTGATTTCTTATGTGCTCTTTGATGCCCTGCAGCAGTGAGTTTCACAAATTAACTACACATTGGTTAAAGACAGTACCACCCTGTATTTTTGTAATTGTGTATTGCCATTTCATGCATTACAGTTGTTCTTCCCTTATGGGAAAAGGCAACTAAGAACACTTTATTTCCCTATCCAGGTCTGCCCTGGCCTGGTGACAGATGTGGGCAGCTAAAGGTCAACCTTTTACTTTCTGGCATAGGGCTATAAAGGAAAAAAAAAAAAAAAAAAAATCAAGGGAAAAAACCCTCTTGTTTCACATGTAGAGATGCACATATTCTGAGTGCTCCTTGTTAAATATAACTAGACTAGTGATTCTCAACTTGTTGGACTCCAGGCACCCCTCAGAAAGTGCCAGTTTTTGGCTTTCACTTGTTTTTTTTGACTACGGGAGAATATTAGAGCAATTCTGATGCAAAAGAACACAGAAAGCCCACAATAGGTCAGAATGGTTTTGACACTGTGGATTCCTGTTTGAAATCTCTGGGTTTATCTTGTGAATTACATGGAGGTGTTTGTGCAACTGTGCTAATTTTGAGCAGGAGCCAAACCAGAGTGCCTTGTAACAGAGAATCACTGATCTAGACAGTGGCCTTGGAAAGCCGAGTATAATGGCTGGAGGTAGGGCATTGGGGCCCAGGTGTGAGTGACCTAGAGTGTGGGACACAGCCTCTGAACACACCAGCTTGCTCTCTGATCCCTGCTCTCTCTCGCCCCCACCGTGTCCACTCTGCCAGAGCCCAGGTGCTAACATTAAGCCTTCAGTAACAACAGCTTGTGGCTAGTGCGTGTGTATGAGGAGGAAGGATGGACATTACCAAAACCAAGAGAGAGTAAATGTTTACATGGGCTCTTGATCTGCTGCTGAAGCAGAGGATAAACAGTCTAAAATGACCCTGGACACCCAATTCAATATTTAAAGAATGAAAACAAACAGCATAGATCAAATCCTCCATGTAAACGCCGTGTGTGGTGGGGGGCAGAGCCAGAAGAGCCTGACTACTCCCTCTGCTCCTCTCCCCGAGAGCAGTTCATTCCAGGTAGGACCTGCTGGCTTTGGAGAGGAGCAGAGTTTTAGGCAAGGACATACATCAGCCAGCTGAGCATGAGGGCACCCATCCCCCTATGGTCAGTGTGACATAATCCAATGTAAGGTGCATTGACTTCCATTTCCCATAGAAGCCTAAACCAGGCCATCTCCAGGAACAACATGTGTGTGTGCAAGGCCCAGAGGATTAAAGAGCTTTGTTCAGGGTGTTTGTGGGAGACGCTGGAGACAGCAAAAGCCAAGCTTGACTTTTTGCTTTCTGCAGCTGTTAACAGAGATGAAGCCTCCGTCGATCACAGCTCTGAGAACTCCACGGTAACAAACTCCAGCCTCAGAGCACCCTTTACTCCTAATAAACTAATGCTACTTCTATTATCATTATTGTTATGTGCATTACCAAAGTCATGAGCCAAGGCCTGATTGTGCTAGGTGCTGTACAAACACAAAACAAAATGACAAGCCCTGCCCAACATCTTGTATTGGTGCAAAGCTCTAGGTGATCAAGGGTTATCAATCCTCAAGCTTCTGATCACCAGCTGGGGTCAGGAGGAAATCCATCAGCCCTCCCTTGCCCCATCATGGTATGGTACTGGATGCAAGCAAAGAACATTTAGGTCACTGCTAACTGCAGAGCTCTTGGGTCCTAGATCAGAGTGCTCACAGGCAGCATCCAACAGTTGATGGCTCAAGTGGTGGCTTTTACCACGGAACTGGGAACTCCAGCCAGGGGGCTCTTCCCTGACCCTCAGCCCCTTTCTCACCCATCCACAGTGAGCAAAAGGTCCAGAGAAAGGACAATGACAATGATTAGCAAGCATGGGGAGAGGCTCCAAACATTCAGGAGATTAGTTTCCATGAGGGAGAAGTATACAGTTGGCTGCATCTGCTTTTCCCCCCCAGACCTGAAGAATGGCACTCTGCATCCAGACCAACTATACAGTTGGTCCAATAAAGCTGTTATCATAGACCCTTGCCTGTCAAATGGTGTAGAGACACTCAGTCCCTAAAGTCTGTGCAGCCCTGTCCTAACGCAAGAAAAAGCACTCACAACCATTTCAGTTAAATGGCAACTAAAGTAGAGGAGGAATGTCACCAACCTGCAAATCGTATTTCTCTGAAGGACTAGGTCCATTTACAAACCTACAATGACAGAAGAGTGGCTAGTGGGGAAAAGTAGCATCTGTCATTTCAGTTTATTTATTTGAGGCATTTGAGAGCAACTTCCGCATGGTCTGTTTCATTACTTGTACTGAATAGATATTTTCTCTGTTGTAGAGAAGATCCTTGTAAACAGTGACAGATCAGGAAAACTCATGACAGGAAGGGCACGCTATCAGTTACCGAGAGTCAAGAGAAAAGGATTTTGATCAAATGAACTAACCTAAAGAAAAAAAAAAATGAAGCCAATGATGTCCCTGTAGAAACTGACTGGTAAGGGGCCCTTACCATGACCAGTAGAACTCCCCGCCTCAAGGAACTCATGAACAAAACGCTCATTAGGATGTAGAAAAAGGATTAGACATTTGTTAGGAATAATACTGACATAATCCAGAGGTATTCTAGCAAGGATAAAAACATATCAGGCGTGTTAGCACTCATGATTCAGAACGCAAGCCAAGAGCTAACTGCTTGGTGTTAAAGAGGAATTTTCCTCCTGGGCGGGTAGCTGTACAGATAACTCCAATGGTAGTGGGGTGCCTTCCTCTAAAGCATCTGATCTGGGCCAATGGCAGAGATAGGCGTCTGGACTGCAGAGTTTGAGTGGTATGGGAATCCCTGTGTCCACCAGGCACTGTCCCACAAAACCTTTTTTAACTCTCCCTATTCTGCTCCAAGGGTGCTGGCCAGCTTGTAAAATCCTCAGTAACCTTTTTCACTTGGCATCTGTGAGGTGGGGATCATGGCCAGCAGGGGTCCTAGTCTCAGCCAGTCAAGGAGCTATACAGGGATCTTACTTTGTAGTGTTTGCACACAAATCCAGGGCTGGCACAATCTTCCAACCTAGTGTCCAGCACAGGCTGCCATGGATGACTAGATGCACTGCTGAGCTGTTCAAAAACGGCAACCACCGTGTTCCTGGATGTAGTGAGGTTCAGGGTGACTGGGAACCTCTCTCCCCTCACCCCCACTCGAGTTCATGTCTCTTCAGGAATGCACCATGCTCCATGTTTATAAATTGCTAATTCTGGCTGGGCGGAATAGGGATCAGCCAGGCGCTAAATTTAGCTCCGAGTGAAAAGCTGAGGCTGTGCCATGGCTGGGGTGTGTGTGAAGAAATGCATCCCCATTCAGCAGAGCACTGGGCTGCCCCACGGCGGGGGCACAGCTGTGCTGAGGTCAATGACATTGCTTGGGATAATGACAGCACTTTGGAGGCCAAGAACGTTTTCGCCAAGTTCCAGCCCACGGCAGATTTAACAGCCGAGTTATAAACTTCTCAGATGACAGCATGATAAAAACATCGGCAGAACCCAGCTAATCCCCGCCAGCGCTACCGGGCACAGTTGTGTCGCTATGGTGTGGCGTGCCAGAGAAGCACATGTACACACAGGCGCATTCACACAGGCGATTACACACAGGCGCATCCACCGCATAGAGACCTCTCTGTCCTCTCCAATCCCCCGACTTCTCACAGGCCACTGATCCTCTCTGGCATCAGCACCTCCTGCTGCTCCCAGCCCCATCCCAGGTGCAAGGATTTGGCAGGCATGTCTGCAGAGAAAGCCCTGCTGCTTCCCTCCTGCCTGCATGTTTTATTCATCTATTTACTTCTGTATCCCCTTAACACTTGCTTTCATCTGGAAGTGCCAGCTCAGCATGAGGGTCACATTACCTTTAAAGAGAAGGGAGGAGGGGGGGGAATCCCTTGTCATCTTGGAAACAGCAATTACAGTCATCTCTCCCCCTCCCTTTCCTTTTCACCAGCGCTGCTGCTGTTTCGCTCTCCACAAAAGCGCATGGTTTTTAAATGCATCCCGACATGCAAAAAGCCAGCCTGCAGATTCCCCTGCCCAACAAGCTGGGAGGCAGCTGACATCACAGAAAACACTAGCTCTAAAACAAACAGGTCTTCTGGGGGGGGTGCCACGGACTGGAGCTTCCCAGGCAGAAACCAGAGGGATTTGTAGTCCCCCCCAGGATGGACAGAAAAAGTTTCCAGAGCTCGTTTCTGGACCAGGGAGGGGCTTTGCTCTAAGGACATGGGAAGTAAGCGCGCAAAAGGCGAGTCCCTCTGGGGGTGGGAAGGAGAAGGGGACGACAGGAGCAGAGCCCGGGGAACGGGACACCGGTCCCGGGCAGAGGGGCCCGGTGCCTTGTGCCGGGGGAGGGCAGCGAGCTGGGAGCATCCCTCCGAGGGGAGCGGGAGAGGACAGTGTCCGGGAAGGCGAAGGTGGGAGAGAGGAGGGCCCAGCCCTCGTA
>NW_005841940.1:3142767-3163837 GCF_000455745.1 Alligator sinensis
GTCAGAGGCGGGGGCTCCTCATTTGATGGCTTTCCTCAAGCCCTTGCCGCGCTGGCCGCCCCTCGGTCTCACGGCGCCCCAGGCAAGGAGGCTTCTGGCACGGGCCCTGGGACCCCAGCCCCTCATTGCCATGGTCCCGCTGGGCGAGGCGCCAGCGAGCAGGGCTCTTATCCACCCTGCGCTTACCTTGCTGAAGGCCACCCCTTGCTCCTGACTTTATTCCACCTTGGTGCCACGCAGAGGGGCGGCGTGGGTGAAAGCACCTGGGCCCGTGGAGCAGCCTGCAGGATCGGGGCCTGAGTCACTGCTGAGCCAGGCTGTGCACGTTTGGCCCCCTCACCTCCCACCCATGTGGTCTAGGGCTTCCCGGTGAGGAGGGTCCCCCAGAGGTGAACGTGATATGCCAGGTGCAGTTGCAGCAGAGCTGGACGGAGAAGCAACCAGCCCCTTATCTCCACAATGCATGACTGTGTTTGCTGCCACACCGCGCTGCAAAGTCCTTTCTGTTCAGCTTCTCCCAAAGTATGTTTATCCTTGAGTTTCATTAGCTGCCTGTTTATTCCTCCTTCCTGCCACTAAGGAGGATGTTAGCTAGAACTAGACAAGAGCATCGTATCTTATTGGACCTCTTCCCCACTCTGGGTTAATGTGTTGCCTTCTGCTTGGAGTACATTGAATGTGTTTCTGAGTGTGCCAGTGGTGCCCCTTGATGGGAATCCATCAGCAAATCCAGGGAATTAGCTTGGGCTTCTGGCTCTTGTGCTAAGTTTCAGTCCACGTCACAGCAGACTGGGAATGGACAGCTAGAGCTACTCTGCAGGGTAGGGTTTTGTGACAGAACCTATCAAACGCTTTACTAAAATCTTAGCACACCATAGGCTGCTCACTTTCTGGTGATATTAGATTGGGCCAGGATTGTTCCAGAGCAGGATTAGACACAGCAGCAAAGCCACATAGTCCTGTCTATGCTATAGCTCACCGTGATGCTCCTGCTGCCATCCAGGTCCTCACTTGGTCACTAGCAATGCAGACTCAGTGGGTGAGAGTGGAGGCGTTAGATTATGTTTCTAATGCCTATGGCAGACAGCCACATGGGATAATCCCATTGTGGTCATTACTGAGCATGTGCCTATCTTTAAATATGGGAGTTATCCCTGCTGAGTTTCGCTGAAGTAAAAAGAGCTACAGAAAGCATCTTTCTGAATCAGGGCACACTGTGGGGTGTTTCTAAAAAAGACCCTCTGTGCAATTGCTAATATCTCTCAGCAGAGTTAGAACACAGTCCATTTTGTAGTGTAGACAGGACCTCACCCCTATACCAAGCCAAATTCATGAAGGGGTGAGGTCCTGAAGGGGTGGAATTAATAATGCTGTACATCTGTATGTAAAATACTATTTATTACTTGCTATTAAGTATTATCAGCATTTCTCTTGGGTCATCTTCAGCTACATGCAATATATATCGAGGTTTCCTTCATAAAGTAAAAATTGTGCTTTCCTGTCTCATGTCCCCTCCCCAGGACAGTGGGAGATGGGAGATGTCCTGGGCTTTATCAACAGCCCCTAAGAGTGAACAATGAGTTTAACTACAAATTGTTTCAAGAAATGTATGTGAGTAATAAAGCTTTTTGGTCTGCTTCCATTGGCTGCTGTTAGAGAGTAAAGCTTCTGTGATCTGTTATTATTCATATTTTGTTTTATGTGAAACACATTTAGAATGTAAATACTAAATACGCTTAACAGATGCAAAAAGCAGAAATAAAATTCTGACAATACATACATCCTGTTTTTCATTCCCAAATCCTCCAGCACCACAAGGGACGAGAATTATTCAGACAGGAGAAACAAAGGCAGAGAAGTGAAATAATTTGGCACAATACTATCAGAGTCAAGAGTCAAACTCAGGGCTCCTGACATCACATACAGACCATGGCATTGCAGATACATCCAAAACTGATAACTTTTTAACTGGAAAGATGAGTGCCCTGATATGGAGAACAAGTCTGTCATTTTTGCCTCTAAATTGTAGCTTGCCTTTCTCATGAGGGGTTGGAATTCATCCCTGCATCAGAACATCCCTAAGTGAGTAACTAACAGGAGAAGCCGGATGGAGGGATGGAAGGAGCCAATTGTCAAAGGCTTTAGAGTTTCAGCAGCAGGGCCAAGGCTTCTCTTACTATTTTGGCTCTGGCCATGGTGTAGAAAAATGAGTTTTCCCCTATGTGCAGAGACATTTCTATTTTCTTTTCTGGATTATGTTAGTGGATTGCAGGTAGCAGTCATGGAGGCAGTAAAGAGGGAACTGTGTTGCTTGGCTCTTACCTAGAGATCCATGAGCTTGTCTCACAGGGAGTCCTCCTGACTCTGTCTGAACATCTTTCCTTTCATTGGCTGCTCTCCCTATTCTCTGTGCACTGCTTGTCCAGTCCACACCTTCCCTCTGAAGGAGTTTTCCAAGCTGCTGACGAGACCCTTCCATGTACAGGGACGGAAATCTCTTGCAGTGGTGCAGATCAGTGGCAGTGTAGATGTCCACCTTTAAAAAAGTAAGACCTTTTTTGCATGTTTGAGACATACAGTGATTATATCCAATGTGTTTCTGGTTCAGAGGGGCTCACATTCCTGCACAGATGCAGGAATAAATTATACTGCGTCTTTCATAGTAATTTCTAACTAATGCCGGAATCCCCACCAGTGTGACAGCGAGTTACTCTTTACCAGTAAGAAGATGGGCCTTTAAGCAGACAAGGCCTCATTACAGTTGCCAGGGTGCTCCAGTATTGCTACAACAGGACCATGGATGTGTAGGGACCAGGCAGGCCTCAAAAGGAAATTGACTCCACTGATCAGACTGACAGATGGGGTTCAGCGAATTATCTGGGCAATGCATGCAATTCAGCTGTTTGGCCTGATGAGTTTAATCAAGCTGGTGGCAGCTCAGGTCAGTGGCTTGGAGCCACCTGGGTACTAACGGCTTGGTACCAACGCAAAGGGTCTATTCAGCATTTCCCACGAGGCCTGCTTGTTGTCAAATGGCCAGGAGGCTCGAGAGAGTGCTGCTTCCGCTGTTTGCTGCCAGCAGGTTGGCTGAGTCCTCGCAGCCCCTTCTGATCCAGAATCACTGACGTCAGCAATACGACAACCTCCGCACCTGGCCCCCTGGCTTTGCTACTGTCTTGACATGTTCCTGTCCTAACAAGTTTTTGAGTTGCCAGTGTTATCCTGGTCCTCCCACCCAACTCTCTCCTGTGAGTTCTTAAAGGAGTTGGGGTTGTTCATGAGTTCAAGTACTGCAGCGACCGGGTGCTCATCTCTGCCAAGAGAAATCAGATGAGATTTATCTCCCATTTCCTCTTCTCCAAGCTCCAAGAGACCATCTGGCTACTGAGGCGCAACAGTGTGCATGTTAATCAGAGCTTGAAGAAGACACAGCCATCTAGATTCACTGCTGGATTCTTCCTGGGCTCTGCGCACAAGCTCTGAGTACAGAGGAGCCATGAATCATAACCACAGCCTCCTTTGTTTAACTGATCTATCTTCCTCTGTACAAGCCTAATGGAGTTCTCACTCGGGATCATCATTACCATCTTGTCTTTCTGATACTGCTGAATCAGAGGCGGGTCCTGCCTAGATCCCACATAGATGGGAGAGGGGCCCTGGTATGGCAAAGGCCATGGGAAAGGGGTTTGAGTTTGGAGAAAACCAAGAGCCACTGCATTGTAATATCCACAGTCACTAAACTGTTCAGCTGAGGGCAATATTTTTGTGCTGTGCCTTGCATCATCAGTACTGTCATGTAGTGCACCGTACATGTATTATATGTGCAAGCTCCATGGGGCAAGGACCATGCCTTGTAATTGCCTGTGAACTGCCATGCAACACCTGTGGTGGTATACAAATAAAAATGAGTAGAGTGAGCATGGAAGGACTTCTGTAGGGTAAGGCATGATTGGGTGTCTCCATTTCCACTCCGTCGTATTCACTTTAGTGGGCTTAAATTAACCAGGGCTCTTTGCAGACAATTTGATGCCATAGACTTCCAGTGAAAAAGATTCAAAGATATTGAGGCAGAAGTGGTAAAAAAGGGGGAGCAGTTTGCTGCACTGTCACCCATCAGCATGACTCAGTTACTGTGCAATTCTGCAAAGAGAGTGAGTCGTCTGTCCCCCTCTATTTAGGGAGGCAGCCAGTGAGTGGGGGGGTATAAGCATCTAGGAAAACCCAGGTTTGAGCCTGTTGCAGCAAGGCACATGCAAAATAAATGGTGTTGGCTCAGCATGGTCCTTAGCAGGATGGGAAGCATGTGCACACATGCTGGACTGGAGGATTTCCCTTTTGCCAGATCATGACAGACTTCTCCTGCTCTCTTTCCCCAGCCATTGTACGAGCTCTTCTGGATAATCCCCGTTTGGCTAAAACTTGAGCATGATTCACAGGATTCCAGCCTCTGACTGGATATTTTCCAGGAACGTTTCATCTTTTACCATGTCACATACTGCATCAATGACAACAACGTAGCAGTTACTCTGCTCTGCTGTGAGTCCCAAATTCCAGTCTTATCACATGGGTCTTTGTAATGACTATTGGCCTGGCCTCTACTGTGTCAACAGGTCCTTAACATCAGACAGTATGTGAAGACAGGCTGTTTCATCCTGTAATGCCATGTGCTTCGTTTGGCTGCATAGTCAGGACTGATCAAGGAAAAACCTCACACCCCACCATGCATACTCTTTCCAAACGCCAGTCTCTGTCTCCCACCCCTTTTCTCCCTTCACAGGTCTGAGTGAAGGTCTGCTTAGATGGGGCTTAGTAGTAATATGCATAGACAGCTAAAAGCTGTTGAAGGTGACAGACTGGTGTGGCTGCTTCAGAGGATGATGCTTTGAGGGAAGATGCTCTCAACCCTCTCTGTAATGTGGATGCTGAAGAAGAGAAGGTAGAAGCAGAGAGGATACAGGGCAGGAACCTGTTCTCACACAAGTGGGAGTGGATGCCTCTCCCCTAGTCCAGAGGGCCATGTCACTGATGATGGTGTCAGTCCGAGCAGAATCAGCCCATTACATTTCAGGCAGAAGTTATGTGATAAAATTGGTGGTGGCAGAAAAGTAGAAGCAGGGAAATGATGACTAATTCATCAAATTAAAGTTGATCATCCTGTCTGGAGTCAGAAGCCTTTTCCAGGTCTTGTCGCCTGATAGTGTGACTTTCACGACTTTCCTCTCTGCTGCTGGTTTCAAACTCTGCATTGGGCTCCATGCCCCAGGTGGCAATCTGTTTCCTGGGCAGATGTGGGGTGAGCAGCTCAGGACCTCAGGACAGATGTACTTCTGTCCTATGTTCTCTGCATTACCCTATTTCTTGTTCTCTCAGCAGTACCCCATGGACTGATCTTTCCAAGATCGTTCCCCAGTGTGTGAAGATGGGAATGATGCCTTAGATAAGCTGGATCTCTGTACAGCTACACCAACAGCACTGCCTTGGAGCTGGCTGGCACCTCAAAGGAGAGGGTGGCTTTCCCCACAGTGCACAACCCACTATTTAGCTTGTGGCTTGCTGCATGGGCAAGGTAAGCTGCAAACTCAGGTGGGCCACGACTGCCCTGCGTTGTCTAATCAGCTCCTTCTCTAGTGCCAGGAGCGGAGTGCGCCTAAACACTGCATAGCTCCATTGACAAACGCTGCCTGCAAGATAAGCCAGCAAAGGAAAACACATTCATCTTCAAGTCTTTTGGCTTGCAATAGTTTCATCTTCCGGCACTTTCCTGGCACAAGCTTAGCACACACCACAATTCCCCTCAGGAGCCAGACGCCTGGGAGCCAGTTCTTATTTCTGGCAAGATGCTTTAGCCTGGACTTGTGCTGAGAGAGAAGTTTGTCAGAGGTGGTGTCCAAGGCCCTGTTTAGTACACGCTGGTCTCACTTCTAACATAAGAGTCCTTTAGCTGGGCTGAAGCCTGGTGTCAACCAGGCATGCATAGGCATCTCTGGAAACCATTGTATTTTACACCTGGGAAGCTTATTTCATGAAATCCATGGTCAGTGGCCCCACTGTTACCTTGTGGCCCTGCAGTCTCCCCAACCAGATGCCGCCAGCACAGCCATTGCTGAGATGCTTTCAAAGCACAGTTTGGACAGGA
The DNA here is from genome assembly GCF_000455745.1 of Alligator sinensis. Taxonomy (NCBI): domain Eukaryota; kingdom Metazoa; phylum Chordata; order Crocodylia; family Alligatoridae; genus Alligator; species Alligator sinensis. The sequence goes on from NW_005841940.1 coordinate 3,148,904, forward strand.
CCTAAAGAACTGATCTGCGAGAGGGAACCGAAGAGGAAAAGAAGTAGGGAGCGTATGACAAGGTGCATGCTTCAGAGCCTCAGCTCCAGCCTACGGCTCAAGCCTCCAGTAAGAAGATTGCTAGTGCAGTCTTGTAGCACTTTTAACCTGCCGGTTTTCCACAAAAGAAACCTGTGTTGGTGAAACGCCCCCACCCTGCCCTGCCCTGCCCCCTCCCGCTCTCCGATCCCCTCCGAAGGCAGAGCTTAGAATGGAATGTCTCCTGGGATAGGATTCCTTCTCCCCTCCGGGGAAGCTGCCTTAATAAACTCCAGGTCAGGGTGAAAGGGGAGGGGGCGTAGCAGGCTCTGGTAGGCTGTCTTTATGAACACGAGTCACAGTCTGCTAGAAAAGTCCCCGGCTCTCCTCTCACCATACCTCATGTCCCAGAGGTGAGGTAGGGGATTTAGGGGGGCAGGGAACTGGGGCGGTCTTCCTTTGGATTTATAATCTGCACTGCAGTCAAGCTCCCAGCTCATCCTTCCTTTGGAATCTCCTCCAAATCCTCCTTGGCAAAGTTGGCCCGGTTCTCCCCGCAGTGGTGTGGTTGCCTAAGCTCCTTCCCATTCTGCAGTGCAAGGTCTTCCTCACTTCCCCCCCAGGGCCTGCGTTGGTCTTTCATCACTGGAAGGTACAAAGGCCTTGTGATGTACAGGCCAGATCTGAAATCCAAGGTCATTAGTAGAAACTGCTGAAGTGCCCTGGCCTAGCGCCAGGCATCCAAGCCCCATTCTCATCGGGAAGTTGCTGCACTGATTGATGCCAGGTGGGTAGAAACAGGCAAACTCATCAAGGCTTCCTATGTCATTTCAGTGGTGGGTTGTGTTTTGGTTTAAATGAAGCCACGTGAAAGCAGCAGAAACATGAGCCAGTGGGACAAGCAGAAACAGCAGGGAGGGGAGATAAGACTAGAGAAAAGGCAGAAAAACAGGGAGATAATGCACATGGGTTGTGGGGAACTGAGAGCAACCCAGGCAAGGAGAGTGAGGAAGCAGAGAAGGCATTACGCTTTTATGGCTCCAATGCTGTCCTCTGTATGCCCATCATGCTGATTTAATTAGCTGGCACAACAGTTCTGCAATGTTGTGCAATGTGCAACTCAAGCCCCACCTAAAAATCTTAATGGGAAGAGATAAGCTTTGCAACATCTCCACCAGAATAACCAATCCAGGATCAAGGTCACCAAAAATGTGATGTAACAGCAATAAATTTACCACCCAAGGGATCCAGGGGATCCCTGACCACCTAGTCTACTTCTCAGCCTGTTGGTAAGCTGAACCCCACAGGATGAGCCAACAGTGTGCCCTAGTTGCAAAGAAGGCTAACGGCATACTGGGCTGCAACACTGTTGGAGTGTTGTCAGCAGATCAAGGGAAGTGATTATTCCCCTCTATTGGGCACTGGTGAGACCACGTCTGGAGTGCTGTGTCCAGTTTTGCACCCCCCCCCCCCAACACACACACACTACAGAAAGGATACGGACAAATTAGAGAGAGTCCAGTGGAGGGCAACAAAAATGTTTCGAGGGCTGGGGCACATGACTTAAGAGAGGCTGAGGGAACTGGTCTTATTGAGTCTGGAGAAGAGAAGGCTGAGGGGGAATTTAATAACAGCCTTCAACTACCTGAAGGGTGGTTACAAAGAGGATGGAGCTGGACAGTTCTCAGTGGTGGCAGATGACAGAACAAGGAGCAATGGTCACAAGTTGCAGCAAGGGAAGTTTAGGTTAGATTATTAGGAAAAACTTTCTTACTAGGAGGCTAGTAAAACACTGGAACAGGCTAGACAGAGAGGTTTTGAAGATCCAGGTAGACAAAGCCTTGACTGGGATGATCTAAATGGGGATAATCCTGCTTTGAGCAAAGGGTTGGACGAGATGACCTCCTGAGGTCCCTTCCAACCCTAATTTTCTATGATTCTATGATATGAGAGTCCTGGGGAATCTCTTTGTATGCACACCTATACAGAAGAGGGAAACCGAGGCAGGCCAAAGATGCTTGTGGAGGGAAGTGACTTCTGTGTTAACCTTTGGATAAAGAAGAAACTTTTAAGATTTGCACTATACAAAACAAAACAATTAAGTTAAGAAGATGAAGCTTAAAAGGATATGAGATGCCTACAGGGACTTTTTTGGAAGTATTACCCTCTGCAGAGCTTTGGTGAGCTCAAGATCCTAGCTAAAGTGCCTGTGAGCTATTCCCCCTGCCTGAGACTCTGGCACATAGCCAGCTCTACACCACTAAGGGGGAAATGGGTGCAATAATTGCTTCCGCAAGAATCAAATCCCGAAGCCCTTATTTAGATTTTTATCAGTCCTAAATCATGCAACCCCCTACCTGCCCTTCCTGACTTTCCTCTTCATTGACCACAGTGGATGTCAGCTTGAGTTAAAAATGAACACCACAGTTTTGCCACTTCCATTCACAGTGGGGGGAACAATTCACAGTCCAAGACACCAGCTCTAAGTGATCTTCATAACACGTTATATACTTAGCAAAATTTCAAATGTCCCTTTCCTAGACTGGCAGCCGATCAGCGAGTCTCACAGAGAAATTATGGGGGGAAATCAGCACAGTTCTTTGAACAACAGGTGTAGATCTTGCTCTATTGTGTATCATACTATTGCTGTATAAAATTATTGCATTGGATTAACTAATTTTAATTACAAAAAGTCCCCCTAGCATCACCTGTTAGAGCTATCCATAGTGTCTGTACATGCAGGTCATGGCGAACTCTGAGGCAGAACACTACAGGCCTTCTTCACAAGTCCAAAGGAAAAACTGGTTCGGCCCCACCATTTTGCCTTCTTGTTCCAGAAGCTGGGTTACTGCAATGGGTTTCAGTAGGTTTAACAAATTTTGAATAAGGCCATGGAAAAACCCTTTCAGAAATGCAGTTTTCTCTCTGTAATGCCTCTGGGCTTTGCTGAAAAAAGTTTGATTTTGGGAGGGGTAAGGAGGTCTTCAGAAGAAATAGAGTGCTAATCTGGTCAGTGATAGAATCTTAGAATAAAACACAAATCTGTCTGCTCTGGGAAGCAGTTCTTTTGCCTAAATACGAAACAAAGGTCACATATTTCATTTCAAATCAATCACCAAGGGAAAACAATTTTGAGACTTCAAAATGGGTTTACATGAATGGGTTAAAAGCCCTTTCATTTGCCTTATGAAATGTATTGAAAACTGCATTGTTCATCTGCTGAAACTTCCCAGCTGTTGAGTTTGCCCTAAGGGAAAACCACATCCAAGACATGGCATGTAAAACTTGGGAGCACAAGACTTTGAACGCTGAAATGCTGCTCTCCATTTGCTGCCTTCTTACCCATTGCACTCATTCCTTCTCAGTCATGCCCAGTGCCCACCTGTCTGTATCTGCCTGTTTATCATCCCTCCTTCCTTTCTTGGTAGTTTTCTCTTCATTTTTACTAATATCTCTAACTCCTGTCCTTTTACAGTAAAACCCTCAAATGAGATGTGGTCCAGGTAATGGATAATTTGTGAGTTGAGAAAGTATATTTCACATAATCTGTACTACAACTATCACAGGCCTCCATATTACTATCACCATGCCATCTAATGTCAAAAAAACACCTGCTGCTAAATCACTTCTTTAAGTGATGTGAAAGAAGAAAGCCAAGCTGCCAATGTCTTTGAGATGAAAGAAACCCATGAAGGAAGGGATACTCCCTGCCCCCCTTCCAAATGTGTTCCAGTTCCTCTCTTTCTATGGGCACATGTGCATAAAGGAAGGGATTTAAGGCCCATCTACACAAACGGTAACTCAGGAATGTACCTTTCTGTATAACTCCATGTGTAAAAACTCATATTCCAGATTTATTCAGAAATAGCTGCTGTTCCTCAGATTCACACACTAACTTAATCCACATGAGCTCAAGAACACATAAGCCCTAACACTGAAATTTATGGAGAGAAACCAATTTGATAGGGTGGAACAAGTGGGTGTACACAAGAGTAATCCAAAATTGGTCTTTAAAAAGGACAAATTTCAGGGTAAAAATAAGAATTGTATCCTGATCCTGAAATTTGTTAGGCGGTGAAACAGTTTTGCAAGGGAAGTGGTGAAAGCCTCACCATAGACAGTTAGAATCAAAATCAATAGGAACTAGGGTAAAAACCCAAGCAGGATTTTAAAATAGTTGTTCATAGTCAAATAACATGCGGTAGGAGCAACTTTATTTTGGCAGGGTTCTGGAAAGGATGACCAGTTCCATCCAGTTCCATCCAGTTCCATCACTGGGAGTCTATGGATGGGACAAATATGAGCGCAGTCCTAGCGGTGAGCACTGTTGTGTGAGTGTTAAGAGCTGTATGCTAAGGATGTTTTCACATACTCATAATAAACTGTCTTGCAAATATCCTGGCAGCAGCTCTGCTCCTCAGTACAGGGTTCGTCACTTGTAGCTTCTGGCAGATCCAACTGCCTACAGTCAAGTGAAAACCTTGGCTCCTAATAAACTGAATTAAGGAGTCACGCAGACACATCTTAAAGGGATGCTCCTAGCTTGAAATGTGGTCAATCTTAACAGAAAATGGTTTTTCAGTAGTGTGGGGTGTTGCCCCTGTCAACCATTTTGGGTTTTGCCATTGCAATTTTTTGGTTTTGCATATTTTTTCTCTTCTCTACTGTGGGGTAAAACACTGTGATAAACTCTGAAATGTGAACTTCTGCCTTTTTGGGAGGGGTGTATTTAAACTCGCTTAGTGCTTGTGTAAACATAGCAGAAGATGCAGGGTAATGGAGAAATGGGTTCTCTAGATGGCAGGAAGAGGAACGAAGTGGATGATGTTTCTGGAAGTTAATTCCACGTGGAAAAGAGGCAGAAAGTTAAGAAGGTCGTTCCTCTTTGGAGGTGAAGTTCTTGTCCCAAGAAATGTAAGAGCCCCATCCCTTACCCTTTTGTATCAATCCATCCCAGTTTTGCAATTAACGGAGTATTTTGTTTTTATGGACTTTTCTTTCCTTCTCTTATTGAAAAAAATCAGCTCTGCAAGGACATTTATGCAATAGTTAATTGCCAAACCAGCACAAGCTTAGTGCTTTAATTCCTGCCAGTCACTGAAGCCAGCCAAAGGAGGAGCTTTCATAAGTTATTGAACACATGAACACAGCCCTGGAGCCATCACATAGCTGAGATGTTTTTTTAGGTTGGGCAACCTTCTAATTCTTGTCAATTTTTTAAAACTGCTTTTGCTCCTCAGAGTAGAGGAAGCTAGATACGGGCACTGAAGACAAAATGGGCAATAAACTCTGCCCCTCTGGTTCTTGAGGCAGGCATATCATCACAAGTAAGCGCAGAAATCCAGGTTAGGCTCCTGGAATTGTACACACCTTTTCCACCTCTACTTACAATGATTTTGATTTGACTCAGGCCTTTTTATGGGTCCTTACATCCAAGCTCTACCTTAGCCTTGTAGACTTTTTCAATATCCCATCTCTTCCATCTGGCCTTTTCTGCTAAATCTCAGCCAGGCTTTCACCTTCTTGCATCTCAGCTACTGTAATATCCTTTTCTCTGGTCTTGATTAATATCATCTTGCCCCACTGATGTCCACCTTGGAGGCTGCAGCAAAGATCATTTTCCTAACTTCTTGCTTTAACCCCACACACTTTTTTATGCATCCTGCCAGGGCTTTTCCTTTTCTGTCAATGAAACCCAAGCTGCTTGTGTCCGATACCAAAGCCCTTCACTGGGTATCTTGAGCTGGCCATTCATTCCCCATTTGGTAGCACAGGGTGATATGTACAGAGGGGGTCTCCAAATGTATGTGAGGATTCATTGATCTCAGGAATTATTTCTGCAGGGGGCTGAATGGAAACTGATCAGGAAGGGTGGTTGGCACGGGGAGATTCCTGTCTCTACGCCAGTGAAAATTGCGAAGTAAGGGCAAGGGGATGAGAAAAGAATCAAAGAAGGAAAAGAGGCACAGCAGAACAGAGGTGCTTACCCTCAGGAGAATCTGCTTAGGGGAACGCTTACTGCAACAGGTAGCTTACAAATAAATAGAGATGTTTCTAATCCCATGTAAATCAAAAGCTGTGTTTTATATATATACCTTACTTGTATTTCTTTAAAACAAGGGTGGCTGTGTTCTCAGACTGCAGTGCCTTGGTTTAGACTAAACTGCTTTTTGAGTGACTATGGGACTGGTGGTAGATGCCCTGGGGACTGAAGTTCTGGATTTAGTCACAGAATAAAGCAGAGCAACACAGGCAGCAGTACCACAAACTACTCATTGCCTTGCCAGTAGGCTTCAGTCTGGATCTGGAACTGTTCCTTACTGTAGAGGGTTGTTGTGAAAATAGACCCATATATACTGTGGTCACTAAGGCTCCTAAAACAGATAATTACTAGGGCTGTGCAAGACTTCGGGCCATGCTTCAGATCTGGAGAAGATTCGGACACTTTGGATGCTGAAGCAGCATGTCCAGATCGAAGCGCTGGCTTCTTTAGGCTTTCCGAAGCGGTTTGGAGAGCTTTGGAGCCGCTTCGGAGATTCGGCCATAGGGTATAATCGGGAATCAATGAAATATCTATAACTTTATTTTTTGTCTGATTTGGATGAAACGTGTAGGAATGGTAGCCTCTGCTGAGAGCATGAAGTCTGCCAAGTTTCAAGAAGATAGGTGTAGGGGCTTGGGGGGAACTGCACCCCAGATTCTTGAAAGCAAAACTCATGTCATGTGTATGTGGTACCTAGCTACTAGATAACGAGTTAATTAGAAGGGATTAACACCTACAAAACCACAGACTAAGGAGAGGAAATAATCAATACAAACAATCAACTGCCCCAAGACAGAGACAGTCAGTCGCACAAGCACCCATGTCACCAGTTTTGTCTGTCAGCAGCTAGGGGTGCAGGCCCCAGAACCCCCCTGCACCGATCTCCTTAACAGCTGGCAGACATTGTGGCCGCAGCAAGGGCTAGCAGGCCTGCAGTTTTCAGGCCCCTGTGCCTTCACACACACAGTGTCACCCATGGCATGAGTTTTGCTTGTCCGCAGCTTGAGGTGCAGTTTCCCCCAACCCCTGCACTTATCTCCTTGAAACTTGGTAGGCTTTGTGGCCTCAGCAGTGGCCACCACCCCTGCAGTTTTCAGCCCACTGCGCCGTAACACCCACAGGGTCATCTATGTCATGAGTTTTGCCTGTCAACAGCTTGAGGTGCAGTTTCCCCCAAACCCCTGCATAAATCTTCTTGAAACTTGGCAGGCTTTGTGGCCTCAGCAGGGGCCACCACCCCTGCAAATTTCATCCAAATCAGACAAAAAACAACAAAGTTATAGATATTTCATTGATTCCCCATTAGACCCTATGACCGGATCTCTGAGGCGGCTCCGAAGCTTCAGAGCCACCTTGGCCGGATCGAAGTGGGAAGCTGGAGCTCCGGATCGGATCCCTGGCATCCGAAGTGGCTGGATCCAAAGCCAAAACGAAAAGCTGCCTATTCGCACAGGCCTAATAATTACCATATAGCACATTCATTTCTGGGGCGTTCTGGGATTTGTAACTTGTTATCCAGACAACTGTCCAGTAGGAAGTGAAGCTGCCAACTAATTGTATAACATCCATCAAACAGTAATGAGTTTTGTTTATTACTGGTATGACTGGAACTTCAGCTAATGACCTACGGAAGAAAGTCTAAATATGCATTAACAATCCCCAGCATCAGCCCATCTCCCTGGGAGGTGCTTTTTTACTTTGTAGTGAATTTTAGTTCTCTAGAAAGATGGCTAGCAGTGCTTTGAAACAGCTGTAGTTCAGAAAAGGAATGTTCTCAGCCTACGGAGTTTCCTCCATGCACCTCATTTCTGACCTGTTGTACTCCTTTTATTCCTGTCCTCAGCTTCTGAACAGATAGGAAATACTATTTAATTCCACGACACATTTTTTTTGTGGGGGAAGAAGTAAAAAAAAAGTGTTTGAAGATTTTAAGATTATATTTTGTACTCTAAAAGTTTTGCATTGTCTGTCAGGCAGTTCTGTGCTGTAGGTACTGAAGTGCAAATTCAAAACTTTTAGAGCTCAGAATGCAACCTGCATAGTCATTTGCCTTTCCTTCTTAGAGCTGGTTGCCTAATAAGAAGGTAGAGGCAATTAGTGGAGACAGAGGAAAAGCCATGTCATCTCATAGCTGAATTTTACAACTACTGAGATGCTATTTGAAGTACTTTGCGGCAGGGGGGTCAGATAAGCAAAAGGAGTTCATAGGTGTGAAGGAGGTACTCAGGTGGTGGGAAGTGGGGTAGACACAGCAAAGTTCCCTTTCTGGTTTCTCTAGCAATGTTTGAAGTTGCAGGTGGCCATGACCAGCTCTGACCCTCTGTTCCTGCAGGTAACAATGTACGCAGTATTTGTGATGTGATCTGAAAAAAACATAGTAATTGAGAGATAAGGCACAGGACATTTTAAAAAAAGCCTGATTAAGAAACACTTCAACATCAGAAGAACTAAGATTCAGAGCCCCTTTCAGCTCAGCCCTGGCTGATAAGAACAGGGACCAGCTAATTTGTCACCAGAGGGCGAGTATTCAGTGCCCTATCTGAGAGGAGTTTGTGACTCAACCCAGTTCCCAGTGTGCACATTTTTTGGCATTAGCATTTAGTTTGAGGATGTAATGAGCTACAATATCACCAGCTAACCCAGTGTTGTGGTTTGGTGGTAGACTCCTCCTCTGCCACATGGGAGACCTAGGTTTGATTCCCAGACGAGCATGTCACTACAGACTTTGAGAAGTCTGTCTCAAAGGCCTAAACGGGGGGTGGAGGGTCTGGGCAACTTCCACTTCTCTGTGCTCCTGCCTAGGTGTATGTGTCCAAGATCCTGCTGACATCTCAGGTATACACCATGATTCAGGACCGATGGTTGCCTGCTACTCTATATATCACCAACTGGGTTGTCAGGCAGGAAAGCTTGTGTGGTCACTGCTGGGGCAGTGATACATTTCTTAGCATTAAATTCACCTTGGAGATGTTAGAGACAAAACAGCCACCAAACAATGGGCATCTTACAAGAAAAGTGGTCTGACATAGCAGGGCAATAGGGCACTGTCGTTCTCATTCTCAAGCATTACAGATCAGGGCTTTGACAAGTACAAGCTTCCATGCTGATCTGAACCCACTTTGCTCTGAGCCATGGATTTGCCAACAGTTGTGACTCCTTTTGATGAATATCAGACACCAGTTTAAGACCTTACGTACACAATAGAGGTTCCTAAAAGACCCCTGAATGTTTTACTAACTTGCAAGGTATCCAGGTTGTAGCCGTATTGGTCTAGAGGCAAAAGGAATCAAAACTCATAGAAGAGGTGATATCTTTTATTAGCCCAACTAAATATTTGCAAACACATTCTTTTATTTATTTGCAAGCTTTCAGGCACACCAGGCATAGGAGAAAGCAGAGATTGTAAAAGTTCTCCTAGGTAGAAATGAAAATTCATACATGAGAACCTAGGAGAACTTTTACAATCTCTGTTCTCTCCTATGCCCGATGAAGGGTGTGTGCGCCCAAAAGATTGCAAATAAATAAAAATAATTTGTTTGCAAATATCTAGTTAGTTCACTAACTTGCCTGGCTGTTTGCTATTTGGTCTAACCCCCGGCTGCTTCAGATACCTCTCTGCAGACAACTGTAGCTCCTGGGCAAGAAACAACAAAAGCCCTTTGCAAAGATCGTCTCTTAATGGTGCATGCAATGATGGAAAGGGTGGGGGTGGGGGGTGATTTCCAGACAATAGGGTAGGGGGTATGGAACTCCTCTAATTGGCTTCCAGCGGATGCTGTCTCTTTTCACCTTTCTCTGTCACACTTTGAGGCTCCTATACCTGAATAAAATCAGGCTGTCTGCACTGGCTTTGTTTGCACACACTGTCATGAACCTGCAGCTGTGCTTACAGTACCACCATTTTTTTGCCATGGTGAACAAACTCTCTGGAATTTTGTGGTGGAGGTGGTGACGTTTCATACAGTCCTTCGGTTTTGGTGCCTTCTTTTCATCCCCTCCCACAATAAAAAGGGTTTTGCTTTCAATGGAAATACCTCGATGTCTGTTGCATTTCATTGTCAAAGAGGATGAAGGTGGTTGCGTGGGCTTTGAGATGAAAAGTGGAACACAAATATGCATGCGGCATATTTCATTGTTATTGACCTCTTTGGTGTGTCAGCTCTTCAGCAAGGAGTGGCATCTCATATGCCAGCAGTGGGGTGAAGTTAGGGCAGGAAAGCTGTCTTTCCTCTTCAGAATGGATCTGAAGTAATACCTACTTATCACTTCTGGAAACAATAGCTTAATTTATCACAAAAATTATGGAATTGAGATCGAAACAGATAGAAGTGCCAAAACAGAGAGGAAAAGGGGGAAGATGCTTTCCAGGAGTTTGTCTCTAGCTATTTAGACATATAAAAAACTAGAACTCTTGGTTCCAAAATGATACCTTTTATTAGACTAACTGGAAAATGGCAAGAAAACTGTCCTTTTCTGCAAGCTTTCGGGATCAAAGGTAAGGCCTGTGGGCCATTCTTGTCATTTGTGAGAGCAAGTTGCATAGGCAAGACTAGTTCCTGTGTGTATCCTTTCTCTTGCACTCATGAGCCTCCCAGTTTGGTGGGAGGTCACGAAAATTGTTGTGGGGGAAGAGGGAGCGAGGGCTAGTCCCTTGGAAGCGTCAGAATATGAAAGCAGAAAAGCTGATCCCTCTGTTCACTGGAGACTTAATACAGAGTAGGGGGCCTCAGAAGGCCTTTGAGGATACATCTGTTGGAGCAGCTGTCATCACTGATTTTAGGACAAAGAATCAGCTGTCATAAGGTTTGTCTACATGGAGACACTAAGTATGATGAGCAGATATCTGTACAATCATACCCTCAGAGTAAGGTAACCAGGTTAGGCCATACCTCACAGAAAACCCTGCCCTTATGCAAACCCATTTTACAATAGCAATACCAGGAAGATTCAGGTGAAACAACTAACAGTGTGAAGTCAAAGCACACAGGCTAAATTGCATTAAAATCTAGGGAGTTAGTTAATTTGCCATAACTTCCCTGAGTATCGCTGCAGAGGAAAGCCCTAGTATGTGCATAGCTCCTGTTGCTGTGAACAGTTTGCTGTCTCTATTAACCTAACAATATCCCTTTGAGGCAAGGCAGTACTGTTACCTTCAATTTACAGGTGAAGTCCTAGGTCAAGGAGCGACTATATGACTTGCTCTAGGGCTCTTGCCACACATTACTTATGTTGTGCAATTAGCTGGTTAATCACAGAAGACATTTAGACCAGCCACATGTGCAAAGCAATTATCACATAAAACTTACTACCCAGCTATAAAAAAGTCAATCAGCTATAAAGTTAATGCTTAAAAATCTGTAACACCCCCAGTCACCCTCCCCCTCAACACACACAACCCATATCCCCCCACAAACCCACCTACCCCCCCACATCCCTACAAACACTCCCACAAACCCCACACCTACACCCACAGTCCCCTACACCTACCCACACACACACATCCCTACAAACACCCCCCACATACACCCACAGCCTACCACAAACCCCATACCCACCTACACCCACACCCAGAGCCCCACACACTGCATACCCCCTCATCCCCACCCCCACACAATATACAAGAGTAAGATGTCATTTTGAGATTTTATGCAATCACCTCTATGAACCCAAGGCAAACACATGCAAATCAGGACAAAAATATTTTTTGAAATAAAATGTGTTATTGTAGATGTTTGATTTTTAGTATATAATTTGTTTTTTTTCCAGTCTCAAGATGGCAAACTCCCTTCTGAAAAGGATACTTCTGGGGGAAGGGGAGGGACTTCTGGTGGCAAAGGTTGGGGGTTAGGGACAGCACATCTGGTCCCAAGATGGCGATCAGGGGGCGGGGCACCTGTCAAGGGGCGGAGCTGCCCTTGCAGGCCTCCACAGCTCACCAAAACTCATTAAGCGGCCTTCCAATAATTGGTCTAGTTCCATCCTCTTTGGAACCCCTTTCAGATAGCTAAAGGCTGCTATTAAATCCCCAATGTTTTCTCTTCTCCAGACTCAGTAAGCCTGGTTTCTTCAGCCTCTTTTCTTAAGTCATGTCCCCCAGCCCCCAAACCATTTTTGTTGCCCTCTGCTTGACTCTCTCCAATTTACCCACATCCTTTCTGGGGGGCCCAAAACTGAACACAGTACTCTAGACAATTTACCCACATCCTTTCTGGGGGACCCAAAACTGAACACAGTACTCTAGATGTGGCCTCACCAGTGCAGAATAGAGGGGAATAATCACTTCCCTTGGTCTGCTGACAACACTCCTACCAGAGCAGCCCAGGATGCTGTTAGCTTTCTTTGCAATGAGGACACACTGCTGGCACATATCCAGCTTATTGCTCCCTGTAACCCCCTTGAATTGTGTGAGATATACACTGACTGTGCACTAAATCTGCACATGACACATTTAGTTCCTTTAGCAACACCCAGGGCAGACTGAGCTGTGCTAGTGACAATGTCAAAAAATGGCTTTATTGGATACAAAAAATTATTTGTTTTTTGGCATGTTAGAAGAGACAATGGAAAGGTTGCAGCATCCTCTGGTGGGAGTGCAGGACACTTTCACTGTACTAAAGCCTTGGGCTTTTAGCAAAGCCTTGCTAAAAGAGATCCGGCAGCACCCTCTGGTGGGGACTGGGCTGCGGATCCACGTCTGCCTGCAGTGCCTTTTGAGACAGAGCTTTTGCTCCTTTATTAGGTAGACATCCAGAGGCACTTTAAGGTATACTGGGGCCCTGGCCAAGACCAAAATTGGAGACTCCCATCCCCCCATGGGAGCTGGGCTGCAGGGGATGGGGAGAAGAAGAGGGGCCTCTTCCCCTCCTAGTGCTGGCAGGGGAGGCTGGATGGACCCTGCCGGGCTGGGGGGCACACGCTTGTCTCTTTTACCTGTTCCCTGGCCCTGCTACGACCAAATGTACACCACACACGCACACGTGCGTAGCAGACAAGGTTCTTTGGGTAAATCTGATATCTTTTATTAGACCAACTAACTAGTTGGAAAAAATTTTCTTAGCAAGCTTTCAGGTTTAAAAACTCTTTGTCAGGCTGAGGAAGCATCTGCAGTTGGTGTGTGCTCTTCCTGGATGGAATGAACAGTAAAGAAGCCAGAGGCTGGTATGCATGCAAGAGAGGCAGTCAGTGAAGACGTAAATTGAGGAGTCAGTGGGTGAGAGTCAGTAGGTTTCGTTGAATCAATCCTTAAACCACTTGTCACCCAAAGAGTGAGTTTTGTCCAAGACACTACAGATTTCCTATGAAAACTTAAAAACATAGACCACCTTCCCAGCAACACCCTCCTAGACACCATGGATGTTATCATCTTATATATCAACATCCCACACCAGGATGACATTCAAGCCTGCTTTACATACCTACAAGAGTAAGATGACAACTCTGAGTATAGACCCAAAGATATTACTGACCTTATACACTTTATCCTCACACACAACAATTTCACTTTTAATAACCTACACTTCCTCCAGACCATGGGCATAGCTAAGGGCACCAAAATGGCCCCACAGTATACCAACCTTTTTATAAGCTACCTGGAAGAAGAATTCCTCAAAGACTCCACCATCAAACCCTTGCTGTACTTAAGATATATCAATGACATCTTCATCATTTGGACTAAAAACCTGCAATCTCTGATTGAGTTCCACCAGAAATTCAACAATCACCATCCCTCCATCCGACTATTTTTTCAGTACTCCAGCACCAACATTTCCTTTTTAGACATGATGATCAGTATCCAGAATGGTAAAATACAGACCACATTATATGAGACACCCACAGACCAACAAACATATTTGCACAGAACCAGCAATCACCCTAAACACACCAAGAAAGCTATCATATACAGCCTGGCCCTCAGATACCACTGAATTTGCACTGAGAACACCTGGCATCACCACCTCACAAGTTTTCAAAAGGCTTTCCTGCAACAAGGACACTCCTCCAGAGAGATAGATGCTCATTTGAAAGAGCCACGTGCATATGACATGAAGAACTGCAGCAGTACGGAAGGAAAACCCCCATGAATCGCATGCCACTGGTTATGACATATTGCCCCTCCCTTGAAACTATACAGATAAAGCCTCAAACAATTGCAACCCATACTAGAAGAAGACCCAATTCTTAAAGAGATCTTCCCAGAACCACCCATCCTAGCCTTCAAACAAGCACCAAACCTCACTAACCTCATCACCAGAAGCAAACTTCCTATGGTCCCAAACACACAGAATGGATCCAGACCGTGCCATGACAAGAAATGCAAAAACTGCCAACACATCTCCCCCACGCCCACAATTACTACACCTCACAAGAGAACCATCAGTGTTCCTGGATCTTAACAGCTGCACCTCCAGAAATGTTATATATCTCACCCAGGGCACCAAATGCCCCGATGGAAAATACATAGGAGACACCAAAGAACAACTGCGCACCAGAATGAGCACGCACTGGAAATCTATTAAAGACAAGAATACCCAATTACCTGTGCGGCACATTTCTGACAAGAAAACCACTCTTTCTCCAATCTCTCAGTCCTGATCCTCAAAGGAAACTTACACAACACTTCCCAGAAATGAGCCTATGAGCTCCATTTCATCAACCTCCTGGATACTAAAAATCATGGACTAAACATAGACATTGGATTTATGACACACTATAACCTGCCTGACATCTGACTCCCCAGGTATCTCTCCCCTTTCATCCCCCTTCTCTCTCTCTCTCCCCACCACCAGCCTGTCTCTCTCCCATTGACTCCTCAATCTACATTTTCACTGACTACCTGTCTTGTATGCATACCAGCCCAGCCGCTGGGTTTTTTT
>NW_005841940.1:3164446-3203220 GCF_000455745.1 Alligator sinensis
TTTTAAATTATTCTTGGGGAGACTTCCATATCACTGTAAATACCCTTTTCTTAGCAATTTGGTTAAAAGGCCTTAGGCTTTGATGTCTCGGAATTCAGGATATTTGCTTTCTTTGTAAAAAACTTCTAAAGATACAATTTAAATTAAGACTTTAAGTGAAGTCAAGACATTTCGCACGTAGCTCCGAAACAATGAGCTAGATAAGGAGATAAATCCTATCTTCTTCCTGAAACTGGCTAATGGGCAACCTTTACAAACATTCAAACTATTTCATTCAATATGACAAGACTTACGACACAATTGGTTCCTGAGAACCGAGTCTTAAGTTGAAACGTTGCAACTCGAAACCGATTTTCCCATAAGAAACAATGTTATAAATGGGGGGGTTGGTTCCTGAACCAAGGCCTGATACCCTATTTTCACCAAAAATAACCCAGAACTTTGTACTCAATCAATTACAGATGAGTAATATAGCTACATTAAAGTATTTATATTGTAAATAGCAATCATATTGATTTGGAAGGACTTCTTTGAGGTGACTTGACTGGACTTTCTGAAGGGCTCCTGGTTGGACTTTCTGAAGGGTTGTTGGCTGGAGTCTTGTCTGTTTTCTTAAAGAAAGCGTCCAAGCAAGCCTTGTAAAGTCGAAACTGACATCAGAAAGTTGAAACAGGGTGTCATTTTATAAACCTTGTAAGTGTCAAAGGTTGCAACTCGAAACGTGGTAAGTCGAGGGCTGCCTGTATTTAGTTGGTCTAATAAAAGATACTGGATTTACCCAAATAACCTCGTCTTCCCATGTCCTTAGATCCACACGGCCACAACCTCCCCTCCCCCCCTGCACACACACACACACAGGTGCACGCACTCTACTCTCACTCTCTGCACAGGCCCCTGCCACACACAGACCCCCCCCCAATTTAATGACAAGATGGAGATTACAAGTAAGGGGGGGAGCTGACGGAGGGCCCAGCCGTGTCCGCGCCCCGCCCCGCCCCGCTCCGCGCGCACCAGGGCACGGACACAACCACTCCGTTGCTCCCCGCGCGGGACTGGGCAGGGGGGCGGGGCCCGTCTCCCGTAGCAACAGGCAGAGCCCGGCGCGGCTTCCGGAAGGTGCTCGAAGGTCAAACACCAGCGGCAGCGGACACAGGGCAGCGCCGCGCCTGCGCAGAGAGGCCGCCAACTGCTGGCAGCGCTGAAGGCAGCGGCGTCCGCAGCTGGGACTGAGCAGGCGTGCACACGCTGCGCATGCCCAGTGCGGGCCAGCCGCGCGCCACGTGAGGGAGTGACAGTCGGTGCGCTCAAGGAGAGTCGGACGCCGCGGCTCAGCCATGCCGAGGGGCAGCAGGAGCAGGGCCGCGGCCCGGTCGGCCGCACCCAGGTAGGGGCGAGGGGCACGCGTGGGGCTTGCCCGTGCCTGTGGGGCTGTGTCCTGCCCTGCCCCCGCCCTGGCCCCCCAGCGGCTGCTCCAGGGGGGCGGGGGCATTACCCCTTGAATGCGCCCCGTTGTGTCCCCTGGGTGCCCGCCCGCCCGCCGTGTGCGCCTCCGCCCCGGAGCGTCGGTTGGAAGTGGGAAGGCCGCCCTGTCCTGTCCCCTCCGGGGCCACTTGCGAAAGCTGCGTTGCTCGTGGGCCCGCGACGGGATGCGTGCCTGGCTTCCTGGGCTGGCAGCTCTCGAGGCGTAATGACGACGCGCGGGATGGATGTGTGCTGTCACCTGCTCGGCCGGCTGGGTCCTTGCTCCGCCAGCTGCTGACCTGGCTGTGGCTCTGTCCGGATGCGTCTCGCAGCAGCTCTCGGTCTCGCCCTGCGTGGAGCGGGCCTCGGGGCGCGGTGGGAGGGCCGGCTCGTGGGTTGCGGAGCTCCCCTGGCAGCTGTGTCTCATGTGACGGTCTTACTTTTTTAATTGTCAACCTCTTTCTTCCCACCCTCTCTTTCTCTTGTACTCGACAGCGCGGCTCCCTCTGCTCAGCCACCCGCTCATGCCCCACCTTCAGCTGTTGGGGCCCCGGCCCAGCCTCAGCAGCCTGGCTTGATGGCCCAGATGGCTACCACTGCTGCGGGGGTTGCTGTAGGGTCCGCGGTGGGCCACGTGGTTGGCAGTGCTCTCACCGGGGCATTCAGTGGAGATAGCTCTGAGCCAGCAAAACCAGCTAGTACCACCCAGGTAAGGCTGCTTTGATGTTCCTTAGAAAATTATCTTTAGGGATTTGGGGGGGGTCTAGGAGGCAGGGGTGGTTGTCTGAGGCTGGGGCAGGTTTTTAAGACCCCAAAAGTGAAACCAAGGCCCACCTCAAGACCTGTTGATGGTCAGGACTCTTCTAATTGTGGGGTGTGTGTAGTGTTTCTGTACGTACCAGGGTAAGCCTAGCGAGAGAGCACATGATATAAAGTACCCTTGGTGGGGAAGGAAAATACAGCGTGCCTTAAGTCCTACAAACACCTCCCCTGCAACATTGCTGGACTTGAAACGGGGATCTCCTGAACTCTAGCAGAGTGCTGCTTGCAACTTAACGTGATGCCTTTGTTCTATAGTAGAAATGACTTTAATTTTTTCTAAGTCTGAAACAAGCAAGTGTAGGTATCTTGAAACTAACTTTCCAATTCTGAAAGTTGAACTTGGCTTTAAAAAGCAGTTGAAACTAGCTTGTGTTTTCTGTTCCTTATAGCTGGACAAGGTGACCCTTGGCTTGGCTGGGGTACAAGATCAGTTTCCCTTTTCATTAGGTTTAACAGAGATTCTCCAGCTGCTGCTTAATTGAAGCAAATAACCATCCTAAGCCCACAGAGTCCCAGGCATGTTCTCTCTTCTCAGGTTCCTACACTTGTGGGACTGGAATATGCTAGATTTTGGCCCTTGCAGCTTTGAGGAAGGGCAAACAAATGACTGCAGTACCCCATATTTTCTTGAATTGGCCTCAAGTCCAAACCGGAAGGCAAGAGCTCTGATTCTAATCCTGGCCTCGGCAATGCTCTTTCTGGCGGCATTGAGCTGTTCTGCCTCTATTGTGCCATGTATGAAATGGAAGCTGTGGTAATACTGACATCTTGCTGGTGTGTTGAGGTGTATACAGACCTTGTGGAGATGGAAACACACAAGGACTTGGTTTCTTTTAGCTTAGAAGGAATCTCTTCTATGGGTCACGTAGAATAGAAATCATTAACACAGTGCAGCTTGGTGTATGACTATTAGATAAAGCAGAATGTGTCCTGAAGATTAGCTAAATCTTAAAGTGCTGGGCAGGCAGGCTGTGATCCTGTTGCTGTATATGTAACCTTGGAATCACCTTTTAAAAGACTTTACCTGCAATGCTGCATACTCTTAAGGATGTATCAGTCCTATTCAGCTATTTCCTCAGTGGCCCATGATGGCTGTTGTTGGAGATGTTGATGCCTAATTTTCTCTGTGAAGCAAGGAGGCGATGACATATATTTGACCTCTCCGGAGCCTTTAACAATGCCTTTCTCTTGTAGCAATTAAGTGTTGCAAATAGGGATTATGGCCCACTTGCCCTTGAAATTGAACAAATAAACAGCAGTTCCTGGCCCAGTTAGATGCAAGCTGCAGGACCAAAGTCAAGTAGCTTTAAAATTCCAACTGTTCCACAGGAACTCGGTGTGACTCAACTTCATGGTAGAGCTGGCATTGTAGGGCTCTGAGCTGTAGGTAACTTAAATTGCTCAGTATTGGTGTTCCTATACAAAGGATATGTTGTCAGAACAGCTTGTATAGAAAGGACAGTGACTATGGTATGGGGAAACATTTGTTGTAGGTGTTACCTTTTGTTTGATTTTTACACTGATGCAGTTTAGGACCATAACTCTGAAAACCATGCAAGACGAGTCTCAGTTCAGAGTTCATGCATGCTTTTGGCAAGCAAATAGAGAAAATACAAGCAGAATATGTTTGCTTGTTGTCTTGGTGGTTCAACTCCCTAAAATGATGGGGTGCCTTTCTTCCTGGTGTTCATAGGAGACACGACAGCCTGTATACCAGCAGCCGCAGTATGGACCTTGCCACTATGAGATGAAGCAGTTCCTGGAATGTGCTACCAATCAGACTGACCTGACCCTGTGTGAGGGCTTCAATGAGGCACTTAAGCAATGCAAATATAACAGTGGTGAGTGTTATTCCAGGCTTGGCCTTGGGGTGTCAAGATGACTGGAAAGAAGTGTTTAGAGGCAGCAGGGTCCCCTGTTTAGGAGGGGCAGGGAAGCTTGGAACAGCAGCCTGCCTGTTGTTGCTCTGAAGAAAGGTGACAGTACAGATCTGGAAGAGGCTGCTGTTTCTCTCCCTTCCATAGTGCCCTAGAAGTCTAGCGCCTCTGCTGTTCCCACAGCATAATCTTCTCTTACGGGATCAGGGATTTTGGAGAGGGCAGGTGGGATGCCCCGATTCTGATCTGTGGTGAATGCAATGACTGATGTAAATGGTGCCCTTGGGGAACCTCTCCAGGGACAGGATTCCCAACTACATGGCTCCTTTGGAGAGCCTACTGCTTCGTCCAAACATGCCAGCCACTTCCTTTTGTCCCTTATTCATTTGCCAAAGGGAGATTTCCCTGTCCTGGAGCCATGTATTAAAATAAAATAATTGGTGACGCACAGTCAGAATAGTACTATGTGCTTGCATGTTTCTGCCAGCCATGAGGAACTAGTTCTGTTCTTCCTAATGCTGAACTCTGATTTTTGTCTTGTTTTAACCTTCTCCCACTTGTAGGCGTTGCTTCCCTCTTGTGAAGAAATCCAGCTCTAATGAAGGGAAAACAAGAAGCTGCAGTAGAGCCATGAACCAGAGGGGATGGAAAGAAGTGCTTGTCTGGCCTGTCAGAGGAACTCTTAGTATTAGTTTGCTTCTAGACTAGTAGAAAAGGAGAACAATGATTGGCATTCTGTGGGACTTTTGGAATGCAGATATGAAAATAAAAGGGATGCATTTATTTTAATCTGTAACTAGTTTGTATGTGTTTTTTTCTTTTTATTTCAACTTTAGCTTCACTTATGTAAGGGGAAGGGTTGCTCAATTAAGTTACCCAAGCTGCTTTTTACCCCAAGTCTCACCTCTGCTTATATGGGATAGAAATTTCCCTTGATTCTTGCACCCTTGCAACCACAGCACATGAACTGTAACTTGGAAATTAACTTTGCCTGAGTGACTCAGCAAAACCAAGCCAAGGCTAGGCCTAGGCTTCCCTGGGTGCATAGACTGTCCCTATTGTACTATTGTTGGCTTGGAAGGCTAGAGCAGAGAGAATCCTGATGATAACCTTGCCCTGCAAGTGCTCCAGCAACCTGGATTCTTGTAAATCTCTGTCCTCTCAGCACACAGACATGAAGAGGGGACACACGGTATGGAAAAGAAAATGACCTACTCGGTGCATGACTTGTAATACAGCAGTCTGTTCTTATTTTATATCTTACTGGCTTATGTAACATGCTGAAAGTCATTAGCACTGGATTAAGTTCACTGGTATCATCTGCAGCTTCATCCTTACATCAGGGATGAGAGGCCTCATTTGCAACTTAATGAAATACATTAGACAAGCTGGAAACATTGTGCAAAGCCCTGACTTTAGCAGAAGACCAACACCAATACTTTGTTGGCTTTGTAATAATTGGTTACCTTGCACAATCAAAGCTAACACGGAGGTAACAGCCAGAGGGGTCAGCTGGAGATCTCTTGCTAGCAGCACAGCAGGCAAAGAATAAAAACAAAATATTTTTTTCTTTATGGAAGCAAAAGGTCCATTTAAATTCAGGCTGTAGTTGCCACAGCTCTCAACTGCTTCTGGTCAATATTAGACAACAGTGTCTCTTCCTATTTCTTGTTTGTGTTCGTGAGGAAGGCACTGAAACTCTTCCACCTTCCCCCTCTGCCTCTCCCCTTCTAGGAAAAACATGAATTTTGCCTAGAAGGAAGTGGGTATTGTAGATCTCTTCAAATTTTCATGATGTTAATGTTTGGCAGTAGTTGGTGTCTCCTGGACTGTGTATGGGCTAGAGCATGGGGTGGGCAAAATGAGGGCTGGATGTGGCCTGCCAGGCCATTGCATCTGGCCCGCAGGGCCCCTAAAAATTTAGAAAATTAATATTTATCTGCCCCTGCCTGCCTGTCATGTGGCCCTGTGGCTTGCCAAAACTCAGTAAGTGGCCTTCCACCCAAAATAATTGCCTGCCTCTGGCTTAGAGCCAGGTTGTCTTGTGCTATGTCCAGGCAAAGACGGCTAAGGAAAAGCTAGTCGCAAAAGGCAGTGTGTACAACCAGAGAGAGATTCTGATCTTGGCTTCAGCTGTGTTAATTTCAGGTAAGTAAGTGTCAGAGCTATGCCAAATTTTTCCAGTATGAACTAGATCAAAATTGGACTAACAGTTTATATGTGGACTAGACCATCTGTGAAAGAAACTTTCCTCCTGAGTCAAATTACATATGGCAAATTCTCTTGACAAATTTTGTTGTATTGTGGATAGATGTAGGATTCTATAAAATGGGTTTTGTTTTGTTAGTCTGGAAAATATTTTTTTTAGACACTGCTGTGCTTAATCAGTTGCTGTTGGTCTGGTTTATTATAATCTTTCATAGATTTCATAGACATCAGGGCTGGAAGGGACCTCGGAAGATCATCGAGTCCAGCCCCCTGCCCAAAGGGCAGGAAGTCAGCTGGGGTCATAGGATCCCAGCAAGATAAGCATCCAGTTTGCTCTTGAAGGTGTTTAATGAAGGCGCTTGAACCACCTCCGGTGGCAGGCTGTTCCAGACCTTGGGGGCTCAGACAGTAAAGAAATTCTTCCTTATGTCCAGCCTGAAACGATCTTGAAGTAATTTGTGACCATTCGACCTCGTCATCCCTTGGGGCGCTCTGGTGAACAAACGTTCCCCCAGATGCTGGTGGTCACCCCTGTGCTGGTGGTCACCCCTGATCTTGATCACAGCTATACAATGGCAACCTGTTCCTGACTGGTGTTGGAGATGTTGAGAGCCTTTCTGCAAAGGCTGGTCATAATACTAATATGCTGTGCAAAAAAGACATTGAGTTTCCTTTTTTTGGATCCAACTTGCTCAGTTCATGGGACCTTGCAATAGAGAGAGAGAACGTGTCTTGCAGTTGAGTTCAAAAGTCAGGTGGAGTGTCTCCTATATTGTGCATCGTCAAGAAATAAGATGTGTATATATATATTTTTTACTAGAATGTAAATGATACTTTGGATTAATTGGGAGAGCCGCCCCCCCGACCCCATAATCAATTTTCATAGATTTCATAGACATTAGGGCTGGAAGGGACCTCGGAAGATCATCGAGTCCAGCCCCCTGCCCAAAGGGCAGGAAGTCAGCTGGGGTCATAGGATCCCAGCAAGATAAGCATCCAGTTTGCTCTTGAAGGTGTTCAATGAAGGCGCTTGAACCACCTCCGGTGGCAGGCTGTTCTGGACCTTTGGGGCTCGGACAGTAAAGAAATTCTTCCTTATGTCCAGCCTGAAACGGTCTTGTAGGAGTTTATGACCATTCGACCTAGTCATCATCCCTTGGGGTGCTCTGGTGAACAAACGTTCCCCCAGATACTGGTGGTCACCCCTGATAAACTTATAGGTGGCCATCAGGTCACCCCTGAGCCTGCGCTTTTCCAGGCTAAAGAGCCCCAGGGCTCTCAGCCTGTCATCGTAGGGTCTGCTTCCCTGACCTCTGATCATGCGCGTGGCTCTTCTCTGGACTCTCTCAAGCTTCTCCACATCCTTTTTGAATTGTGGAGCCCAAAACTGGAAGCAGTACTCCAGCTGTGGCCTCACTAAGGCCGAGTACAGGGGACGAACGACGTCCCGGGACTTACTTGAGAAGCATCTATGGATGCAAGCCAGCGTTTTGGTCGCTTTACTAGCCGCCGCATCGCATTGCAGGCTCATGTTCATCTTGTGGTCAATGATGACCCCCAAGTCTCTTTCTTCGTCCAGGTCAGCCTGGATCACCTGCCTGTCTTCTGGTGTGGATGCTTTGCCCCAAAGTTTGGTGTCATCGGCGAACTTGGCCAGTCCGCTTCTGACTCCAGTGTCCACATCATTAATGAAGATGTTGAACAGTATGGGTCCAAGGACAGAGCCTTGGGGGACCCCGCTGGTCACAGGACACCATGATGAGTGACTTCCATCAATTACTACCCTCTGGGTCCGACCACGGAGCCAATTTTCCAGCCAGTGGATCGTGGAGGACCCAAGGCGACAATTGGCCAGTTTCTCCAAGAGGTGATCATGGGATACCAGATCGAAGGCTTTTTTTGAGTCAAGATATATGACATCAATCTCTTCTCCCTTGTCCAGGTGATAGGTCACCTGGTCGTAGAAGGAAATGAGATTGGCCAAGCAAGAATTTTGCTCTCTCTTAGATGTTTACTTGTGACAGCAGCAAAGTAAAACAATGGAGTTGGCACCAAACATTGCATTTTAAGAGTTTGAATTGCTCTGATTTGAAAGAGAAGAGCCGGGTTTCAGATTACAAGAGAAATATGTTGGTTTAGTATACATCAGTTCTATGTACTCTCACAGATCAGAAAACCTTTATCTCTTTTTACTGGGGATAGTTAAAATATGCTACTCTTTGTAAAACATGCTTCATTTCAGATTAAATGTCTCTTGTTTCAGTGCATTCTGTAGCAAAGGCTATAGATGTGGCCCCTTCTTGCAGAAGGAACCTGCTCCATCATAATACTAAATCTTTTTTTTTTTTCTTAGTATTAGCTTCTGTTCCACTGGATGGCAGTTGAGGCTCAAAGTTCAGTGGTTCAGAGGACAGTGTGATGCTGGACACTTTAAGGAGGTTCCAAGGTGTTTCTAGCTGTGATGAGGATGTCGTGTGGGGCTGATGAGCTTTCACCTCTAACTCTGCAGGCTGACTCTGCTCACCAACAGTACTTCACTTTCTTCCTGCATAGGGTCTCTTCCAAATGCGATGAGACTGCCCCAGCCCTTGTTCCTGCAGGGAACATAGCTTATCTGTGTGTCCCTGGTACAGCAGAGCCCTTCTTACTCTGTGGGGTGCTTCTGAACCTGGCTGGGGAGGCCACAAGGGGTTCCTTGAGGGGTCGAATCTTTCTCTGTATAGAACTCTTCCTCCCGCTGTCTTTCAGCTGAGGGTTCACTGACAACTTGTGCAGTCGTTCTGTGAAGCAGACCAGGAAACACCTGCATTACTTCCTTTTCGTTCTCCTCTCCACAAACCAAGGATTCTGCCAGCTAGCCCTCACCCACTGCCTGTAGCCTAAGAGCCTAAGGGCAAGGTATGAAGGCAGAAGTTCCTGAGTTTTCTAATCTCACTTTTGACCCTTTCTCCTCCTCTATTTTGGCATAAAACATTTCCTCCTTTCTTCTCCGTTATCCCACACATGCAGTGGGCTTCATGACTTATCCACCTGCAGGTAGTACATGATTGTCTACAGTAATCAATATAGTATCATTATGGATAGGAAATACTTTCTGATTTACACTAGATGCATTTTGGCTCTTCAGTCCCTGCTCTCTCTTTCACTGGAATTCTTGTTTTATTATCCAGAATAATAGCCACTTCTACCCAGATCAGATGCTGAAAAGCTGCACTAAACAAAGTTAAGAGCAAATTTTGCAAAAGCTTTGTGAAAGGCAAAAAGTGGTATGATGGCCAAGACAGAGGGACAGCGACTTTCTTGAAAGAAGCTGATGTTCTAAGTCTCCCTCTTTGGGTCTCTAGGCTCCCATTCCTGTTATCCCAGTTCTTACCTGGTAGCTCAGGGTGGTATTTTCCCAGGTTTTCCAGCAAGGATTCATAGTAGATAGGTTCAGAATGATCTCCTCCTGCCAATAAGTTGGGATAATCAAATTAGCCTGTTTCTCATCAGAAAGACAGAGATGGGATTAAAGACTCATTAACTGAGACATGCACTAAATAACTCCAAGGAAGTGCTGTCATCTCAGTATGTAATGTTTAAACTGTGGCATCTGGTCTCCAGTTTGGTAAGTCATGAGATGTACCTGCTACATGGGACTCTTATCTCCCTGCATTAAACTTTGCTGACTGGACTCAAGATTTTTTTTCCTTGTACCTTCTGTCCCTTGGGAATTCCTTACTGGGATGATTTCTGTGGTTTAACTTCGTTCATGAACCCAAATCCCATGGAATAAAGGGATGGAGATCCCTTCTTAATAGGGGCATGTTGCCTGAATGGAGGCACAGCGGCATTGCTGCAGAGGGGCTTGGTTAGTGACTTACAGTAGGCCTGTGCAAATATGGAAGTATTTGATTCAGATTTGGATTCGGCTGACAGTGATTCGATTTGGATCACTGTCCTGAATCAATTTGGCCGAATCAGCTTCGGAAAATTCGGTGCTGATTCGGAGAGATTTGTCGATTCGGCCATAGACTATAATGGGGAACCGCTGAAATACCTATAACTTTGTCATTTCTGGCTGATTTGGATAAAAATTGCAAGGATGGTAGCCCCTTCTGAGGGCATGAGGCCTGCCAAGTTTCAAGGAGGTAGGTGCAGGGATTTAACTGTCAGAGAAAACATAGCTTTCTTTTTAGAAAGCGTGGGGAAAAAAACCAAGAACAAATATAAATTGAAAGAAATGGATTGGATAGGGATAAGTACAGGGATTCTAGTTCGTAAGCTATATCCAATCCTTTCCAAGAGCAGAAAGTAGCAGGAGACTGATTAGGTAGGAAGCCAAGCCAGCGAGGTAGGTGGGAGGAACGCAAAGCCAGCCCAGTCTTTTTTCTAGCCGCTGTTGCTCGAGCAGAAGCAGCTCACAAAAGGCACAGAAAGCCTGCAGACAGAGGCTTGTACGCTGTTTCTACGTCCCACCCCCAGAGCACTGTGATTGGATGGGGACTCAGGGAAAGACCTCTTCTCAGTTTCTTTTCGCCTCAAAACTTGCCTTCCGAAACTCTGAATCTTTTTGAATCGATTCAGAGGTTTTCTTTCTTCTTCTCCTGATTCGATGGAGATTCGGCCTTCAAATCGGGCCGAATCTTCTCCGAATCAAATTGCAGACCAAAGCTTTGCAAACCCCTAACTTACGGATTACTCTGATGAGGATATAGCACTGCCTTTCCTGGAGGTATTTACTGGCCAGTTCAGATGCAGGATTTTCCACCTCACTCAGGTTCATCAGGATCCCTGCTTCATCCAGAAGGTCAATGCAATCTGGAGAGAGAGAGACTAAATCAAGGGTGTAGCCGTGTTGGTCTTCTGGCTTCCTTGCATGCCTACCAGGCTCTGGCTTCTTTACTATTCATTCCATCCAGGAAAAGCACACACCAACTGCAGGTGCTTCCTCAGCCTGATGAAGGGTTTTTAAACTGGAAAGCTTGCTAAGAAGAAAATGTCCAACTATTTAGTTGGTCTAATAAATAATATCAGATTTACCCAGACTGAATCAAGGAACTTCCATGTACCTGCAGGTGTAAAATTTATACAGATTTAATTCAACACTTTATCTATGCAGCAAACAACCGTGGCCTGGGGCTGCTTCTGTTTCACAGAGCTGCTCAGATTGTGTCCCCTGTGAGTCACTTGCCTGAGAAAGGTGGAATTTAGTTTCTACTTCTTGCATGGGATGCTTACACCAGCACATGCCATGTCAACATTTTTATTTTAAAAGATTAAAAAGCCCAGCAAGTCATTACTGTCTAGTTTGTCTATTGGTTAGTAAAGGACTTGGGACAACACAGGGTGTTATCCTTAGAGTGGGTTCAAGATGGATGGGGCTTTGAGGGAGAGGCCTCTTCAAGTGACAGGATGGAATGACCTCAGCTGCTCCCTTTTTTGCTACTTCTTTAATCCCCTTTTGACTCATCTTTCACTCTTCTGCCTGCTCCTCTAAGAGCAGTGAAGGCTGCCCCTCAGCAGGTGCCCTCTGCTTCTGTGTTGGAGGAGGTAGGCCTGGTACCTTCTGGCCTGCACTGGCACTTCCTCTTCAGGTGCGCGGTGAGGTTCAGGATCCGGCAGTGCAAATTGAAAATTGCTTGGCAATCAGCTGTGAAGAAGGGAAAGGGAGTTGAAACAGGCAGACAGTTGCCCCAAGCCCAGGGAGCTGTTCAGCTGAGCATAGAGCAACAGCTGGTAGTTCAAGTATAAAGGAGAGAGAGACATTGTCTGCTGAATTGGGGGATTGGGCAAACACAAGGGAGGGTCATTTTACAGCACAAAGGAATGCACTAGCTGGACTGGGAGCTACAGACATGTGCTTCTCCTTCCTTTGTCCTTGGAGCTCAAAAACACTCCAAACTGGAATGCATCCAAAGTATTTTGGTGGCTTTGGCAGCAGGTTTGCTGCTTCCTAAGAGGCCTATATATTCTTTTGAAATTTATTTTAAAAAAAGGGAAAAATAAAGAAGGAAATTCAGGTCTCTGATCCTCCTTTTCTGCAAACTTATTTCAAGCACAGATGAAATGAGTTTGGGAGCCTCTGCTTAATCACCAGTGGATATATTGTCTTGTAGGCAAATATCATCTTATTTAGTGTGATGGGAAAGGCTCAGGTACATGAATTTCAGGGGCAGTAACACTAGTAGTTCTCTGAGGAGGGGGCCAAGAAATAGGAGGGCAGAAGGAGCCACAGTTTAGGACTCTTTGGCAGAGATAACTGAGGGCTTAAAGAGTTTGAATAGCAGAGCTGCAAATTAGTACATTTCCTTAATCTAGAAGATATTTGGGGGAGCCCCTACAGTGTAGCCTAGCTAGCTGGGGCAGTCTGTAGTAGCTCTCTACAGTGGAAAATTGTCTCTTACTATTACTTCCAATGAACTGTATTACAGTTTGTGGACTCTGGATCCTTGACTTGTGGGTCAAGTTACCAAAGAGTGCGGTGGCAGTGCTTGTATAATACCTGCTCAGGATATCCCAGGCGCACAGCAGAGCGTGTCAGCCCTTCATTTTAAAAGCCTTCAAAACATTACACTATCTTAACCATCATTAAATATCACTTTCTAAAGGTAGCCATTCCCACACCATGCCAGCTATTCAGGACAGACTGCACTACGGGCAGGAGGTGCAGTCACCTGGCTGCTGGAGCTCAGAGTTTTGGGTTCTGGCTCACAGAAACCTCCCTTGTCTGGAGTTTTAGAGGTATGAAGGGGGGAAAGAAGACCAAGGTGTTACTGTAGAAGTTATCAGACATGACACTCACAAAGCTATTGCAAACAGTTGCCTGTTCTACATGGCCACTTTTCTGAAGGTCCAGGCTCACACGTTCAATAGCAGAGATCCCTTCACCCTCCTCGATTGAATAGGGATAGTGAAAAGCATAAGACTGTGGTTTTCATATAGTGTTTTTGTTCAATCACTTCCAAATGCTCCACAGCCTGAAAACACAGAACAGAGTCTGCAACGAGCACTGTCTCAGAAGGATGGGAGGAAAGGTCTTTAATGAACAGGTGGGAATGATTGCAATAGACCCCAGTAACAGCCCCACCCATTGTCTTGTCTCAGGTCTAGCTCTACAAATGATATTAGCTATTAGCTAATTTTTAGATCTGATACAGTAGTTTTTGTTTCTGTTATATCTCTAGGTTTTTTACAAAGGAGGTTAAATAGCCTCTCCCTTTCACAGCTGGGGAAACTGAAATGCAGAGAGCTCACGCACATAGCCAGGGGTCTGCTGACTCCTATTCCCTGCCCAGGAGACACACTATCTTCCAAAGAGCGATCTCCCCTGCTAGGAGAAGGCCGAACAGTGGAAGTGCTGTAAGGTGGTAAGAGAACTGCACAGTACATGGCAAGAAAAGCCAGCTGAGAGACTGAGCCAGACAGACAGAGTCAGGGTCCCCCTCACTTACCTCCATATCTCACCGTGAAGAACATGGCCCAGACCTTCTTCACAGATCTCTTTGCCAGGATCTGTGCTCTTCTCCGCAGCTCAAACCCTTCACTGATTTAAGGTTGAAGTGATCTGGCTACCTACTGTTTTGGGACAGACTTGCTGGCAGTCTTGATGACAGAGAGCCTGTTGTTAAGACGGGTACAATTCAGTAAGGAGGAGGGGTGTGCAGTCCCCTGGCTGAGGCCCTCATTGGCTTCAACAACCAGATTTCCCAGCAACGGGGAAATAACTCCTGTGGCTTCCCAAGCCTCTCAAAGGAGCTGGGCAGGGGGTGGAGCAAGGTCTGTGCTGAAAGGAACAAGCCGAAGCATTTTGTTCCATCATTTTAGCATCACAGCTGGTTTCAGGGATGAGCAGCCAGGGCTATTGCCTGGGGTCAAAGGGACCCTGCTATGCTAAGTTAGTGCAAGATGTCCAATGTGATGGTAGATGAAGGAAGCAGACCACATCTTTGTGTCTGCTCTCATAAGCACGATGTTGGATCTGTCAGCACTATATATCAGTCCTAGGTCTTTGCAGACCACGGCACTGTCCTGTCTGCTCCAGCTCCTGCCTAGGTGACCTGACACTGGAAGCCAGCAGTGCCACAGACCCAGGCTGAGTGCAGAAGAAGGATGTCTGGTTTCTCAGCATATCACGAGTGCCTTCCTGACTCCACTGTCTTTGTTTACTGATGCCAGTAAAGGCCAGTGAAACAGCAATTCCTTCACCAATTAGAGAAGGGGCTGAGCAGCTGACCTGGTGCTGAGGGCAGGCTTGTTCAGTGGGGCAGGGAGGTCCAAGAGACACTGCACTGCATGAGAACTTAGTGGGGGTCTACTCTGAGCTCTGCTACTGTTATGCTGGGTAACCTTGGGCAAATCACTTGGTACCTCAGTGTCTTTATATGCCCAATGAGGATATTCATACTCACATCCGGTGTAAACTGCTTAGAGATTTGTGCATGGAGCATGCTGTATTTGAGCTAGAAACTTGTACTGTAAGCTGGGCACATTGGATATTTGAATGGCAGGGAGGGTAAATCTGGCAAAGCAAGATGACTACAGATTGGTAGTTAGTGTGTCAGGTTAATATTTCCCCCCTCCATTTAAAATGGCAATCATTGCCAAATACATAGCAGGTTGCATCTCCCAAGGAATATCCCACCATCATCAAATGCAAACTTCTTCCCAACCGCCTGTGCAGTCCATCGGCAAAGTGTCATCACTCCCATTTTGCTGAAGTGATGCTGAGGCACAGAGTTACTGGCCAGTGGCCACTTAGGGGTCCCATGGGGGAGCACAGATTAGGATGGAGGAGTTCCTGCACACAGATCTGGTTAATTAGGACTTCTTGTCAGGCTCTTTTTCATTCCATCTGTTCACTGATTTATTCCTCTTGTCGCAATTTTTTCCTACTGAAATGCTAGTGGCCCCTCACCACCCCTCCCATGGGCCTAGTCAGTGTCTTGCTGTTACTGTGGTGCTGTTGTCACGGCAACACACAATTGGAAGAGATCTGAATTGAAATATTACCCTAGATGCAACATTTTCTGCTGCAAACTGTCTCCATAGAGATGGTTGCCAGGCAAGCCGTGAGGTATTCATAGTCTGGTCCCCTGGAACCTTTTAGACAACATGTTTCTGGCGTCACCCCCTTGCAGACTCTTGGTCACTGTATATGCAGGCCGATAGGTCTCAACTTTGGGTTTGAAATGTTTTCAGGTCCGTGTGTTAGGGGCGGGTTTGGGTATGTTGAGAGTCTGGATGCAAAAACCCATGTTATGGCCAAGCCCGCTTGCTTTCAGACTGAGCATCAGCGATGGTGAAACAGGCAGAGATGATGGAGACACCGCATCTTGCCAAGCATCCTCTTAGGGGCTATTACAAGCCTCGATATGGTGGGCAGCATGCTTGTAAAACAGGAGTGTTGATTAGGGATATCATAGACCTACATAACTTATCCTAGGACCAGGAACAAAGGACAGTTAATTTAAGAGAAGAGACTATATTCATAAAATCGTCTCAACCTCCGACATTAAAATCGAAGGAAATCATGAGCTATAATCACATGTAGCGCACACTGATATCAGCGTCCTCATGAACAACTAATTCACACACACCCCATAAAAGACACACATTTTTCAGCAATTATAACCTAAAAAGCCTGAATTCTGCCTCTACGTTTGTATTAACATTTTAGTGAATGAGACAACTTCCTCTGGTCACAGTGGTTTTCTCAGATGCAGAAGCATAAATCCCCTGAGCCACCACAGGAGGGTAATATCTGTTTATGGTTAAATGAGAGCCTCACGGGCTATGTACAGACACTCAAAAAGGTCGAGGCAGAATCAATTTAAGTTATGCTATTTTCTCTAAGTGGCTTAATGTAGATTGGTAGTGAGCAGAACACACATTCGCCCTTTGCAGGGGTTGCAAATCTAAGACCAGTTTCCTCCATTTTAAACATAGTCTATGTGTGCCAGACTTCTGTTCTGTAGTGGGTGTAGACCAGTTTCTGATCACTTATTCTGGTTAAAGTGTAATGCCTGACCCTAGCAACAGACAGCTGCTTGTGGTGTGATCTGGGCAGTCATCACAGGCAAAGTAGGATTGGTTCTGCATGGTATTTTAATTTGAGGGAACTGGGAGTGCTTCAAGAAGAGGGATTTGTAACTCTGAAGGGGACATGATTTCCACAGAGTTAGCACCAAAGCCCTTGTTCCAGCATGGCACCAGCAAGCAGTGACCTGTGAGGAGTGCTGGATCTCTGATTGAGGTCTTTAGTACCTGTGCTATTAGACAATCTCCCCAATACTTTTTGTAGGAACAGGATTGCTAATGCCTGAATCAGAGTCAAATTTCAGAGGTTTGTATCCTTGCAGGTGTGCCCTCTTCCTGGCCTGTTCCCTTCTGTTCGTGTCCAGGCTCTGTTGCTCCTAGGCTCTCTTACTGGTGTCTCCCCTCTGTTGTCTGGACTGGCCTCCTGTACCTTTGTCTGCTGCCTGTTCTGACTACTTCACCCATTGCTACCCATTATTCTGCTTGTTAGGCTCTTGCATTTATCAGGCACATTTTAACTGTCCACCCAATGGTTAATATTCTGACTTATCTAACTGCTTTGATTTACTGTCTCTTTGGTGAATCTCCTATGCCAGTGTTAGGCAACCAGAATGACGCAGATCAGGTCAGAGGCGGGTAGACAGATGGGTGCTAAGACCTGGCTGCTGCTGCTACTACTTCTCCCCACCACCAAAAAACCCATATCCACAGGATGGATCCAGTTTGTGGGCCATAGATTCCCGACCTCTGCCCTGTACTGACTGCCTCATTCCTCTTTTCACCTGCTTGCCTACAGGAAGGTCTGGTCTCTACTAGGGCTGCGCGAAATTTCGCCAGCTGTTTCGTTTCGATGCTGTTTTGACTCGTTTCATGCTAGAAACAGTGAAATCGAAACGAAACGAAATGAAATGAAGGGCTTCAAGACAGCCTCAAAGTGAAATGAGGCCAGTCAAAATGTTTTGAAAGTTTTGAAGCTGAAGCTGGGCTTGCCTGCAGGGAAACAGAAAGTAAGGGGAGGGGTGGGGAAAGGGCTGCTCTCATGTTGACTGTGTAGCTGGGCAGTGACTGTCATCCTTCCCTGAGGTCCCTTCCAATCCCAGTGCTCTGGGGGAGGGATGGAAAAACTGCATAAAAGGCAGCATTGTTTGAACTGTCTTGCTTTCTGTCACCCATGTCATGAGTTTTGCTTGTTAGCAGCCTGAGGTGCAGTTTCCCAGAAACTCCTGCACCTATCTCCTTGAAACTTGGCAGGCTTCATGCCCTTGGAAGGGGCTACCATCTGTGCAAGTTTCATCTGAATCAGGCAAGAACTGACAAAGTTATAGGCAGTTTTGTGGTCCCCCATTATAGCCTATGGGCAAAACAGTGAAACAGTGTTGAAACGAAATGGAACAGTGGTTTCGAAATGAAATGAAACTCAAAACAAAACAGTGTCCCATTGAAAAGTTGAAATGGAAGTTGAAACGAAACAGTGCTGTTTTGCACAGTCCTAGTCTCTACCTTATCTCCCACCCCGCTCAACCTCGGATGCTTGTGGAGGCCTGGCTCTCACTGCTTCCACAGCTCCCCTGAGTGTAGTGACCTTAGCTACAGCATTATCCCATCATGACACTCTCGTCCACCAAGAAAAGAGGAGAGGGTTAGGTTGGGTTATCACTGTCCAGGCCTGCCAGTTCTGTCCTTCTTCTTATCCCACTTCCTTCTCGTTCATAAGAGTCTCTTCTGTGTAATTTCAGTATCTCTCTCATTTACTTGATAGTGGTAATAAGACTCTCACACTTCATATTGTAAAAGTGTTGCTTCCTAGCTAAGGTAAATGTACAAGAGGGGGCCTGGGCCTCCATCCTTAGAGCATAACCCAAACATTTCCTGTGTAGGCTGAGAAAGGCACAACGGTTTGCCATATTTGTGTGAGACAACTGGACCAACTCTTGAGGCTGGTGGGGAGGAGATGGGAGGCTGATGAGTGAGATGACCATCAGTGTGGTAGTTGAAGGCATGAACAAGTGACAAGAGACTGAAAAAGGGAGAGGAAGAGTCACGGGTCAAGCCAAGAAGAGCTGGGAAATACTTCCAGGGGAAAATGCCATTTTTAAGAGAGGCGTCCAAAATGCTTGAGGAAAAGGTGAAATCTTGTATTAGACCAACTAGATAGTTGCAAAAAATATATATTAATTTATTTATTGATTGTTAATAGAGGAATCCTATCTGGGAAACAGGTGTTCCCTTTCCGTTTGGGGGAAGCAGGAACAGGAACCTTACATTCAGGTAATTGTTGTTCTTTCTTAAAAGGTCAGGGTGCTGGGTTTGCATTGATATGGGACATGTCTCGTCTGAAGCACATGTCGTCTTCTCTCTGAGACTAGGGGGCAGAACAGGGTCCTAATTAGGTAACTTAGCACACACTTTCACACCACATCTCTGACGGAGGTGAGAGAATCAGACTCTCACATTGGCTGCATCCTCTGGTGTCAATTATTGGTATTTGCAGACTCTGCTAGCAATGTGAGGCTTTGGAGAAGGAGAACACGAGTTAAACATGGCTGCTTCCATTTTGATGATGATGATTTCCTCTTTACTGGGGGAATTCCTTTCCCTAGGTAAGCAGAGTTATACTATCCAATTATTTTTCTGCCTCAGTCTTTTGGGATGTTGCTCAGTAAAGGAGGTAGATGGGAACCTGCTGTAATGGAGATGGGGTGGCAGAGATGGGGAAACTGAGAAAGACAAAAATTGTAGATGGTTCTGCAACAAAGCCACAGAAAAAAACTTCTCTGACCTTTGGACAGGTGCAGAATTCACACAACACATCTGTACGTATCATACGAGTCAAATACTCCCAGGACTCTGAGGAGCTTAAAACTGAGTTTGAAATGACCTTTTTGGCTTGTTTTTGTCTCTGTTCATTGAGATGGTGTTTTCTTGCTATTCACACATTGTTTGTCTAAATTATTTCTGATGTGCCAATGGAGAGCTTTAAAATGTTTTCTATGCAATTCACACTATACCAAATTCAGATTAGGAATAAAATACTTGCTAAAAAAGAACCTGTGCTGAAATGCACGGCAGCAAGGATGGAAAAAAATGCCAATCTGAGGAATAGCAAACTTACTTTTATTTTGCCTTGTAGTCATAAGAACATTTTTTGTTAATGGCTATGAAAGTGTGTTTTAGTATTCAAATATAACTAATGGTTGTAGAATTAACTGCAATATTAACATGGAATATAGACCAGATCTGGTTTCTTTTAAATGTAAAAAAAAAAATCCTTTTCTTTTACCAAAAGGAAACAAATTCATTGACTTTAAATATCTTATTCAGTAACATTTTCCTTTGGGGCTCTCCAGAAAGAAGAAATTAGTTTTTGGCTTACATAATAATAGATTGAATACTACAATGGATAAGTAAATCTTATCTAAGTAGCCTTCAGCACTTGGGTAAGCTGGTTAATAGCTTGGGGGAGTATTGTATAATAAAATATATTGTATTGATCTCCAGAAATGTAGTAAAGAATGTTTCCAAGTCATTTGACAGTTCCCCTGAGATGAAATATATATTATAGTAGATATACTGTTTATTTTATTATGTCTACTGTATATATAGATATTATATAGAAAACACAGCTAGCATCAGATACAGGAGGTATTCACAATATACTTCATGATATGAGTAACTCTATGGATACAATTAAAAATCACTCTATATACTGTAATGGGATTATGTAAGAATGCTAAACTTCCAAAGAACTATTTTTGGGCTACTTGGGGATTAGGTAAAAGTCAGTTTAACTGACTTGTGTTTGTTTATGCTGTGGCTGCTCTGTCGATGAAGATACATCTGTTCTCGAAGGTGGTCAATCTTTTACTAGAGTTTAAATGAATAAACATAAAAATATTAAGAACAAATAAAATGAATGTAGAGTGAAAGAAGGCCATCCCTTTCACAGTAACAGGATTCAGAGTTGGTTCAAAGTCTGCTTTTAACTCCTCCTTTTTGTTGAAGGTGTTGGAGCTCTCAGATGCTCTGGACTTGGTCCGATAGTCTCTGTGGCTGAAGGGGAACCTGTCTCCTTTGAATGTCCATTTCCTGGACCCCCCACTCTCAACAATACTTTCCATGAGATAATCTGGCTGCATACCCTGAGCCACACAAACCTGTCCAAAAGGATCCTGAGCATAAGGATGACTCGTCCCAAGGACAGTGCCACTGTAACAGTAACTGCAGGTCATTTGAGGGGACAGCTGGATTTTGAAAAGCACATGAGCTTTCTCTCAATCCCTGAGGTACGGGTGAATGACAGCGGTCTGTATTACTGTGAAGTAACGATAGTGCCTCCTCGAATTTATTCAAAAACAAATGCAACTAATCTAATTGTCAAGAGAGGTGAGTTTCTCTTGTGGTCTTTCCAATTCCTTTTTCTCCATTGGGACTCTGCTGTGTGTCCATGAAAAAAATCTTAGCACTCTTGCTTGTTATAAAACAGACAAGCCCTAGGATGCAAGCATATTTATGACTGGGAAGTTTCTTTACCATATTATCTTGCAGTGGTTGCAGCACCGTGCCTAGACTCCTGGCAGCC
The DNA here is from genome assembly GCF_000455745.1 of Alligator sinensis. Classification (NCBI taxonomy): domain Eukaryota; kingdom Metazoa; phylum Chordata; order Crocodylia; family Alligatoridae; genus Alligator; species Alligator sinensis. Next base: position 3,185,411 of record NW_005841940.1, read on the forward strand.
CCAGGCGAGCTTTTAGTATCGGGTCACCCTTCACCAGAGATAATGATAATAATAATAAAAAAATTACCATTTTCGGGCCCCCTTTCTATCTGGGTCTCGGGCAGCTGCCCAGTTCACCCTGCCCATGTCCGGCTCTGAGTGGTTGAAATTTCATATGAAGTATTCTATTTAAATTATTTTGAGTAGCTTGTCTATCACATCCCTTCACTTGAACTTTAAACTGAGCATTACCTCAGATTTAAGGTTTTTCACTTACATTTCACTGTCTGTTCTGCTGTGAAGTTGCAAGTCACTGGAACTGACCTGATGGACAGACTGTCTGAAAGTCCTGACTATATAGATTTCATTTCACAAGTTTGTATTTCTGTGTTTATACATTCACTCTCTCTCTCTTTCTAAAGAAGGACCATACCTGTTTTACAAATTAACTATTAATTATGACCAAGTTTGGAAACTTAAAAAGATATTTCCAGCACTGATAGTTTTAATGGAAGATTGTCCTCTTCCATAGAGCAAAAATATGCTATAAATTTTAGTAATTATACTTACTGTTTTTATTTCTCTCAATTTATGAAGATTATTATAGTTTAATCTGTTCACAGTCACAGTGTTGCCTAAATTAGTATGTAGAACCATAAGCTATTCATAAAGATATCCTACTAATTTACCAGAACTATACCTGTGTGTTTTTGAAACATAAAAAAATCCTATTTAAAAAAAAAATGTCTCTGTTATTTGTTATAATACCATGGGTTATTTTAAAAGAGAGTTTTAAAATAATAATCAAATTAAAAAAATCAACATTTACTTTGCAATAATAGAATTTAAGTTATGTTTTACAAGTGAATGACCATATTAATCTAAGCATCAGTATATATTAAAAAAAATCTAAAAAAGCCTACTGATTTTTCTGCCTAATACAAGTTTTCCTCGCTTTATGCAGTACATGCGTTCCTGGAGAACTGTGCATAAATCAAATTTGCATAAAGGGAACCTAGTTTATAAAGCAATAAATAGGGAGATGTTCCCACGGCGGTGAGGGAGGGAGGGAGTGAGGCTGGAGCCAGGGAAGGAGTGAGAGGAGGGGAGGGGGGACAGCTCTTGTTGCTATGTGCACCCCGGGAAGGCTGTGGGCTGTGGGGCTGCACCAGGCTCTTCCCGGGGGGGTGCATTCCCCCGGATCTGCACACAGGGCGAGAGCGGGCTGCTGCTGCAGGCTGGGGCCGGCGGTGGCACTGGGCTCTTCCCAGTGCTCAGTGCGGGCAGCAGCCTGTTCTTGTCCCGCGTGCAGATCCAGAGGCATACCCCCCCTGGGTAGAGCCCGGTGCAGCCCCCCAGCCCGCAGCCCTCCCAGGGTGTCTGTAGCAGTAAGAGCTTCCCCCCCCACCCCCGTCCTACCCCCACTGTCAGTTCCTTCCACAGCTGGCATTGGCTGTTCCCGGGGCTGCTGCAGCAGGGGCTGGGTTGAGTGGGAACAAGCGGAGCCCCAGGGGTCAGGGGGCATGGGTGAGCACAACTTGTCCTCACTCACCCCAGCCCCTGCTGCAGTGGCCCCGGGAACAGTCGACGTCAGCTGTCTGCAGTTGCTCCACTGCGCTGTGTCCTGTACCCCCTGGGGCTCTGCTTGTCCCCACTCACCTGAGCCCCTGGTGCAGCAGCCCCGGGGCAGCCGATGCCAGCTTGCTGCACCACAGCACGGCACAGCCCAGGGGCTGGGGTGAGTGGGTACAAATGGAGCCCTGCGGGGCTCGGGGCACAGCGCTTCCACATGCTATTTACTTTAAATTTTTGTAAACAGACATTTTACTTAATGTCTTTTTTCTTTCCTCCTTGTTGTCTGTGTATACATGTACGTATGTGCACTTTGTTTTGGAAATGTCTTAAATATAGTAGAAGAGCAACTGCTCCATTTTAAAATACAGAAACATAGTTTCATGTTGTAAGGAGTGTTGACATTATTGACTTCTTGCCTCAGACAATGGCAAAAGTTGCGTGTTTTACTGAGAGTTATTGCAGAATCCCAGAGGTTGTTTCTCATTTCATCTACACCAGTGGAAATCAGGAGTAAGTCCAGTAAAAGCAATGCAAGTTATTGGCACTGATGTAGAACTGGGGAAAATGAAAGGAGAGCCCAGCCCTTTGGGGTCAGTGTCTCTCTCTTCCATAAATATATTTGCTATAGTTGCCAAAGGCCCCAGTAACTGTATTGCTCCATTTGTCTAAAGTGTCCTTAGACATTATAATTAAAAAGGCCATTCTGCTATATTTCAAGCTAAAATGATTGGTGTAATAGGAAATGGATATACGGCATGCAGAGGCAATGTACATGTCCTTTTTATGCCGAAGGGCCCAGTCCTGAGCACTTTAATTCCTACTGAAGTCACTGTGAGTTGAGGGTGCTAAGCATTTCCTAAGAGCCACTCAGCCTCTAGAGGACTAGGCCCTGTAGTTATGGATACCTTTGCTGGCACTGTTTCATGAGAGGCTGCTAGTCTCCAACATTAGTCTTCCAGCTAGCTGCTGGGTTTTCTTTGAGAATTAAATCATCTCTTATATGTCTGTTGCTTTTTTTTTTATAAATTAGAAATATAAGTGAATATAAGAAACAATGGCAAAGAAAGAAGTCAAGAGTGGGAAACAGGGGCTATCCCAGCATATCAGTCAACTGGCAGAGAGTGTATCTCAAACATGGTACCCTTGGGGATGATTCAGCCCCCCCCCCACAGGTAGTACGAAGTGTTCATTCCTGGGGACTTTGTATTTTATCTAAGAAAAGTATTTAAAGGCCCTTTGACTTCACTGGGTTTTGCATCAGGCTTTCTGTACTGCTCCTGACTCCTTTAAATTTAATGGCAAACTCCACATCTGCTTCAACTAGAGCTGGACTGGGCTCAGTGAGATGAGGGCAATCCCAGATGTTTTGGATGTTAGTGAGAGGGATTGCCTGGGCTGATGCACAGAGAATGGAGAATTTGCTGCCAGATGCCCGTGCTGCCGCACTAACTATAAAGGGTGACATAGAGTGGCTCTTTGGTTAATGAAGATGGTGGGAAATAACTTTGATTCCCTAAGGGCTGCCCCTCACTACTGCTCTCTTCTTTGTAGGCTGGCCAACCCAAATCACCTCTGAATCTTCCTCAAGTCATTCTGCACCCGAAGGCAGCACTGTTACACTGAAGTGTGATTTCACTGCAAACATGACTGGCAATTTCACACAGCTTTTTTGGATTCATGAATTATCAGGCCAGGCCCAGTTCAGACTAATAGCTTGGCACGGACTACCTCAGAGGGATGGCACTTACTGTGGGACTGGCAGTCGCTTCCACAGCCAGTTAGATCTAGACAAACACCGGAGTTATCTCACTATAACTGACCTGGAGGTGAACGATAGTGGAAGGTATCACTGTGAGGGACTGGGACACCCTGGAAGAGGGAGTAGTACCAGCCTCATTGTCAAAGGTGAGAGCATCTTGCAGATCTCAAGATATCTCACATGTGCCCCTGAAGCCTCTCTTTCTTACTTTGTCATATTATCTGTGTAACTCTATTTTAATCTTCATACTGGGCTAGGGACCGACAGCCTGAAGATTTCATACGATAGATGTTAAAACACGCTCCTGCCACTAGCTCGAGCAGTTTCACACTCTTTACAATTCACCGAGCCCAGGAGCTGCACTTGCTTTACACCTCCCTGGAGCATGAGAGGTGCATCCTTTGCAGCATGCTTGCACATTAGCTTTGTTGATGGCTTTTTGGCTGCACAGAGAAACCCTTTGAAGTGCAGTGATGTTTGGGTTTGCAACCCAGCAATCATTATCAAGAAAAGACTTTGTGGATAAATCAACAGAAAAAAGTAACACATCTACAAAACCACAGCACACCACCTGTCAATAAGACACGCAGCCTTACATACTGCTTGTTATTAATGAAGTTTATATGAAGCTGCTTAAGGCTCTGACATGACTTTTCAGTGTATTTACATGGTTGCATAGTGGTGATGTAGATCTGTCTTATATTTAGCAATTAGGATAAAAAAAAATCTTTTAGGTAGCAAAAAAGCAGCATGTGACTAACCAAAAATGGCCAGGAAGACTGAGCTATGGAAAGTGCGATGGCAATGCAAAAGATGCTGGGTTTACTTAGGGCAGTAGTTGGGTGAATGATGAGGCAGTTCTGATTCAAAGCTGATTGTACTGGTAAATATATAACCAGAGAATGAATGTTATTTTTTTTTAAGTTGAGGACTTGCTGGATTTGGTCTTGGTGTAATGCAAAAAAAACCCAACAAAAAACAAAACAAACAAACAAAAAAGATGGCACTTTCACCTTAAATGAATTTTCTTAAATTGGGTTTGTGCATATTGTTTTTAGCTCCTTTGGGCATGTCTACATGCAATGCTATGCCACTGCTATGTCTCCATAGCGGTGCACTCCCCCGTTTTAGCGTGCCACTATGGGGAAGTAGTGGCTAAAAATAACCACGTGCCACGTGTACTGTGCAGTACAGGTGGTTATTGTGCCATGCTTTAGTACTTCCAAAAGGCTGCAGGGTGACATGTAGATGTGCCCTTCATCCTGTATAAAGAAAGACTCTTGGAAGTCTGCTTATATTTTACTTTAATGCTATTCAGGGTGTTAACTGCACTATTTCCCAGTTTTTCTGGGAGTCCTGCACATCTCATCAGTATCCTGGAGTTTTCTATTCCGTTCATCACCTTAATAAATATTTGAGCATGTTTCTCATGCCTTAATGAAAGAGGAAATAGCACCCACTATTTTGAAAAAGCAAATGGAAGAAATTCTAGGGTTTTGTTTTTCACATAAGAAACAAGATCTGCCATTTACTGAGTCAGACCATAGACCCACTATCCTGTTTCCCGCAGTGGCAGAGAGTGGATGCTGAGGGGGAGGGCGAACAGGGCATGTTCAGAATTTTCTGCCCTGCCCCTCACCTTTTGCAGCTTTCAGAGGTTTAGCAAGTTCTGATTCAGAGGCTGCACGTGGACATTTCCTTCAAGAATTGGTCCAGTCCCTTTCTGAACTGGATTAAGCTACCAGCCTGCACAATATCTTGTAGCAATGACTCCCACAAGTTAATTACACACTGCGTGAAATAGAACTTTTTTTTGTTAATTTTAAACCTGCGACTTTACAGTTTCATGTTATATGCCGTAGTTCTAGTGTGAGAGATTGTAATAATAAATCCCTCTTTACTTTCTCTGCACTGTTTGATATTTCGAAACCTCTTTCATGTTCCTCTTCACACATGTCTTTTCCAAGCTGAAAAGTCCTAGCCTATTTAGTCTTCCTTCACACGGAAGCCCCTTCAAACCCAAGATCATCCTTGTTGCCCTTCTTTGTACCATTTTTAGTTCTTCTATATCCTTTTTGAGGTGTGGAGATCAAAAGTACACATGGTATTCAAAGTATTTTTCTTTTTAGCTGTTTACCAATAGCATTTATTTTCTTTTATAGTCCCTACAAATATTGTGCTGATCTCCTGTACAGTTGCTGGGCTTCTCCTGTTCCTCCTGGCTTTGTGTCTGTGTTTTATATGTAAGTAATTGCAGGTAAAGTACAGCAGAGTCCTGCTTCCCTTGTTAAGTATCATCTTACACCTTACAACCGTGATTTAAATGTTCTTTGTCTCAGGGAGGTACACAGAGAAGTGACTGGTTCAGGGCATCTTTCCTAGATTCAGACAGTGCTTAGTGCTTGTTCTGTCCCTTAAAACCTGTCTGTAACAAATGATAAGGGCTCAAAGCCAAGAACAGGAATGCAAGAAATGTCTTAATGATGAACATATGAACATGGTAATTGAATATAGTTCCCCAGTGTTGTAGGTGATCACAGCATCCTTTCATAGGATGAGGACTGCCAGTGTATGAATAAAGTGGCCATCTTTGATACTTAGCACTGTAGGTCAACAAATCACTGCATTTTATGTCAACAGTACAAGGTCTCACCCAGTGGTTCTTAACTTTTTTAGGCTTGAATCACCATTTGGAAAATGCCAGCTCTTAGTTCTCACTTATTCTTTCACTACAGAAAAATACTAGAATAATTCTTCTGTTGCAAAGATCTCAGAAAGACCATAACATGTCAGAATATTCTTATTACTAAGGATTCTATTTGAAGTCTCTAGTTTTATCTTGGGAATCATGTTTGCACACCTCATGGTGCTAATGCTGCGTGGCATCCTTGAAACGGTTTCAAAGCATCCCAAGGTGCCCCATCATTCTGGCTGAGAATCACTGGTGTAATGTCTTGACTTCCAGAAGTAAAACCAGACACTTCTTTTGAAGCATGGCAGAATTTCCAAAGATACTCAGGCACATGACATGCCTGGATCAAGTGCAGTGACATTGCCATTTAGCTGTCAACTAAGTCAGTGGAAGATTCCGTTTGATTGCAAAGGGTTTTAGACCAGACCCTTATGATGCATGATATATTCCTTGGGGGTAGGGGGAAAGAAAGAAAAAACGATAAGCAATCACTCTATGAGCAGAGACATTAAATGGGAATTAATCTTTCCCTGCACATCTGCATTAGAAGTTTGTCTATTATTAGTGTTTCCAAGTTGTTCCATAATAAATGTATGTCCTTTTGTATTGCATGTTAGTTAGGAACCGAATCCATGCCAAAAATCAAGACGTTTCCCTGGAAATATCACAGCTGAATTCTAACACCCCTGCACCTGCTGAGAGAGAACCCCTCACACAGCCTGTCAGCAGTGAAATAATCTATTCACATCTGTGGTGGAGCGAGAATGATGTAAGTTCTGATTCTGTGTTGGAAGGAGAAATGGGCAAATAATGCATTTTTTTTTCTGCTTGGGGGCTAAACGAAAAAATTGGTTAGTAAGAAAAATGGCTCAGGTCAAACCAAAACACATTTTTTTTCAGGGTTTTTGGCACAATAGTGACTGCAAATTTTTCATTTAACGCAAAATTACACATTTCTGTTTCATTTTTTTTTCTCTTCAGGTCATTGTTTAATGAAAAGTACTGTTTTGAAATGAAAAAAACCCAAACAGGTCATTTAGAACATGTCACAGTAAAATGTTTTGACATTTTCAAAAGGAAACGTTTCTGACTGATTTTCCCTGAGTCTTAGCTTGGCATTTGCCCCTGTGTGGATGCCTTGTGTACCAGTCCTGTGGAGAAATTAAGTACGTGGGTCCACTGACTGAGTGGTCATGCCCAGCCCTATATACATGAGAAAATCTCTTAAGTGACTCTGCATAAGCTAATGTAGAAGGTAGGGTTTGTGGTAGGTCAGAGAGAGGCTTCAGATGAATCTAGGATATTTCGTGTCTCTAGGCTGTATCTTCTCTTTCTGCTCATTAACTGAAAGAACAGCTATTGCGGAGAGGCTGCACAGCAGCCCTATACTCTGGCCGTGTTGTTACTGAATCTCTTGAAGGCTGCTCCTTCTCTGCCCATCTTGGCCTCTTCTTCCCTAATGCTGAGGTTCATTGCTAAGTGAATGACAAAATCACTGGTGCTGCTCTGGTCTAACCATACATTCTGCTTGTCCTCAGGCGGTGTCCTCTCTGGGACGGAGTCCCCACTCTGAGGATCCAGGGGCCAAGAAGAAGTCCAGAAAAGGGACTGATGGTAGCTCAGGAACAGATGTTCAGTATGCTGTAGTTGGGTGCCGCAAACAAATTCCCCTTAATCATGTGTAATACAAATGGTTTTGGTATTTAATAAAACTATGGTTAAAAGTTGTCTGAGCAGCAGTTGTTTGAGTGGGCATAAGTGAGATGTGATTATAGCATTCGCACACTTCCAATATTGCTGTGCAAGGTGGAGTTGACCGTCTATTGTTATGAGGAATACAGGTTTCCCTCGATTTATGTGGTACATGTGTTCCTGGAGAATGGCACATAAATCAAATTCGCATAAAGCGAACCCACTTTACAATGTAACAAATAAGGATAGACTCACATGGTGAGGAGGGAGGCTGGGACTAGGGAAGGGGCGGGAGGAGGGGTGCCGCTCCCAGGGCTGCACAAGATGGCAAAGCAGAGGGAACAGAGTGGCATTTACCCCAGCCCCGGCTGCAGTGGCCCTGGGAGTGGCTGGTGCGAGCTGCCTGCAGCCGTTGGGCTGCACCGTGCTCCGCCTGTACCCCCGCGCCTGGGCTCCACTTGTCTGCACTCTCCTGTGCTCCAGCACGGGCTGGGGTCAGTGTGGACAAACGGAGCCCCGGGCAGCATGGGGTGCAGCACTCACCCCAGCCCTGGCTGCACTGGCCCTAGGAGCAGCTGACGCAAGCTGCCTGCACAAGGGCACAGTGCAGCCCAGCGGCTACAGACAGCTGGCATTGGCCGCTCCCGGGGCTCCTGCAGCAAGAGCTGGGGCGAGTGGGGACAGGCAGAGCCCCAGGGAGTTCAGGGCAGAGTGCCGCCCAGTGGCTACAGGCAGCTGGTGTCGGCCTCTCCCAGGGCCACTGCAGCAGGGGCTGGGGTGAGTGCTGTGCCCCACGTCGCCTAGGGCTCCACTTGTCTGTACTCACCCCAGTCTGTGCTGGAGTGGCCCCGGGAGCAGCCAGCACCAGATCCCTGCACCAGGGCACGGCACAGCCCAGGAGCAGAGGTGAGTGTGGACAAGCGGAGCCCAGGCTCAGGGGGACAGGTGAAGCATGGTGCAGCACATCAGCTGCAGGCAGCTGGCACCGGCCGCTCTCAGCGCTGCTGCCACTGGGGCTGGGGTGAGTGGGGCCACGGCCCTTTCCCCTCCCCCCAAAGACTTACCTGCTTGGGTGGGGAGGGACGTCTATGCTAATCGCATAAGAGCGAATTTACCTTGCATATAATGAATTATGGGTCTAAATATGCTCATTGCATAAGAGCAAATTTGCATATAAAAACTCACATAAATTGAGGGAAACCTGTATGTCTTGCAGTGAGAAAAGCCTAGTGCCTCCTTTCTCTTAGTCTCTGATTGTAGTGACCCAAACACTATCTTCATTTCTTCTGGCATTCCCCCGAAGATGCTACAGCAGCATTTATTGTCTGTGATGATCATAACACTGATTGTGCCAGCTCTTCCCACCTTGGGATAAAGCAGGTCTTCATCACAGGTACCGTGCAAAGCAAGCCCCTCATCACACAGGCAGTGGAGCTCACCCCCATGCTCCCAGTAGGTCGGATTATAGCCACAGGTTCAATAGCTTGTGGTATCTACTAGATGCTGCTATATCTTCATCACAAGCAATGGTAGCAATTCACCTTCCACAGCACAAATATCTCACAAAGAACGAAACCACAGAGGGCCAGGCCTGTATGATTTCTCAGTGGCCTCTTGCCTAAGAGTCAGGCTTGGGAGCCAGTGTGAGCGGGAGACGTGCTAACAGCTTCACCCCCAGTACTTCCTCTGCAGAGCAAGAGTGTGAAAGCCACATGCGACAGAGACAAAATTACTCTCACCATCTCCCCACCAAAAGAAGCCTCATTTGTTCTCACCTTGCCATGTACATCTAGCCTGCCATGGCCCCGTGTGATACAAAGACCCAACTAGTTCTCAGACATCAGAATGTTTTAACAGCACCCGTTTCCCAGTCATTGCCCATTTCTTCATGGGTCAAAACCAAAGTCAATTGAAAAGTATTTCTGCTCACTTTAATGGGCTTTGGATCTAGTCCTATCAGTTCTTTAGGACTTTTAACACTGGCTCTGAGTGTATTTTTACCAGGCAGTTCTGCCTACCTACCTATTGAGACCCCCATGGGGGAGTCTCACATCAGGCTGAGGCTGACACTCTTGTTCTGTCTGTATCAGATTATCCCTCTCCTCGCCTACTGCCATTACAGCATGGAAGGGTGTTTAATGGAGGCTGTCCATCCTCAACAAGAGGAAAGACATCACTGCTGTGTCAGTGTATGGAGTGAGGCTGCAGTATGGAGCTGCGTAGTCCAAATACGTTTGGTAGGTGAGAAAGTCCTTGTGGGGGAGCCAGACTAGCCCAGGGGGTCTATGGCTCCCTGTAGGTCAGGTAACTGGTGTGGATTGGAGGCTCTGTGCAGGGCAGCAGTGTTGCCACGTCTGCTCATAATAAGCGGAATTGGGCTTGCTTTTTTAAAAAGTTGTTTTAATTCTTTGAGAGTTGCGGGTTGATAAGCACCCTCACTCCCCTCTCTTTGAAATGGGTTAGGCTTGTTTTTAAAGGCAGTGCTGCTTTTTTTTCTCGCGAGACTTGGTAACGCTGCAGATCAGACACTCATTCTGGGCAGGTTGGGTGTTCAGTGTGGTCTGGATGCTCTGCATGGATAGATGCTGGAGTCTGCAGGTCTCCCAGTAGGTGGGGGGCGTCCCCTTGGATGGGGCATTCTGGGTCATGCTTTGCCATGCTATTGTAAGGGTGAATGGGGAGGAAGGGGCAGCATGTGTAGCCTAGCAAAAGCCAGGCCCAATACCAGTCTCAGGGGAGCACAATTCCCGTGCTCCTGGATCCTGTCAGCACCAGGTTGAAGAACTGGCAGAGTGTATGGTGTGGGTGACACAGGGTTGGTGCTGACTGCACACCTCTGAGGTGGGCACCACAATCCCTGCTTTTGATACGGCAGGGACTGTAGCACAAGAAAGAGTGCAGTGAATTCAGGCTGGGCCTCGTGGTGCTGTGTGAGCTCATCTACACTTGTGTTTCCATCATAAAGTCTGGCTACTTCAAACCTACCCCTCTGCCCTCCTATTTGCAGGATCCCTTGCTGCCTATAAAGTGAGACAAGTCACAGAAGGGGGACGAATTATAACAGATTGCATGCAGGCAGTGCATGTCCCGACAAATTTTGCTCATTCATTTCACTCCTCAGGGGAACGCCGCATGTACAAACTGACTGTCCGTGAAGCAGTGGGCAATGCTATAGCTGCCAGTCCCCTCTGGAGGGCATTGCAGCTCAACACCTGATTTCAAATAGCTTTGCTCCTGTCCCTGCCTGTCACTGCTGTATTTAGGGACTGGAGAATATCAGTATTGCAATGATCTATTTCAGTCATCTCCAGGGCTCCAGTCAAGATCTGGGCTCACTGTGGGAGGTGCTGCACAGTCACGTATTCCTAGAATATCAAATCAAGATAAAATGATTTAACCCCTTGACATTTGTTGCTCATGCCCCTATGGTGTGGATTTTTCACTATTGCTGCTCTGAATAGTCTGCTGTCTTCATCAGGCAGTCTCATTCAGCCCTGTCTCTTCTGGGGCAAGCACCACAGGAAAGCAGCCCTCCAGACTGTTGCCTGTCACTCCTTGTTGTACACCTTCCTTTTCAGGGTCTGGTCCCTATTAAGGGAAAGTCACTAGACTGACTGACCACTGGTCTGACCTGGCCTGGTCATGTCTCCATGGATTGGGCTTGGGATTTGTGATGCAGACTAGTGACATGGAGACGGTACTTTCCAATCTTAGTTTACAAGAGTAAAACTGTGAATGAAGATCAGCATTCATTTAAGGCTGTAGTGTACAGAAAACAAACTATCTCCAAATGACCCTAGATTAATGTTTGGCTCTTTTACTGAATTTCTGGCTTCCTGGGGCACTGGTCACTGCTGCTGGGGCATAGCAGGGCATCTGGCCTGGCTCACTGAAGACTCTTTATTTGCATGCGAGGGTTTCAGTGTCTGTTCTGACACTGGGATGGAAACCAATTCCCCACCTACATTCCCCCAACTGAGTGACAGATTTGCATGGCCCTCTAAATGCCACAGCAAAGCTCATGTGGTCCACAGTAGAACAAGGATAGACAGAAGGACTTTGCAGGGCTCTGTTTCTTCTAAAGCCTTCAGTGGAGACCAATCAAGCCAGCCCAGCTTCCTTCGGCACTGGGATTCCTTGTCCTTTTTTTGGCATATAAGTTTTTCAGTGTCTCTCTTAGTTCTTGTGAACTTTGTGATGCCAAGTTTCTCTATAACTTCGCTAGGGAAACACTTGAAAGCTCAGAAAGAAGTTGCAGCATCTCCTGGCCAGGTCTCTAACCTTGATGCAACTTTTAATAAAGTTATGGCATTTGGGTCTCCATCAGATTAACAGGCAGGTGCAGGGGTGTAGAGAGTGATTTGGTTAAATGACTTTTGCAAGAACAGCTGGCAACATTGCTTACTCACTGCAAAACTCAATAATATTGCCTTTGCTTACTGCAGCTGTCCAGACCCAGCCTGTCCTGACTCAACAGCCTTCTGTATTTGTTGTCCCTGGGGAATCCATCACTCTGAAATGTGTCATGGCTGAAGCCAAGTTCAAGGATTACTGTGTATCTCGGTACCAGCAAAAATCTGGTTTGCCCCCATTTTCATTTTGCGGTACTGGGTAACAAGTGGTGAAATCAGAAGAGTGGCGTGCCAGACAGATTCTCTGGCTCCAAAGACAACAGCCTCGATGAAGGGTATTTGAACATTTCATGTGTGCAGTCAGAGGATGAGGCTGATTATTACTGCTCAGTTTTGGATAACACCCACAAAGCGCACAGTGACACAGGCTTACAGGGAACCAGGGCATAAACCTCCTTGGTAGCTCCATGGCACACACTGTGAAGGACTGTGCTCAGCACCTTCAGGCATGGAGAGCCACTGCATTTCTACTCCCTACCTCACTGTACTGTACACTTGGCTGTCACTGTTCTTCCAGAGCAGACATTTTCTCTGACCCTCTTTTGCAAACTTGGAAATACCTCTGGTCCCTTCCCATTCTGGTGGTCTGGCATTGTGATTACTAGAACTGTGCAAATGGTGCCGTCAATGACTTATTACCATTCACTTGAATTCGAGAGTGGAATTCAATGCCATTTTATATCAATAAGATGTTGTTGAGGTCCTGGGGTATTTGGGGTAATTCCTGGAAAAGGCAATAGAAAGGGAAAGGAGCAGATGCACAGACATGTCCTGGGATAAACACAGAAGGTGGCTAGACAATATGTACATCTGAGTGAAGATGTATGGTGCAGGGGGAAAGCAGTGGTGGTGTATTGATGAATCTGTAGCAGGCCTGGGTCTATAATGTGGGTTTATGAGGTTGTGGGTAGTGGATAGAGTGGGCAGGGTTGGGGTTGAGGTTTACAAGTTGCTGTCATATTGAATGAAATAGTTTGAATGTTTGTAAAGGTTGCCCATTAGCCAGTTTCAGGAAGAAGATAGGATTTATCTCCTTATCTAGCTCATTGTTTTGGAGCTACGTGCAAAATGTCTTGACTTCACCTAAAACCTTAATTTAAATTGTATCTTTAGAAGTTTTTTACAAAGAAAGCAAATGTCCTAAATTCCGAGACATCAAAGCCTAAGGCCTTTTAACCAGACTGGAAAAAAAAAGGTATTTACAGTGATATGGAAGAAGTCTCCCTAAAAGTAATTTAAAATGCTCAACAAAGGTAATTTCTGTTGAGTAAAATCCGAGCCCAAATTTGGGAGTTATGATAAATTGAGTAGGAGGAGCCCACTGACGGCAGCTCACTCAATAAAAACCTGTAACTTACTGTCCCAATTTGGAGGTGACTTCACTTGCAGAACAACGAAGGAAGAATCGCAAGTGTAAGGTCGGATTAGATTGATCACCTAATCCAACCTCTCCGTGAACACGAATCTCTTAGTTCACGCTGAAGCCGCGGAGCGCCCGAAAGGGACTGAAGGAAGGGGACGTAGTCCTATCACTGCTGAGCCCAGCTCATTAAATCGTATTGCTGAGGCCAGCCCATTGAACCGTACTACTGAGGCCAACCCATTAAATCGTACTACTGAGGAATGAAACCATATTTTGGTATTTGGCTTCTCGGAATTCTAGGATTGTAAATATATTATGAAAAATAACAATATTGATTCAAATTTAACTTTTAGTTGTAATTGTAGTTGTTTTTGTAACACTAATTCTTATAGCATTGTTTGGGAAGGAAGTGCATTCAGAGCATTGTTTCTGATATATGCAATTATTGTGTTTTTAATGTTTGTGGTGTTTCTTAAATCTAAGCAGTGTTATATACGTAGCAAAGAGTTTTAAAATAAAATTGTGTTGTATAAATTAAGTGTGTAATCATTGTGAAATCGTGCAATCAGCTAACTACTCCCCCAGCCAGTGCATCAAAACGAATCAGTAAATTGTGTGGGATTTTCTCTATTCCATAACCCACTAGAGACAGTTGCCATTAGCAAGAAACACAAGGAAAATCAAAGCGGCAGAAACTAGTAATAAAAGGAGACAACACTATGAAAACGGTGCAAGAGTTTAATTAAAATGAAGGCACTTTGGGGAGAGAGGAGGAACTGTCTGAGCAAGTTCAACTGAAGGGCAAGCAAGTTCAGCTGAAGTTCAGCTCTGCTATCTTCTAAGTCTAAATGCTCAGAGTGAAGCAATGAGAAACCCTTGTGTGTGAACCAGGCTGATGTTCTTCTCTGCATCAGCAATAGCAAAACCCAGGTCAGAATTTCCCTCATATTGGGAACACCACACTCTAGTATTTTTTTCAATGTTATGCTGTTTTAATTCCCAGTAATTTGCAAAAAGTTGTGCAGACCCCTCCTTCCAGTTGGGATTAGGCATTAGTGATCTAAGACCTAGATGTGGATGCTTATCTGAATCTCCAACTTTATGAGAATCCTTCCTCCCACTCTCTCCATCAACATAATCTCCCCACTGATGTCCATGAAAAGTTCTTCCCTGCTTGAGGGTCTATTCATTCCCAGTGAAGCCCATGTAGTCACTCCAACCCAGTTCCTCTGTCAACCCTTCTTTGTTTCCCCATCCAGATGCATGGCTAGTCAGTGCACTGTTTGTTGGGGCCTTAGGTTAAAGGAATTATAAACCAAGCAATCTCTATCAAGAAACAATGAAGAGAATGTAGCACCAATGTGTGAGAGCGTGTCCTTTAAACCACTGAAGCGGGCAGCAGGCAACTCCTTTGAATTACTGTTATGAGCGTTCCTGTATTGAACTCTCCAGTACGATGACCTGATACACAAGCTATGGGGGATATACATTATCTTGGAATGAGTACTCCATAGAAACTTTATAGGCATGCAGTATTTCCTGACAGAGCTTGGGGCAGAGAAGAGCCAAGAATGGGAAATGTAACTAAAGAGGGTGTTGGAGTTCAGACAGGATTTTTCCTTGTATATTAATGCTGTGACAGACTGTAATGAAAAGACTATATAAAGGATAAAACAGCATCTGGGACAAAATGGGAAGGATGGTGGAAGAGATTCTACTGGGGTAGTGGTGACAGTTTCCTTTAGACCTCTAGGTTTGACATCTCAGTAAGTTATTAGGGAGATAAATACTACTGGGAATTGTGTCATTATAGGAGACTTTCACTCTCCAGAAATACATTGGAGAACAAATGCTTTGAAGAATGGTGTGGCCCAGATATTCCTGGATATCACAGCCGATGAAGTTCTTCAGCAAATAGTCACTGAACCAAGAAAATATGGTGCTTGGTACATAATGAGGACATTACAGAATGGCAGGTCATAGAAAATAACCTTGAACTGTGTGATCATAAATTGATTCAATTTAAATCAAATGGAAGAATAAACAAAAGTGGTTCTGTAACTGGATTTTAAGACCACACAGTGAAGAACTGGATGATCTTGAGGACTGGAGTAATAGAAATGGGATGAAACTCAGTAGTACAAAATTCAAGGTCACATGCTTTGGAACTAATCCCAAGAACCTCTGTTATAAACTGGAAGCTCATAAACTGGAAACAACAGAGGTGGAGACCAACCTGGCTCTAGCAGCTGATTAAAGGTTGATAACATGAAAAAGGTGTTGTTGGGTACTACTAGTGTCATTATTGCTGTTATCCTTATTGGCTGTTATTGATGTGCTGTCACTGGTGAAGTCACAGGAACTGCGGTGTCAACAAAGTCACAGCCAGGAGATTCCAACACCATCTTGTCCTAAAGAACGACCATGGGCTTGCTTCAATGGCAAAGAATTGGCCAGGTTTATAGAAGCACAGCCCTAACACATTTTGGCATAACAGGTATATCAGACCAGGAGTTAAAGCATTTGTATTTGTGACAATGTAGTCAGCACAACACCATGCAGGCTCCCCCAGGCTGCTAGTTTTGTTATAACTTTTTGGATTACTGTCCACATTTTCCTATTCTCTTCCTTAAACTCATATGGACCACCTTTCTCCATTACCCAGCACGTCTACATAAGGCAAATGGGATCCTAGGATGTATCAGGAGAAGAATTTCTAACAGAGGTAGGGAAGTATCAGTGCCACTTTACAAGGCCCTGGTGAGACCTCCACTAAAATACTGTGTACAACTGGTCATTAATTCTGTTCACTCAGACTGGAGTAGATGAAGATATGGGTTACTACTATGATCAGGGGAATGGAGAGTCTGTCTCATCAGAGACGACAAGGGCTTAGCTGGTTCAGCCTTGCAAAAAGAAGGCTGAGAGCAGATATGATCACTCTCCATAAACATATCAATTGGGGAAACACCAGGTAGGAAAAAGAACCAATTAATAAAATGGCAGAACCCTGAATAACATTGGGATGCCATCCCAGAAATGTTATGTTCTTGCTTCTCGTTGATTGAAGCCCCATCCTTATAACGTGTGTCTCGTGACAGACTGTTACAGAACGCAGTGCAGGATCACCTGATTAGCAGATGTGGTCTCTGAGTCCCAGCACATATTTGCATAGACCTGCTTGTTCTGTCCTGGTCCCCCTCATCTCTACAGCTGCTGCAGACTCGAACAAGGTCAGGGGTCTGTCTGTAAAGCAGCTGTACTTTTCTTCCCTTTCTCTCCCTCAAAGCCCTTCGAGATGGTTCTATGTATCCTGGCTCTCCTCCTCGCAGGGGTTTTGGTGTCAGGTAAGTTCTCGTCTGAGACTGAGCCACACAGTTATTTCAGAGGGAGAGCATCACGTGGTGGTGGCTGTGTGCTAACTTGCTGCACAGAAGGTGGGCTGCGCTTGGGAGACGGGTTCATGTGGGCTGCCGAGGTGAGGCACATGCTAAACTGTGGTTGGAGCAGGAGTTGCATGAGAAAGAAGAGGCAATGCTAGAGAGGATGGATGTAACATTTTAGGGACTGGGGGAGGGATTGGCACAATCTGTTGATAACTGTCCTTGTTTCCTGCAGCTTCCAGGTCCCAGCCAGTGCTGACTCAGCCAGATTTTGTTTTAGTGTTGCCAGGACAAACCGTGAATCTGTCCTGCTCCTTGAACTCTGGGTACCACATCAAGGATTATGGGGTTTCGTGGTACCAGCAGAGACCTGGATATCCACCGAGGTACCTGCTCTATTACAATTCAGAGGCAGACAAGCACAAGTCCTCTGAGATTCCAGACCGCTTCTCTGCCTTCAAAGACCCCACCATCAATGCCTGCATCTTGACCATCTCTGAGGTCGAGGCTGAGGATGGTGCTGACTACTACTGCTCAATATCATACGCCATCTACTATCTATAGAAATGCGGAACCAAAACTTTGCCTTTCGATTCCGATGATCCCAATGCAGCGCTTTATGGTTGAAGGAGCTTAGCCCTGTAAGGAATGGAAAAAGACACTTCCGAAGTTCTTCATCCTTGAGTTAACTTAGAGGTGATGCGCTTTGTAGGTTATGCTCAGTGAGCTGTGATGCACAGTGACTTCCTGTTCGACCGATGGCACGTGACGGAGTGCAGAATGCTGTTGAACATGCGAGGCCAGATGCTGCGAGGTGCTTAGCAACATCAACTCCTATTGTGTAGAAAACCTAACCAAGTGATTTCTTTCCTACTTGCAGCCTATTGTACATCTGCTCAGACCCTGCCTCCTGTATCTGTGGTTTCTGGTTCAGCTTGACATACACTTCTGAATC
>NW_005841940.1:3203251-3205067 GCF_000455745.1 Alligator sinensis
TCCCTTTTATGGGTCTTTGCTACGTGCAATTAGGCTGGGCTGTCAGTTATGCTGCTCCTGTATTTGGGAGGAAAAACAGAGGGTTGTGGTGGCAACCTAGGTGATTTTGAGATCTTAGGGGAGCTGTATTGAACATACTGGCAGTGTAGCCCTGTTCCATGCTGCAGTGACACCACACTAATGTGCAGCGTATACCTAGTATGTAGGATATTTCTTAACTCAGAAACACAAGACTCCAAAGAAAGAACAAAGAGCTCTGGGGGCTGTATTCATGCAGTACCTTCCAATAATTTGGAAGAGTAATTTGAACAGCTTGTACAATCACCTGGGGGGAGGGTGGAGTGCTCTGTGCCTTAGTTTGGGACCGTATCACATCAAGGTTGGTCTAGTATGGGGGCCTTCAGTGCATGTGTGATACTGCACTCCTTTGTTGCATGTGTGTGTGATGTGATGGATTGATCAGCTTCCTCTGAGACTGGTGCATGTCTTTCAGTGTATTTTCATGCATAAAAAAAGAAAAAAACTCCCAAAAGATCTTTTTTGCCAGACCCTTTAAATATAGAAATAAATTCAATGTGCTGCTCATGTGAAGACAGGCTTGGCATATGCTTATAGATTCATAGGCTTGGGGCCAAAATAGGCATATGTTGCCAAAAAACAGTTCAGAAATCTGTGTGGGCTTTTGGGTGTGAGCTTTGCTTTGTGCCCCGTTACCCATTATTCAAGGTACTTTTGGGGAATCTGATTTGTGGAGTTCCCAGAAAAAGTGAATTTGCTGTGAGTGTTACTTAGATAAGAGTCCTGTCCTCCTTGACATTCAGCAGTATTGTGCTTATGTAAATCTGCCTGTCTTGGGTTTCACTTGGTATGGATGTACAAGCGGGGGTGGGGGAGCTTGAACTAGATTTTGGCTTTGGTGGGGTTGTACAGTACAGATAATAAAGCTGGATAATTACATTTGTGACTGTGTCCTGATGAGGGTAGCGTTTGGGAAGCTTTGAAAAGATTTCATTTTGCGCTGTGGTTAAATTAGCCATTTTTAAAATTTGTTATGTCTCTAATCTGCTATCATGGCAGAGATACAACACGGTGTAGGAATAATAACATTTTACAGAAGATGACTATCTCATCATAGAGAAGCTTATACTACAAGGCTATAGAAGTGGCTATACCAGACCACTACAGTGCCCCCCTCTCTGATCCTGTTGCCTGCCTGACCACCGAATCATAGAATCACAGAAAATTAGGGTTGGAAGGGACCCCAGGAGGTCGTCTAGTCCAACTCCCTGCTCAAAGCAGGAACATGGCCAGTCCACAATGTTTCAGACAGAGGTGCCAGAAACCCCATGGTGGATGCTTGTGGAATAAACTATTCACAGGGGAAGTTTACTCCAACACAAAACTTATGCCCGAAGGGGATTTATGTCCTTTTCAGATCCCACCTAATGTGACCGTAGCGTAGATGTTCTCACGATCCATTTAAACATCCAATATTTTTTGTTTGAACTGCATTGAACTCTTGGTCTCAGCGCTATGCTGGGCCAATGAGTCCCAGAGGCATAGAATGCCCTATATGGGCGCATCCGCATGAGCACGCACGTGCCTATTGACTCGCCTGAAACCCCTTTGAGGCAGGGCAAGAGGCACATGCAGGAACGAAAATATGTTCCCTGCGCTGCAAACTTGTAGCGCGGGGAGAAAATTAGACCCCTGGGTCTAAAAAAAATGAAACAAAAAAAAGTGGGACAGGCAACCAGAGGCTGGGTCCTCCAGGGAGACGTTCCCCCCACCAGCCCAGCCCCTCCCCCCCCCAGCC
>NW_005841940.1:3205384-3205661 GCF_000455745.1 Alligator sinensis
CGGCCCCCAGGCCCCGTCTGGGCCCAGCGTGCGGTCCCCGTGTGCCATGCCAGGTCTTGCCACCATGGCTCAGAGACCCACTCCCGCTGCTGCTGCTAAAGGTCAGCTATGGGCCCTGGGTGGGGGGCTGGGGCCCTCTAGGGGGAGCTGGGACCCTGAGCAAGGGGGGGCTGTGGCCCTCCAGGGTGGCTGGGACCCTGGGCAGGGAGCTGGGGCCCTGTGGGGGATAGGGGCTGTGGCCCTCCTGGGGGGAGCTGGGACCCTGTGGAGGGGTATT
>NW_005841940.1:3205717-3208744 GCF_000455745.1 Alligator sinensis
CTGCAAACACCACATCCCCCCATCTCACACCCATCATGTGTGAAGAAAACCAAAAGCACACATCAACACATATATGTATTTAGAATTTATTTTATCATGATGAGAGAGACACTGGTAGGCTTCCAAACTGCTTTAGCATTGTAAATATACCAATAAAGCATTACCCACCTGATCACTGTTTCTCTGTCTGTCTGTCTGTCTGTCTATATATATATATATGTGTGTGTGTGTGTGTGTGTGTGTGTGTGTGTGTATAGAGTGGTCTTTTATGTTGTGGAAAAACATGGATTTTGGGATATTTTTAAAAATGGATTTGGGATGCTGCTGCAGCAGTCCAGCTGGCACAAGCGGTAGTGTCTCCAGGTACCAAGTGGCTGAGCTCCAGAAGCTCTGGAGAGCGAGTAGCCCAGAGCTGCTTGCCAGGGCAGCTTTTCATACTGCTGGGGACAGCACAGGTGCTGGCCTCAGGCTCTAGTTCCCCCTGGCTGCATATCTGGGAGAAGCCAGGCAGCGTTATTTTGCCCCAAGTGGCACAATTTGCTCCACAACAAAGTGCATGTCTGAGAGCTGAGGCAAAAAGCCCCAGCTCAAATTTGCACCACTTCTATTTGAGCTGCTGCAAGCACACGTGCTTGCATGTGTGGACGTGCCCTATGAAGCATTTCCTTATGCTAGTTTTCAGCTTGTGGCTTTTCAGGGTCATAGACTGTCAGCTTGCCCTGCAAAATGGACCTCCTTCTCTATAACACTTCCAGAAGGGGCATCTTCTGCCATTGTCCTTTGCTCTCAGGAGTCAGAGAGGTGCCAGGGAGGCATCCAGATCAAGAACTCCCTGGTCACTGCCGGAGACACAACACTGGTTTACGTGAAGCAATGCTCTAAGCCATTCTGGCAGTTCTCTTAATGAATGTGCCCTCATCAAGAAAATGTTTGGTGCTCCCCAAGAGCTGTCTCAACTCCACACTGCGCATATATTTTGCATACTGGGCTGCTCTGGCTGGACTTCTAAGGACTCACAAGACATAGAGTTGTCTCTTGAGCCCTGGGACTCATTTGCATTTTGAGCTCCTTCACTTTGCCTGTAAAGGTGCTAAAAGCAGCTCCAGGGTTTCACACATTTGGGTAGTGGCCATAAAGCAGCAGATCCTCAGATCCAGAGCCCAGCTCCTGCTGTCCTCTCTCCATCTCCCTGCACCATGGCCCAGCTTGCTCTGCCTCTCTGCCTCCTGGGACTATTTTTGGCAGGTAATTGGTACAGAATATTGGTGGTGAACTAATTTCAGAGCCTCAAAACTGTGTTCAGACAAAACTGTAGAGAAAATCATGATGTCCAACCTCTGCTCTCTGCTCTCTGCAGGTTGCTGTGCACAGGTGACTCAGCCACCCATGGCATCTGTGTCTCCAGGAGGGACGGTCCGGCTCTCCTGCACATTAGGGGGCAGTTACACTGTCAGCAGAAACCAGAGAATGTCCCTAGGAGCTTGCTGTATTTTTTCACTGAGTCTAAAAATGGCCTAGGCTCTGGGGTTCCCAGCCGGTTCACTGGCTCTCGCTCTGGTTCTGACAAGGAAGGTTATCTGACCATCACTGGGGCCTTGGAAGAGGATGATGCTATGTATTACTGTGTTACCTGGACTGGGAGTGCTTGCACAATGCTGCAGGCCTGCAGGGAAGTGAGACAAAAACTGCCCACTACCTGCTATCCTAATATAAAGCTGTAGCCTCACAGATCAGTAGGGTGCATGCCAGACTGTGCACTAGGGCTCTTGATTTTGGTGCTGTGGACAGATCCCCAGCCCTGAAATGCTCTGTGAACTCAGGCCTGCCTTCTCCTCACACAGTTGTCTTGTCACCTGATTGCTAAGAGAGCTGATCTCAGTGCCAGAATCCCCATTTTTCCTGCACCTTGTCCAGAGTTTTATCAGGGGCTGCCCCAGGTACAACATGAGGTGTGAGCACGATTGTGTGTCCTTGGAGGAGCAAGCTCAAGGGCATATCATCCCCCATAGATGATAGCAGCGGTTCCCTGATTTGTGATGAGATGGGGCAGGTGATGGGAGGGGGCATTGGCCAAGCCCCTGATAAACTGCATCCCAAAAGGGCTCTGGATGCATGGGAGGCAGTGGCAAGCTCCAGCACATCTCAACCCTCTCTACGTCCTCTCTCTCTCCCCTCACCCCCACAATCATCAAGTTTTGTATCATCCTTCTCCCAAAAAGAGGCCTTGAGTCCAGTCTCATTGCACAGTGAGCAGCTTTAGCTGCCAAACACACCCAGAATCCTTTGTGTTGACTGTAGTGGTGCTTCATGGAGCTGCAAGGCAGGAGTGAATATTCGAATGCTTGTGGCGCACGGGCCAAGTCCCGGAGGACTGGAAAAGGGCCAATGCGGTCCCCATTTTCAAGAAGGGGAGGAAGGAGGACCCGGGCAACTATAGGCCAGTCAGTCTCACCTCCATCCTTGGCAAAATCTTTGAAAAAATTATCAAGGCTCACATTTGTGAGAGCCCGGCAGGACAAATTATGCTGAGGGGAAACCAGCACGGGTTCGTGGCAGGCAGATCGTGCCTGACCAATCTAGTCTCTTTTTATGACCAGGTTACGAAACGCCTGGACACAGCAGTAGGGGTGGATGTCGTATACTTAGACTTCAGGAAGGCCTTCGATACAGTATCCCACCCCATACTGGTGAACAAGTTAAGAGGCTGTGACTTGGATGACTACACAGTCCGGTGGGTGGCGAATTGGCTAGAGGGTCGCACCCAGAGAGTCGTGGTGGATGGGTCGGTATCGACCTGGAAGGGTGTGGGCAGTGGGGTCCCGCAGGGCTCGGTCCTTGGACCGATACTCTTTAATGTCTTCATCAGCAACTTGGACGAGGGAGTGAAATGTACTCTGTCCAAGTTTGCAGATGACACAAAGCTATGGGGAGAAGTGGACATGGCAGAGGGCAGGGAACAGCTGCAAGCAGACCTGGACAGGTTGGACAAGGGGGCAGAAAACAACAGAATGCAATTCAACAAGGAGA
>NW_005841940.1:3209356-3221218 GCF_000455745.1 Alligator sinensis
ACTCTTTCCTGCCTATGCAGGGGGTCGGACTCGATGATCTATTGAGGTCCTTTCTGACCCTAACATCTATGAATCTATGAATCTATGAGTGCTAGGGATTCAGGAGGAAGGGAGTTGGGGAGCAGTATTTCCCTTGGTGTTAAGAACTGGGTGGTAGGGCCTCCAGAGGTGGAGAAGGGCAGTTCAGGCTGAGGGTGTTGGTGAGTGGCTGCAGCCCGCCCAGAGCCGACATGATGCCACGCAGGAAGGTAACTGGGACCATACAACATTTCAGGCACTGTGGAAGGGATTGCCACACTCTTCCAGAAACACCAGCCTTTTTTCTTCCAGGTCTCAGCTGGTGCTGACTCAGCCATGCTTTTGTTTAGATATTTGTTAGGAAAAATGGTGCAACGCTCTGGTGCCCTGAATCCTGGTTACAGTATCAAGGATTATGAGATTGCCTGGTACCAGCAGAGACCTGGGCATCCCCTGAGATACCTGCTATATTACAATACAGAGGCGGAGAAGCCCCTATGAGTTTCCAGACTGCTTCTCTGCCTTCAAAGACCCCACCACCAGTGCTTGAATCCTCATCATCTCTGGGGTCAAGGCTGAGGATGAGGCTAGCTATCACTGCTCAGTGTCATGTGCCATCTACTATCTGTAGAAATGTGGAACCAAAACCTCTGCCATTCTTTTGTGATTTTCATGATCCCAATGCAGCGCTTTGTGGTTGAAGAACCTCAGCCCTGTCAGGAATGGAAAAAGACACTTCTGAAGTTTTGTACCCTTTAGTTAGCTGGGAGGTGAGGCGCCCTGTCAGTTGTGCTCAGTGAGCTGTAACACACAGTGGCTTCCTGTTCAACTGGTGTCACGCGATGGAGCAGAGAGTGCTGTTGGACACATGGGGCCAGATGCTGCGAGGTGCTGAGTACTAACAACTCCCACTACATCACAAATTCATCAAGATTCATCTTAAAATGAGTTAGCTTTTCCCCCTCAACTAATCCCATGGGAAGGCAGTTCCAGAATGTCGCTCCTCTGATGCTTAGAAACCATTTCATTTCCAGCCTAAACTTATTTATAGCCAGGTCACATCCATTGTCTTTCACGTCAACAATGTATTTTAACTTAACCAATTATTTTCCCTCCTGAGTCTTACCCCTACAGTGTGGTTATATATAGAGCAATCCGATGCCCCCATGGGCTTCATTTCTGGCTATCATAAGAAAGCCAAGATACATCTTTCTCCTCTGCTACATTAGGATCTCTATTCCCCTGATTTTCCCAATTATTCTTCCTTGTACTTTGAACATGACCAATCAGAACTCCATGTGGTATTCAAGATAAGGTTTCATCAATTTCTTGTTCAATGGAGCAAATTCTTCCCTACCTCTTCAGAAAGGATCTCACCTGATACATGCTAGAATCCCATTTTTATTTTTCATGGCCGTAGCCTATTGCTGGTTCACACAGTCACCTTGGTGTGGGCTAGTAGGCCTCTGCCTTCTTCTCCCCTGCCATTTCCATCTGATGAGTTTCCAGTTTCTAGCTGGAATTCTTGTTATTTGACCCTAAATGCATGACTTTGCACTTTCTACCATTAGATTTCACTCCGTTTCTATTACTCTAGTCTCATTCCTTCCTACTTACCACCTCCTCTCCATCTGCTTCCATTTCCATCCACTGCATTTGTGGCATCCAGTGCAGGTTCACTCTGAGTCATCTGGCATTGCTGTTGATACTCAGTTCTAATTTGTCAACCTTTACTGAGTTCCTGTAGCGTTTTTCAGTTACTGTGCTCCTAAGCTCTGGAACAGGAACAAAGTACTGTGGATTGTACATAAGAAACATTAAACTGTCAGTGCACTTCTTGTATTCAAGGACTTCTATAGGACCTCACTCAGTCCTTACTATAAGTCAGAGCAGCAGCCTCAAGTATGCATTTCTATATGCACTTTGCTTCTTTGTGACCCTAGCACTCAGCCCCACTGATTCTTTACCTGGCTACAAATAGGAGAGAATGCTTTTTCTTTTTCACATGGAAAAACAAAGTAATGGATTTCGCAGCCCCCATCCATGCCAGCTGCAAGGACATTCATCCATGGAGCACAGGCCTCTGGTAGGCGTGTTGTTGGGATTAATGTCTTAAAGAAGCTGACAGCACACCATTGTCCTGGTGTACATTCTCAATAACACCATGATTGCTAGTGGGCAGTGCATGTTTGGTGCATGGGATGGATTCACCAGTTCTAAATTCAGAAACTCGAGACTCAAGGGAAGAACAAAGAGCTCCTCCATGGTTCCTGTTCAACCAGCACATGCCAAGAGTTTAAGCGAGAAATTCAAACAGCCTGTATGAAGTTCTGTGCCGAGTGCCCTTCTATGGGACTGCACAAAAAGATGTATAAGTTAACAACAATAGTACTACAGCTGGTCTGGCCCTGAGACCCTCTGGGGAGGGTGTGTGTGCAGGACCACTCTGAGTCATCTTCTGTCTCTGTTTAGGCATATAATGTATTTGCACATAATTTGTCTGCTGGCCTGCCCCAGCCTGACCCCACAGGAATTATTTGCATACTGAGTTGCCCCAGTTCTGCCCTTAAAGGCACTGAAGGTGGCTCTAGGGTTTCACACAGTGGGGTAGTGGCTACAAAGCAGCAGATCTGCAGCTTCAGGGTCCAGCTTCTGCTGTCCTCTCTCCATCTCCTCTCTGCACCATGGCCCAGGCCACTGTGACTCTCTGCCTCCTGGGGCTATTCCTGGAAGGTAATTGGTACAAGAGACTGGCAGAAAAAAGATTTCACACCCTTAAAACCAAGTTCAAGCAATCCGGTAGCAATAATTGTGATACCTAACCTCTGCTCTCTGTCCTCTGCAGGTTGCTATGCTCAGGTGACTCAGCCACCCACAGCATCCGTGTCTCCAGGAGGGACGGTCCGACTCTCCTGCACGTTAGGGGGCAGTTACACTGTCAGTAGCAACCGTGTGCTTTGGTTACAGCAGAAGCCGGGGAATGCCCCCAGGTTCCTCCTGTATTTTTTCACTGAGTCTAATAAAGGCATGGGCTCCGGGGTTCCCAGCCGGTTCTCTGGCTCTCGCTCTGGTTCAGACAAGGAAGGCTATTTAACAATCTCTGGGGCCGTGGAAGAGGATGATGCTGATTATTACTGTGCTACCTGGACTGGGAGTGCTTGCACAGTGCTGCAGGCCTGCAGGGAAGTGGGACAAGAACCACCCACCACCTGCGCCTCTCAGATTACTAGACCATATGCCAGACAGTGCACACAGGCTCTTGAACCTAGTGCACCACCAGCACTGAAAGCCTGACAGATTCAGGGCTGGCTCATGCTCACATGTCTCTGCCTCCCTGGGAATTGTCTTGTCACCAGACAGCTTGAGTACAGAGAGCTGGGCTGTGTGCCAAGGTGACTCACAAGGCGGCCCATGCCCCTTACAGGCTAAGTGCACTAGGTCGGACGCTGCTGTGAGATGCCAGAGGCCCTGTAGGAATGTTCTGCCTTCGCATCACGCCGACACAGCTGGAGCTGAGAGCAAGGGGAAGGGCTGGTGGGTAGAGTCTAGCTCTGCTGAGGTCCGAAAGAGCTTGATGTAGCATCACTTGAGTTGGTAGGTGATTGGCCATTGAAGGCACTAGGACAAATGCTGTTAAATCCACCCAGTGCACTATTTGTCTTTTGTTGGATCTCTGCTCTTTCTTGTCCGTGTGATTCATTTGACATGTTTAACCATTCGCTAGCATGATGGTTCCTAGCAGAACCAAGTGAACAATCACTAATAGTGATTAACATGGATACAGTCATTTCCTGCCTAGCCTTTCTCTTCCTTTCCTTCCCTATTTCCTACTGAAAGAAAGGATGTAAAAGGCAAGTTACCAATACAAGTGCTGTGTATGTGCACGGGCAGTGTTGTAGGTGCCACACTCTACCTTCTGTTTTATGCAACCTCATTGCAGGTATAAGTGACTGTATTTCCTCATGAAAACCCACCCAGACAACCGATATGAAAGGTGGGTTTGTAATGGGATAGTGTACAAACTGTTCACCCCCAATGCTGATACTTACATAGGATACAGCAGGCTGAAGTCGCCTTAGTTTCTGATTTCGAAAAATAAATTCAGAAGTTCTGTAGCAGGTTAACTTTTGCCTGTCTGTGATTAAGTGCATGGCAGCTGAAAACACAAGTGCATTATATCTTCTGGTTCCCTGGGAACTCCTGTGGTACAAGGAGGGGAAACCTGTGCATACTGCCATGTGCAGATAAAGAACAGGTGCACAAAGGAGGAAGTGCTGTCAAACACTGCCTGCAGCCACTAGATGGAGGGATTGGACTAGCCTTGGGGTAAGACCTGAAAGGCCATGGGGCTGAGTTTTTTTAGGTGTGGAGGGAGAACCCATGGCATTCCCTCCTGTGTCACAGCTGGAGGCCAGGCCAAGTATGACTTTCAGCTCTCTCCCATCTGTTACAATCCTTCAGTACACAATGGTAGGACTTTAGAAGATATATCTAATGCCCTGGTACTGCTTGACTCTTTTTTCCATGCGTATCTTCTACCTGTGGTATAAAGAAGGGATGGCAGAGGGAATACTGGGCAGGAGAAAGGTCCTAACTGCATGTTATAAAACATCTCCCAGCAGTCAGCAGAGTCCTCAAGTCTCACAGGTCATTGCATTACTGCAGGGGCTCCCCCAGCATCAACCATACACCTGGAGCTCTTTGCCCTGTGACTTATCTCATCCTGGGTGACTGAGGGCTTATTTACATGCTAACTTATCTCAGCCTGGCCCCCCACAGGCCTCATTTGCATAGCACCTTGCCCCCTCAGACTCTAAAGGCTGCTACAGGGCTTCCCAAAGGCAGAAATCATCCGCAACCCAAGGGCAGGGGCAGGGGCAGGTGACTTTCTCCATCTCCTCCCTGTACTATGGCCAACAGTGCCCTGTGTCTCTGCCTCCTGGGGCTTTTCCTGGCAGGTAATTTCTGTCTCTGGTGACTTGGATCCAATACATTGAAATAATTGGGAGTTCTCGCAAACTCTGCAGCACTAACATCTGTATCTTGTCTCTGGCAGGGTCTGGTGCCCAGAAGGTGGTGACACAGCAGGCTTTGGTATCAGGGTCTCTGGGGCAGTCTATGAAACTCTCTTGCAGTGTAAGTGGAGGCTACAGTATCAGTAGCTATGGAATAGGGTGGTTCCAGCAGACCTCTGGGAACCCTCCCAGATCCCTGCTCTACTACTACAGTGTTTCGAGAACAGGCAGAGGCTCTGGGGTCCCAGACCGGCTCTCAGGCTCTGCCTCTGGCAGCGTTGGTTATTTAACCATCTCTGGGCTCCAAGCAGAGGATGATGCTGATTATTATTGTGTGATTTGGGACAACAATTCTGTGCCCAGTGGTTTGATCAGAGTAGGAACTGAAGCAAAAACCTTTCACGTTCCACTGCCCAACGCTCAGCTCAGCTCAGCTCAGCTCAGAGAAAGAGCCTTGCCCCTACTGCTATTTTAAAAGGATGATTCTTTCCCCAAACCAAATCCCCATCCACTCAGACAAATAGCTGGCCCTACATCAAGTATGGATAGGAGGGGTGAACTGAGTGCTGGAACCGTTGTATATTATGGCATTTACAGAGTCTATGGCTGGGTTGGTCCTGTTCTGATTACCCTGGGTATCTCTTCCCCATGGCTATAGGTATTTATTTAACTTCTCCCTTGTCACATTAGAAGTGATGCAGTAGTGTTCCCTGCTGCAGAAGAGCTGTGAAATCTTAGGGTCTCCCTGGACTTGCACTGGCAGCCAGTCAGGCAGCACTGCAAGGGTTTGCTTAGCCCTACAGCCCTATTTCTCATGGAGAGTGATCCCAATCAGATCCCAGTCTTTGCCATCCTGAAGGGAGAAGAAGGGGCTTGATACAAAAGGGCTGCCACTCTGTGTTCCTCCTCCTGTTAGACCAATGATTCTTAACCAGGATGGCACAAGATCCTTTTAAGGGTGTTGCAGGGTGCACTGTTAGGTATGCAAACACCTATATATTCCCAAGATAAACCCAGAAATGTCAAATAGAAATCCATAGTGTCAAAAACATTCTGACATGCTGTGGGCTTTCTGAGGTCTTTGCAATGGAAGAATTGTTTTATTTTTCTGTACTCAAGAAATGAGTGAAAACTAAGCTGACATTTTTGCGGGGTGCTTTGAGTCCAATGAGGGTGCTTCGAGTGGAAGAATGCTGAGAACCACCCTGTGAAACCCAGTGTAATCTATATTATCCAAAGAAGCTGTCACCTGTAAGAGGCCCAATATCTTTAAAATACACGCAACAAAATGCTTTAGGATAATAATTTCAGTCAGAATCTCTTTATAACAGTTGGAAACAGCTATCATGGCATAAGCAGCGAGGAAGAGAGGAGAGGAGCCTAGGCCCTTGTGTGTGTTTGTGCACATGTGTATTGGGGCAGCCTCAATCTAGATCCATCTCCATGGGATTGTGTCTAAATCCATTATATTACTGGTTTCACTGTGCAGCGCAAATCCCTAGTTATTACTATTAGTGGTTCTTTGTTCTAATTGTAACTCCTCACCCCTATGGGACAGAACTATCCATGTCATCACCTATCTGAAGAGTGTCTTCTCAGCCTGTTAATGAGCCCCAATACGTCTTCCATCCTAAAGCAATGGATGACATGGGACCTAGGAAGGGGAATCTAGGATAGCTAGTTAATCAGTGATCTTTACTCTGGCCTTCTTGGATATCATCAGAGGGTACCTTGCCCCTTCTTAAATGCTCTCCTACATTAGCATGGTCACAAGGCTGGTAGTGATAAATTCATGTCAACAGATGTTAACAGAAGGTTACAATAGGATTGCTGCATCATTTCAATGCAGTGCCAGGGGCCCATGGCTTTGATCCAGCATGCAGTGGTGCTTGAATTCAAAACCATCTGCTCTTGGACTAGACAGCTGAAAAGGCTGACTCCTAAGCCAGTCACTCCCCTATCTCTGTTTTTCCTGAAATTAGCATCCAATGGTTTCCAGACAGTGGTCCTGGACATCATCCACTCCATTGTGGTGTGGGACAGCATTGCAATCTGTACTTTGGAGACAACTGGACTGATTATAATGAGGACTGTGTTATAATATGGGATTAAAAGGGGGCATAAAATCCTGTTTTTCTCTAACAGTAGAGAATTAGCAAGATAATCAGTGTAAGGTATATGAAAAGTTGTGGTTTAGACTCAAAGGACCTTGACAGTGCTTGCAGAGGGGGGAAATGTTGGGTAAGGCCTGAGAGGCAATCCTGTATTCTGAGGAAAATGTCAGGGGATCATTATTGTTCAGGCAGAGCTGGTGACAGATTAGCTGTAAGATGCAGAGGAGACTGCAGCAAAATTTCAGGGTCTAATTCCATGCTAACAGCACGATGGACCATGCTTCCTGAACTGTGCTCTGAAAAGTATTATTGCTCTGAATAGCCATTTAAAGTGCCAACCCATACAAAGTCAGAAGCTTGCTAAATCTATCTCTAAGCAGGGCTCATTTGCATCCTGGATTTCTCCAGCCCTGCCTTTAAGGCTCTAAAAGGTGCTACAGAGCAGCTTGAGGCAGGGGCAGAGGGAAATCAGCAGCATTTCAACAGCAGGGACAGACTCCTTCCTTTGTCTCTCTCCTCCAGGTGCCATGACCCAGCCTACTTTGACTTGCTGCCTTCTGGGGTTTTTCCTGGCAGGTAAGATAATCCTCTTGATTCAAAAGACCTAAACTCAGCAGCCTGGAGCAGGAGCTGTTTATTCATGGTTGCATGTGTTTTCTCTCTCAGTCAGCAGCACAAAGGCAAAACTAACCCAGCCGAGCTCTGTGCTGGTGTCCCCAGGAGGCACTGCTAGCCTGAGCTGCACCACGAGTGAGGACATCACTGGCTACACCATATCTTGGCTTCAGCAGAAATTTCAGAATCCTCCCAAGTACCTGCTGTATTATAAAGATGAAGCTAAACAAGGCAAAGTCTCTGGGGTCCCCACTCGTTTCTCTGCTTCTAAAGACACCTCCAGCAGCACCTGCTATTTAACCATTTCGGGGGCCTTGGCAGAAGATGATGCTGTTTATTACTGTCTAATATCAAGTCAGGGGGAGTAACACTGTACTACAGCTGTATGGGGAACTGTAACCAAAACTCCCATTGGATGTTCATGGTAGCACGCATGCAGTGCTAGTGTTTCCTTGGGGCACCTCCACTTCTTGCTTTCTTATGGTAAGAGCTGTGTTCTATTTTCATCAGCTTGATGGACAACTCTGGAAGCCTCACACAATGGCGATGTTGAGGACGTCCCTTCTGCCAATTTCTAATGCTTAAAGGAGCCTGATTTCTCTAGGAGCATCTCCAAAGAACACAGTTGCAGTTATACTCTGTTTCTTCACTAGGTCAGGATTTTTACATTAAACCTCAGCACTGGATACCTGAGCATGGAAACTGTGCTGTCCCATGGACCTTTGCAGCTGCACCCTGTTGAGTCTTGGTGGCCAGAATCCAGCTGAGTGAGAGCAGTACTTGGCAGGTGTGAATCAAAGGCTCTTTCACTGGTTCATGAAAGAGACTTCTGGCATATTTCACACATGCCCAGTGTGATGAGAGGTCACTGGAGTCTAGGTTGGGGGGACATAGATCTGTGCGAATAGGGAAGTATTTGATTTGGATTTGGCTGATTCAGAGGACAGGGATTCGATTTGGAGATTTGTATCACTATCTTGAATCGATTCAGCCGAATCAGCTCCAGAAGATTTGGCGCTGATTCAGAGAGATCGGTGATTCCGATCGGTGATTCAGAGAGATTGGTGATTCCGATTGGTCGGGGAGAGGCAGGCACATCCGGGTGGCTGCAGGTTCTCCTATATCTCCTCCAGCTTTGCTTGCCTCTCCCCAGGTGGTGGGAACCGCGGGAGAAGCCCCCATGGCCGCCCTGCCCAGCCCCATCCCCCGCCTGGCCCCAGCCTCCCAGCACTTAAAAAAAAAAAATCCCTGCACTCATTGGTTGCAGGAGCAGCAATTGGGGCCTTTGGTGCTCATGGCAGAGCCCCCTATGCAGCATGAGGCAGTGGAGGGGCAGTAGGGA
Organism: Alligator sinensis; assembly: GCF_000455745.1. Classification (NCBI taxonomy): domain Eukaryota; kingdom Metazoa; phylum Chordata; order Crocodylia; family Alligatoridae; genus Alligator; species Alligator sinensis. Next base: position 3,218,461 of record NW_005841940.1, read on the forward strand.
TCACCCCCCTGTGCAAAAGCTGCCCCATGGCACGGGTGCAGTGCGGCTTGGCAGGGCACCGCACACTGTCTGGGAGCTGGGCCCACTGGGGCTGAGCGGTGCTGGGCTCTGGCTGACACATGGAACCACCCTGGATCCCAAGAAAATCAAATCAGGAGCTGGGGAATTGAACCAGGTGCTGGGAAATTGAACCGGGAGGTGGGGAAATCGAACCAGGAGCCAGGGGAATGGTCAGGTCCCTGAACATTCCCCCGTTCCAAGTTTGATTTCCCAGCTTTCCAATCTTTCCCCCAGCTCTCTGATCACTTCCCCCAGCTCTTTCCAGGGTGCAGGACACCCATGGGGGCCCCTGCACTGGCTGGGCACCTTGTCCCAGCTCCAATCCCTCCCTCCCCAACTCCCCTTCCCTCCCTCCCTTCCTCCTTCCCCAACCCCAACAGACTTATCAGCTGTCAGCTGCCTGTTTAGTCTACGGCCGAATCTCTGAACCATCCAAATCTTTTCCCAAAGCTTTTTCAAATCAATTCGGATGCTTTGAATCGATATGGAGCTTTTATTTGGTCTCCTGATTTGATTCAGATTTGCAGATTCAGTCCCGGAGTCAGGCTGAATCTCCTCTGTATCAAATCAGCTACCAAAGCTTTGCACAGCCCTGACAATGTCATTTCTGCCTCCTTTACAACTCTTTATTCTGCTCTAAATCTCAATAAACACCAAAGCCTTGTGGTAGCTCAGGCAGTTGGAAATCCAAGTCAGTTTTTTCTTTGGAGTTGGACCTCTCCCAGGGGAGACCCTGTAATATAAAGGTATTTAACTTGTACACATTGGTAAAGACCAGGAGGATGCAGTGAGCAAGAAGGGTGAATTCTGTCTGCCACCTCTAGATGGGCTGGGTGCACACTTTATCCTTCTGAGAGACCCACAGAAAGACATAGCCATGTCACTTCATTCCTGGAGCAAGGCATGGGCCAGGGCTGAACTGGGCTTTAACCATTTGTTGGGGTGTCTGTGCTGGGGGAAACTGTGCCCCAGGCTGGGAAGTAGCTAAAGCAGAGACTGGCACTCTGCGGTCTGTCTGTGCCATAGCAGAGTCAGAGAGAAAACTAGTGTGGCAATTGCTACTGTGTGACTGAATGCAGACATCATCTGTCCCTTGGCTGTGCTTTGTCCCTTTCAGACTCCCTTCCTGCCACAGCGGTGTGGGGGCACTAGCTAGTGCTTGGTGTTAGGTTAGTGCTAGTGCCCCAGAGCACATCCCTGGGCAGCTTGCTCACATGGCAACCAAACACCTTTGGTCTTTGATGTTTCTTTGGGGCCAGTCCCTTAGGCCCCACACACAAGATGACTTTGTATCTGTTGGAAAATGTCACAGCTCAGGACCCCTGGAATAATTTGGAAAGTCTAAGAGACGAATAGAACAAGGTGCTGCCAAATTTGCATTCAGAATGTCTATGTCCATCGCAGGCTTTTAACAAGTCCCTTCTTGCTGCAGCTTCTAGGATGGCTGGGGTCGCTACACTGGTACTGGTACCCTGTTGGGCAGATAAGTAGAACCGCAAAATTGAGTGAACAGTAGGGCTGTGTGAATATTCAGATTGCGATTCGGATTCGGAAAAGATTCCGACGATTTGGAGGCCGAATCTGCATGTCTGAATCAAATTGCTAGCTGTTTTTGACTTTCTGAATTGATTCGGAGCTTCCAAATTGATTCGGAAAAGATTTGGAAAAGCTTCGGTGATTTGGAGACTTGGAGGGCTGTCTGTATGGGGAAACAGAAACTCAGAAGAGGGAGGGGGAGTGGGGAGAGGGGAAGCAGGAGAGGAAAGACTGACATGTCTAGGTGGCCAGTGAGCATGATTTCTCTCTGACTGACTTTCCAATTACAGTGTCTGTGGGGAAGGACATAGAAACAGCATAAAAGTCTCTGTGTGCAGGCTTGCTCTGCCTTCTGTGAGCTGGTTCTGTCTGAGCAATAGCGTCAGAAAGGTACTGTGCTGCCCGGCTTGCTTCATAGTCAGCAGTTGCAACTTGCCTGCTCCTTTTTGTTAGAAAGGACTGGATAAGATTTAGCTTAGCTTAGCTTATTTTAGAAACTCTTTACTTAATACTATCCAATTTATTTCTTTCATTTTATATTTGCTGTCTTTCTTTTGTTGCAAACTTTGAAAAAAGAGAGCTCAGTGTTTTCCCTGCCGGTGTGATCCATCACTGTGCAGGGACGCACACAGATGGCACACACACACTTATAATATACACACATAGAAGAAGGAAACTAAGATATTCATAGGAGAAGAAGAGAGTCAGATTATATATAGTACTTATTAGTTATTAATATTATTATAGTTAGTTTACATAAAGACTGAAGACAACACAGAAGTCAGATTCAGATTGAGACTAACACAGAACTCAGGGTCTTAGAAGAAGGAGATATATCATTTTAGGTACACATAACTGTCATGACCCAATGATTGTGTGCGCGCTTCGGCACTGCAGAATTATTTCCCGCCACATGGAGCTTTCTTTGCACGGTGCAATTCTCAGCTGCAGAGAGAAAACCCCGGTGCAAAGGAGTTTCCACCACCCGTATGTAAAATCTCGTGTGGACTCTGAGCACGCGGCAGAGTAATAGAAACTTTGTGTGTGTCTCAGAGGAGTTCGGCGGCCTGATCAACCACCAACCTCTTCCCGTCTCGTTCGTTAAATTCTTAAGACGTATCTACAGTTTTGCGCGCTCGTCAAGGGTATCCAGAGCTCTGTC
>NW_005841940.1:3222445-3222916 GCF_000455745.1 Alligator sinensis
CCCAGAAGTAACGGCTCGTCCTGTAGCCACGATCAACCCAGTGACTGATGCACAGGGTGCAGTTTGTGCTGCCACCTGTCGCATTCGTGTTTGGGTGAAGCTACAAGAGCTTTACGGAGAATCTGGGGTGGAATCTGACGAAGCTCTAGTCTCATGGCTAGGACTCATGTCCATGGAGTTTGAGTAATCTTCTTCGTCAGTTGTCACAACTGCGTATCCTGATGGAGCCCAGAATATCCAGCGATCGGGAACATCGACACCCGATTGAGGCTCAAGGCTCAAGACATCGCGAATCCGATCTCCCACCGTTGCCACAGAGAACACCAGAGGAGCGATTCATGTTTGGATTTCTCCTACAGCGTTCTGGACTCAATAAGTGGCAACTTCGGATTTTAGGGGACGCAGGCCAGTGGCAACTGGCGTATGAGTTAGGTTTTCATTATTTAGAAGAACTGGATGACGAATCCTCAA
>NW_005841940.1:3223562-3226012 GCF_000455745.1 Alligator sinensis
TTGAGCAGTTTCCGCCCAAGTTGTAGAGGACTCCACAACCATCTCGTGGGGACTCTGAGCACGCGGCAGAGTAATAGAAACTTTGTGTGTGTCTCAGAGGAGTTCGGCGGCCTGATCAACCACCAACCTCTTCCCGTCTCGTTCGTTAAATTCTTAAGACGTATCTACGGTTTTTGCGCGCTCGTCAAGGGTATCCAGAGCTCTGTCGTGTTTGTTTTGCGGAGCCTAGCAAACTCCGAGCGTGTCTTCGGTGGAGCCTAGCAAACCCCACTTGTGTTTGTGTGTAACTGCAACTCAAGAAAGTTTTTCCTGCCTGCACCGCGACCACCTACGGTGTAAGTAAAACAATCTTTAATCAACCGCTACGAGTCCGTGCCTAATTCTAGTCCGTCGTGCCAGAGTCCCTGCCCTACCGTTGCAGGCTTCCGGCCACAGCCCGCCGCGTGCCCCCGAAAGCCTCGGACCGCTCCCAGCCCACACAATTACAATGCAGAAGAAGAACAAGAAGTACAGTAGTAGCCACACATTCACATTAATAGAACATCACAGAAAAAGACACCATATATAGTTATTAATAATCAGAGCAGAGTCCAGTGCACGCACACTACACCGGGCGAATAAAACACACAACTGAGTCACACTCCACATTCAGAATTCATACAGAATAAACACATCCCAGCAGAGAAGAAAAAGACAGACTGCACACATTTTTTACATAGGCCTTCATACTTATTAAAGAATCAAACAATCAAACCAGAGTCCAGTGCAGATGTGCAATGCAAAGGAAGAAAACACATAGCACAAAAGGAGTGACACACAGAGACTTTTTGCAGCACAGGAAAGATTAATATGAAGCGTGCTGGAAAGGCAGGTGCCTGGTCTTCTGGCAGGGGAAGGAGAGGGGGCAGGAGGAGAGCTAGGGCTGCAAGTCCCCCCACCCAAACATAGATGCATTCTCTTCCCGAGCAGCCATGACATCAGTGCTGACAGTGGAAGCAAGGAGGTGGGAGCAGTGTCTGCACCTGACGTCCCTGCATCTGCACCACCTCCCCTCAGTTCAGAAATAGGCACCAGCACCGAAATCACTGTCTCTTCCACCCCAGTGTCATCTCTCAGCATGAGCCTCCCACTGCCAGAGGAGGAGCTGAAGCTGGAACCAGGGGTGCTGAGTGCGCAGGCTCAGGCAATTCTGGGGACCGAGAGGGAATCAGAGTTAGTGCTCCACATGCTTCAAAGTTCTCCTAGACCCAGGTCTCCTCTGGAAAGCAGCACCTCGGAGGAGGCTGAGGTTGTGGAGGCAAGTGGCTCAGCTGAGGCAGCTCCTCCTGCTGTTCAGCCTCAGCCTGCTCAGGAGGAGGATAAGGCAGCATCCTCACCCTCAACCCAGAAGTGGGCAAGTAGTGTGGTATGGGAGCATTTTGAGCTGGCAGATGATCCCAGGTTTGCGATCTGCCAGCACTGCCAAAGCCACATCAGCTGGGACAAAGATGTGAATACTTTTCCACCATGGTGATGCTGCTGCATCTGTGGAGGCAGCACCCCCTTGCCCTTCTTGCTGCTCAGTCTGGCACCAGTGTGAGCATGCCAAAAGGGAAGTCCCCCACTCACTTCAAAGACCCCTTACCCCCCAAAACAGAGGCAGGCCACCCTGGACCAGTGGGGGAAAGCTGCAGACAGAGGGGAGCGAGTTACAAAGGTGAGCGAGATCACCCAGAGCACTGGGGAGATGCTTGCTCAGGATAGCCAGCCCTTCTCTCTAGTTGAGTGGCCAGGGTTCAGGCGGCTCATAGAGCTTCTGGCTCCATCTTACAAAGTTTCTGCATGAACCACCTGTACCCTCCCTGTGTGAAGCATGCAAAGAGTACTTGAGGGAGGAGCTGCACAAGGCAGGGCCACAGGTAGCCTTGCACTTCATCTCTGACATCTGGAGCAGCTGGTGTGGCGATCACGCCTACCTCTCCCTCACAGGGTACTGGCACAATCAGTCAGGCCATCGGTGGGCTCTCCTGCAAGCCGAGGTGCTGGATGAGTCCCACATGACAAGGGAGATCATGGGGGCCATGAACTGCATGGTGCAGGGTGGCTCGTTGGGCAGGACGAGCTCACCCGCAGGTTCATGATCACTGACAAGGGGGCTAATATGGTGAAGACCGTCTGTGATGCCAACTTTGTTGGCATCCTCTGTATGGCACGCAGGCTGCATCTCATAGTGAAGGATGCCATGGAGAGGGACAGGGCTGCCGGTGACAGTGCCACCACCAGTACTTCTACAAGCCAGCTGATTTCAAAATGCAGGATGGTGGTGGGCTAGTGCAGAGGCGAAGGGATGTGGAAGAGGAGGATTCATTTTCCCATGCCAGCATTTCCAGCACCGGTGCCAGCACCAGCACCAGCCAGTCTCCTCTACACCAGCCACGGCCAATGTGGGCCATGGGCATGGCTTCAATGCT
>NW_005841940.1:3226755-3230390 GCF_000455745.1 Alligator sinensis
AAGGGAGGCAACAGCGGGGAGGGACAGGCTGGGGTGGGGGGTAGTGGGGAAAGGGGGACATAGCAGCCAGGTGGAAGTGCAGCGGTGCCTGGGGTGTCAGATGTCCAGCAGGTTGCAGTGTGTCAGAACTGCACTGTCTGATCTATTTTGAGTCCATGAGTTTCTGTGCCTAGAGGGGTGATAAAGTGAAGTTCATAGGTCCATCTGTGAAAAGTGGTTTGCATTGTAATGTGTTCCCCCTCAGGATCAGGCCTGAGAGACTGGAGGCAGAGTGGTTTTTTCGTGAGGAATGTGCCCCCGCAGGTAGCTAGTTGGGTTTTGTTGTCATTGATAGATTCTGGGGTGCGGTTTGTGGGGTACTGGAGATAGTTGGCAGGTTTTGTGTTTTGAGCTGTAGGAAGTTGGCGTCAGTTCTGGTGATGAGGTTAGGTGCTTGCTTGACTGTACAAACCACTTTTCAGAGCTGGGCCTATGAACTGCACTTCATCAGCCTCCTAGGTAGTAGGTACAGAAACTCATAGATTCAATATAGATTAGATAGTGTTTCTCCTCAAGGATTCACTCAGGGACCTGCTCAAAACACAGTAGCTAGTGTCCTGCCCCTACCGCACCCCCTCCTGCACTGTGGGGGTCTCGATCTGCTCCCCACCAAGCCCAGTGACTCTTACCTGCCTGCAGTTGCGATCCTGGCTAGGAGCCTGTGGGTATCTCAGCGTGCGTGCCCCTTCCCCCTCCTGCAGCATCCTGTCGCCTGGTTGGGGCGGGTGCGCGGCATTAAAAAATGACCGCGCAGCAAAATTTTTTCACGTGCGCAGCTTAGAGGGAACCTTGGTTATTCCCCGCCAGGATGGGAGCTCTCACTATAGAAAACACATTTCCTCTGACAACAGGAGGTTTGTGTTTCTCATCCCCATTGCCTCTTGTCGCTGTGAAGAGCTCTGCTGTCCCTATCCCATGCTTCATAGTAATAGTCTTCCCCATCCTGGGTTTGGACTCCAGTGATGGTCAGTGTGGCTGTGCTCCCTGATTTGGAGCCAGAGAATCAGTCAGTAATGCCAGAGGGTCTGTTGCTATTTCTGTACTATATATAATCCATACAGCGGCACTGCTGAGCCCATCCCAGCTCCTCCTGACCCAGCTCCAGCCTGGGAGATTCCCCAGCCGGCCAGCGCGCCCTCTCCTTGCCGAGACCTGTCTGCCGCGGCTGGGGGAGAATACGGCCTTTGCCTCGCTCCAGGCAGAGGGCTGGTATCTCTGCTACAGGCACACAAGAAGAGAAAGCATCTCCTTCCCCGTACTGGAGGCCCTCTGTGCACATCCCTGGCCAAGCCCTCCTCTAGCGCATCCCCCTCAGCCTGTGCTCCCCGCCTGCTGCAGGCACCACCATGTATTGCTGTGCTGGACATAACGACACAGGTCTCGCACAGAAGGGGACTCTCTTTCCATCCCAAGCACTCAGGCCCTTCAGTGCACCATTCCCCTGAGCAAGCTGAATGAGGCCAGCTACCAAGAGCACGTCTTTCAAGCCCTGGTCAAGAAAGCGGTGGGCACAGCTCTCTTTCCCCCAGCCCAGTTCCAAGGAGAACAAGCAGAGCTCCACATTGATCCCAGCCCCTCTGATGCTCCCCCTGGGAAACCCACATACAATCCCTGCACCACACAAACCCCTGGCTGCCCCCCCAAGTCTGGAGCCAGGTGGGGCTCGGCTCCCTGGGTTTCTCACTGCACCGAGGAAGAACAACCTCCCCAGGTGTCAAAAAGGGACATGGAGAAAACCCCCAACCCCAGGTCAGGTGCCTTGCTCCCAGGGGAGGTTTCCAATCAGGGCTCCAACTCTGAGGGCCCAACCTGGAGCCCAGGACAGGGAGTGCAGGCACCTCTACCTTCAGCTTCCTCTCCCAGCTGCAGGGCAGGAGCCTGCCAGGAGCAGCCCACAGCCTCCCCGCCGCCTGCTGGAGCAGCTGGGGCTGGCGGGGCTGAGCGCAGCTGGTGACAGGAGGTGGGAAAAGGGAAGACTTGGATCCCACAAGTAGCCATAGCAATAAGGGACCCCATGTCCTCACACTTGCACAGATCCCAGTATGTATCAGGCCAGGGGGCAGACCTCAGGGGTGAAAGATCCCACATGGACAGTGCCTGCAGAGAAATACTATAGCAATTTACCATCTGAAACCTGAACCTGTTCCAGCCTGAGAAAGGGATTAGACTCCTCTGGCAAGTAGAGGGGGAAAAAACCCTCAGGGAAAATGGAAAGCAATGACTAGGTGAACAGGCAGAACGATGTGCTCAATCAAACCAAAGCAGAGAAGCCCTTACGTGAGCCCAGAGCAAATGTCATAAGGATTTGCAGCACTGACATAAGAAATTCTCCTGTCTTTTTATTCCGTTACAAATTACACACCTATTCAGTGGAGTTTTCTTTTAACACACACAAAAGTGGATAACCATTCTTCACCTCTGAATTTGAAGGCTGCCATTCTCATCAAATGAGTCCTGATGTTTGGGAAAAGTTTGAGACTTTCAGCATGCCTCCTGGATGCCTTTGTTGAGGCTCTCACTCTTGTGTGATCAGTGGTGTCAAAAGCATCAGGGCAGTCGGCATGTCTGCCTCAGAGGCACTGCTGGAGGTGATGTCTTCTAGCAGGGTTTTTCAAGCACTTGAGATTGAACCTCTTCTTTAGTTGTTTCTTTTGTTGACATCATTTTGTGCCCATAAGGATGGACAAGATGGAACATATCAAAGGAGGATCTATCCAGCAGTCCTTGGGGCTGGTCTTTTCCTCGTGTCCTGCCTGAGAGAGTTGACTACAGGGATTCAGCAAAACCTGCGGCTTGTTATATTCTGAGCGGGCCGTAACAGGAGCACTTCCGCTCCAGCCATTATGGCACTTGGGAGCCTGCACTGCCCTGGTCCCAGCTGTGCAGAGGTGGATTTTGCAATACACCAAGATGTAGTCAATTAAGTACCAGGGTTGCACTAGGATGTATTCCAGGCATGCACTACGATGTAGTCAATTAGGAGCCAGGGTTTTGAGCAGGGGTGCTTGAACAGTGGCTTCCACTTGTTGCTTTGTGATTTATTTGTACTGAAGAACAGAGCAAGCTCTAAGCAACCTCTAAGCAGTGGCACTAAGGGTTAAGACCAGAGTGACAGTTTTAGGTTTGATATCCATGGCAAGTCATAGTCAGCAGCCTGGAGCAGGTCTTCAATGCAATCATTAACATGATAAACAGGTCATTCCTCCATGATATGTGCTACAGTTTGGATGTCACCACATTCACACTTGGGATCTTTAATAAAATTCCACTGACAATGTAGCTAGTTGTCCACTAGGAACCTTGTTCGATGCAGCCCAACTCTGCCTTAGGAAAGCAAAGCCAGCAGGTTTAGATGTGGGGTCCATGATAAGACATTTATTAATGAGGTCAATTGTCTTGCATCGCTGGATGCATTTTCCTTGATATCAAAGCTTTCATGATTCAGTTCTTTTCCCACATTCCAAAAACGGCTTTCTTGACATAAGCCTTGTCCTATGAGGGACATCAGGTTCCTCAAAAATCAGTAGAGAATTGAACATAGGCAGTTTTTGTAGACTCTTAATCTAGTCTCTTTGTGTCAAAGATGGTGAAGAGCG
>NW_005841940.1:3230421-3248300 GCF_000455745.1 Alligator sinensis
AGAAGAGACAGGCGAGGAACATGAGCGTATCTGCAAGTACCTGCCATATAAGTTTCAAGTTTACAGTCAGTTGCTTTGTGATGCTTAGATCATATTCTGAAGACTTGTTCAGGAAAAGAAATCTGTGCAGCTCTGGGCACAAATGCTGTCCTTCAATTCAGGTGGGCGCTGTTCGTGCTGTGCACCATCCCCACCAGCACCAGAGAAGGAAAAGCTCCCATACCTGCATGCAGCACCACTTGCAACACCCCAGAGCCTGCTCCAGAGCCTGCAAGCTGTCCAGGAGAGCCCTGCACCTCACCCTCCCCTCCATGTCCCCCACTTACCCGTCCAGAGCCGGCCAGCCCTCCTCAGCCTTTTCCTCAACGTCCATGGGAGGCTGTTGCAAATGAAAAAGCAAAATGCCGATGAGGAGAAAATCCAGCCCCTGGCCCAAAGCTGCCACCTGGGAGAGTGTGGGGGGAGGCTGGGGGACAGCAATCCAGGGAGCAGGGGAGGTCAGCACAGCACAGACATGTCACCCCACCGGTCCCCTCCACAAAGCTCGCATGGTGCCCAGCACTGCACACACAAGCCTTCCCACAGAGCCAGGGCAAAACCCTGCCCCCTCTACTGCAGGGCCTGGCACAGCAGGGCACAGCCTTGCACAGCAGGGCACAGCCCTACACAGGCACACACACACACACACACACTCATGGGATCGGGGCATGCAGAGTGTCTCACCTCTGTGGGGCAGGCATGCAGAGCCTCATCCTGCTTTCTGGCCAGCAGCAGAAAGAAAACTTGTGTTTTAAGCTCTTCCACTTGGGCCTGCAGGAGAATCACCCAAGGGTGTCAGAGCCTGCCCATGCCTGCACCAGGCATATCGGGCCTTTGTACCCAGCAGTGTTACCTCCTGTATGCACCCATGAGGGCCTACCTCTCTGCATCGCAATGTGTCAGAAGTCTGTTCCCAGCTTGGGCATCCTCTGGGATTTCATCCTGCCTGGCCAAGCTTGGCCTCACCCATTCCCTACTCTGCCCCATGGCCCTGCCCTGCCCGCCTCTGCCACACTCAAACTTACCAGGAGCTGCTCCTCCCTTTGCCACGCACTGTGGAGACAAAAAACATTTCTAATCTCAGAGAGACTGACGGCGTCATCCCAGAAAACAGCCCTTCCCCAAGGAGAGATTTGCACAGGAGGATGGTCCCTAGGGTTGTGCCCCAACTCCTGTGCCATACAACAGGAACAGCTTCCTCCCCAGCCCCGCACCTACCAGGACACGAGGACTTCCATGTCTTGCTGGTGTTTTGCCACTCGGGCCCGAAATGCCTTCAGCTCCAGCTGTCAGCAAACGAGACAGTGTGGGTTAGAGAGGTTTCATGCCACTGCCTGTCTGTCTGCACACACAGCCACCTCTTGTCCCGATCTGTCTCTCTGGCCCTGTGATCACCCTCCATCCCCCAGCCCAGCCCCAGGCTTGTCCCTCTGGTCCACTCCTCCATGCAGCCATCACCCAGCCCACTTGGTCTCCCGCACAGCCCCCCACCCCGGCTGGGTCCCGCTCACCCGCCTCCGGCGGTACCCGTCACGGGGCTTCCCCTGGGGAAGGAAAGAGCTGCTGGAGTGATGGACTCCCTTGGGCAGCGAATTCCCCATCTTCCCAGGATGAGGGTTGGCAGCCCCCATAGCCCTGGGGCTGGGCAGGGCTCACAGACCTGGGCCCCGGGGGTCCCAGGGGTTCATTGTTGCCACCTGTCTCAGGTGAGTTCCCACCTCCCAGCTTAGACACTTGGAGTTGGGAAGGACCATTCCTGTGGTTGGGGGATGAGCCCACGACCCCCTCCCTTATTCTTGGAGGGCCCATGGAGCTGGCAGGGGAGTGTGACTGTGCCCCATGGACTTGTGTGCTGCATGGGGCTGGGAGGGGCACTGGGAACCTGGTGAGAGACCCCTGACCCCCAGATCAGCCCCTCCCCAACACACCCCCTCCTACAGCCTGGGCAGGAGAAAGACTCACTGTGGCGGGTGGGTGCGGCCAGATCTGGCCCCTCGCAGCGCTGCCCGGCTGAACTGGAAGGGCTCCCCCCAGCCCTTGACTTGCCCCCGTCACTGCTTCTGGCCCTGATGGGAGACAAGGGGCCATGCATTAGCCGGGCCCACTCTGCTGCCAGGGCACAGGGTGACCAGCCCCTCTGGGACACAACGCGTGGGGGCACCGGCCAGGAGTCTGGCGTGTTGCAAGGGCAGAGCCCTCCTACACCGGGTTTAGGGTGGGAGTCCCTCCAGGGAGCAGGTCTGGGATAGAGCCCAGGGACGTGGCTGGTTGCCTGAGATGCAAATGGCCCTGGCAGGGGGTGCGTCCCAGGAGACAGAGGGATAAGGGTCAGTAAGGCTGGGGAGGGGTCTCCTGGCTTCAAACAGGCTTGTGGAGGGTGGGGAAAAGTGCTGAGGAGCTGGATCACTGGGAATGGTGGCTGAGGTGGGAGTCGGGGGGCCGTCATGCAGAGACCTTGCTCCCTCCCCATGCAACCGCACCAGCCCCTCCCCAGCTCAGGCTGGATCCAAACTCACCGGGTGCAGGGTCCCTCCTGTCCCAGCCTTTACCCAGGGAGGGTAAAGATGGAGGGGCATTAATTGGGGGGAGTCGTTCTCCTGTCCACCTGCCTGTGCCCAGGATGGCATGTGGTGCTGAGGGGAGATGAGAGCTGCGCATCAGGCTGCGTGGGACTGAGCTCCAGTGTAGGGATGGGGATCCCAGAGCTGGTGTGGGCCCCTCCCTGCAAGGGGTCAGAGTGGAGCAAGGCCATTGCCAGGGGCAACACTCCCAGGGCAGGGGCACGGGCAGTGTTTGGAGAGCCAGGACCTGATGCAGAGTGAGGAGCCCGTGGGGCCAGTCCTGTTCCTGCCCCTCCAGGGAACTGGCTGGGGCTGTCCAGGTTGGACCTGAGACAGTGTGGGCTTGGCCTGCCCAAGGAAACCCTGCCAGGAGGGGAGGCCACGTGGGCCTGAAGCCTCCTGTGCTGCTGTGTGCCCAGGTCTCACCTGGGTCGCTGGAGCTCAGGACTGGTGGTGGCAGCTGGTCCTGCTGCAGCATCTGCAAACAAACACAGCCCCTGAGCTGCAGGAGGCAAAGAGGAGCCTGATGGCCAAGAGCAGGGCCGAGGCATGGGGCCGAGTGCTGGGCCCTTGCACAACCTGAGCCCCGGCTGCCAACTTGCCACATCTCCCACAAGTCCCCGTGACCGGCCCGTGCCGTGTCCCCAGTGCTGCCCCCACGCCTGAGTGAGAAAGGGCACTCACAGCTCCAACTGGTGCAGGCTTCGGATGCGGGGATTCAAAACTGCTGGTAACTAACTAATTAACTATCTAAGAAACTAACTAACTAACTAACGAATGAACAATGTAACGAATTAACAAACTAACTAATAAACTAACTAATGAGATAACAAGGTAACTAACAAACTAACTAATGAACTAACTAAAGGACCAACTAAGAAACAAACTAACAAACAAGTGAACGAAGTAACCAACTATCCAAAAACACTAGTGACACAATGCGCAGCCGGCTCTGGCGACGGGCACGAGAGCACGGGGAGGATCTGGGGCCTGACGCAGAGGCTGGGGCTTGTTGTGATGTCACAGTGCAGGGAGCAGCACCGTTGCCACGGCAACCAGGAGTTGCCCCCTCCCCCCCCACCAGGGGCAAGGTGCTGAGTGCTGGGGCTGTGGGCACCTTCGATCTGGCCTGGGCTATCTTTGGGGTGTGCCCAGCCCTGGAGGACTTTAGACCCTGAGCTCTTTGGGCACGTTCTCTTTTCTTCTCCTTGCGGAAGGCTCCGCAGTCGTGTCCCCGTGCACCAGTATGTCACATGCAAGGAAGAGCAGCTCCACTGGTGTTTCGGGTCTTGGCCCAGCCCCTGGTGCTGAATTCCTGTGCAGAAGCACTGTGCCCCCAGAACAGGGCTGCTCAGGCTCTGTGCTGCTGCTCCCTGCTGCAAGATACTTTGTCTTTCCTGGGACAGCCTGGCCTTGCTCTCAGGCTCCGGGGAAGCACTTCAGCTTTAGGCAGGCAGGCCCTGCTGTCCATAGGCAGGACATGCCTGGGCTCCTGCTTGTCTCCATGGCTCTGCCGCCCTTGCAGGAGCTGCTGCTCACCCACTGGGCTGGCAGTTACCAATAGGGACAGGCCTGGTCCAGGGGGTCCTGGTTAAACAATAGCCCCTGGTGCCAGATCCTCAGGTCCTCTCCGATCACTGCCCTGTGGGGTCTGAGCACATCAGGGGCAGTGACTGGGGCTGGGAGCACAGATTGGTTCCCTGGGGCCAGAGCTCAGTTCGGCCTGCGCCCCTTTCTGTGCAGGGAGGAATGACAGGACCCTGGGAACAACAAGCCAGAGCAAGTGTCAGCACAGACCTGCCTCCAATGCAGCCTCGCCTGCCCAGTACTGCAGAGCCTGGCCTGGGCAGAGTATATGGACACAGCCCTCTGCTTCCCCTCTCTTGGTGCCACACATAGCATGGACACACAGAGATCCAATCACACCTGCACACACACACTGACACCCCACAGTGACCCTCGCATGCCTCTCTCCCTGCCCTTCCTCCCCCCACGAGTGACAGGTAGGTGCACATACACAGGCTCACAGAAATACACATGTGCCCCTCCCCATCTGCAAATCCAGAGCTACAAATGCCTCCTAAATCTCCCACCCTGCTACAGGTGAAGGGAAAAAGCTCCCATTTCCTTCAACTCCTGCAGGAGTCCCTCCGCATGTCCTATTTATCTCATTAATGATTGCATTGAAGACTTGCACAGGGCTGCTGACAATGACTTGCCATGGCTATCAAACCTAAAGCTGTCACTATAGACTTATCCCTTAGTGCCATTGCTTAGAGGTTGCTTAAAGCAACTAAATAACAGAACAAGGTTTATTCAGTATGAATAAGCCACAGAGCATCGAGTGGAAGCCGATGTGCAAGCATCCCCTGCTCAGAACCCTGGTTCCTAATTGACTACATCATAGTGCAGGACTGAACTATATTATCGTGCAACCCTGGCACCTAAGTGACTGTATCATGGTGCATTGCAAAGTCCACCTCAGCACAGCTGGGCCCAGAGCAGTGCAGGACTCCAGCTGCCATAACGGCTGCAGCAGAAGTGCTCCCGTTGCGGCCCGCTCAGATTTGAACAAACTGCAGATTCTGCTGAATCCCTGCCATCAACTATCTCAGGTGGGACACAAGGAGAAGACGAGGAGCAGAACAGTCCCAAAGGCTGCTGGATAGATCCTTGTTTGATACACTGCATCACGTCCATCCGTATGGCCACAAAATCATGTCAACAAATGAAGCAACCAAAGAAGAGGTTCAATCTCAAGTGCTTGAAAAGCCCTGCTAAAAGACATCACCTCCAGTAGTGTCTCTGAGAGAATTGTGCCAACTGCCCTGATGCTTTTGACACCACTGATCCCTTGAGAAAGTGTGAGCTTCAAGAAAGGCATCTGTGAGGCATGCCAAAAATCTCAAGGCTTCTCCCTAAAGAAACATCAGGATTCGTTTGATGAGCATGATAGATTTCAAAGTCATAGATGAAGACTGGATTTCCCCTTTTATGTGTGTTAGACAAAGCCTCCACTAAATAGGTGTAAAATCTGTAACATGTAATAAAAAGACAGGAGAATTTATTATGCCAGTGCTGCAAATGCTTATGAAATTTTCAGGGGTGCAGAGGATGAGATTGATGGATACTTTCAATCAATGCACATGGGGGTTCTCTAGCCCTTTCCAGCACACAGGATACACCCAGGCTGCTTGCACAAAGGGTCCAGAACAGGGGCGGGCAATTATTTCAGGCAGAGGGCTGCTTACTGAGTTTTGGCAAGCCATCGAGAGCCACATGACAGGAAGCCAGGGGCAGATAAATATTAATTTTCTTAATTTTGGGGGGCCCTGCAGGCTGGATAGAATGGCTTGGTGGGCTGCATCCAGCCCCCGGGCTGCATTTTGCCCACCCCTGGTCCAGAAGGACACAGATGTTTAGACACCACAGCCCATTGCACCTACAATGGAAAGGAAAACACCTGTAAAGAGCTTTATCTTTATTCCATTGCAAACAATTCAGTGCAGCTCAAAGGGTACACACCACCCTCTGTTGCCCTCAGGCAACACCTGCACCACATTACCTGTGTTTGGGTGAAAAATGGGAAAGGAGAATCTGAAAACCCCAGTTAACATCCACAGTGCTTTTCTGAAGTATTCAGGCATCATTATTGCAGTTTGACTATTAAGACTTTTATATGACCTTTCCCTTTACTTTGTGAGCCTTTAGGTGAGCCAGCTCTTCTCCACTGTGTAATGGAAATTGCAATCCTCATGATACCATGGATCCAGATTTTCCATTTTGCGTGGAAAAAAGAGAAAACTGCAGATTTCCCTCTTTATTGAAGGAAAACATGGATTTCTCATTTACCAGAGGAACCCATGGAGTTTGCAGGTTTGCAAAGAGCTCTGCCTGGCTGGCAGAGTTCAAGTGTGCAAGGGGCTGGGGGAGGGAGCAAAAGGAGGGTGGTCAGGAAGGGAGCACTATGTCGATGTACATGCCGCTCCCGCAGGTAAGTGGGTGGGGGAGGGAGATTGAGACCCCTGTCAGGAAGGAGGGAGCTGGGCAGGGTTGGGGATGCTGCCCAGTTGGGCAGTGCATGGGACTTGGGGTCTGGGGCTGCATGCAGGACCCTGGCAGGATGCGGGACAGGGATAAAGGTGTCTCTCCTGGGGGTGGGAAGTGGGGCCAACTCACCCCCATTGCGTACACTCCTGGGGTCAGGAGGGCCCCATGCCCCCAGACCTATGTGAAGGGTGAGGCAGGGGCTGCCCACTGCAGGCTAGAACTCCCATCCTGCTGCCAGGCAACACGTCCCTGGCATGCACGGCAGTAGCAGGGGCGGTGTTGCAGGGTTGTGTCCCTTACTGCTGCTGCAGGTGCAGGGGGCACATTGCCAGGGCAGCACAGAGCTCGCAGTGGTAACGAGCTTCCCCATGTGGCCCCACTGTGTCCTACAGTGCCAGGTCATGTCCACTGAGCTGCAGAGGCTCCGGGGGAGCACAAAAAGGTGGGAGTACGAGCCTGCAGCTACAGCCTGTGCTCACCCCCGGCCCCACCTTGTGCACATATCTGGGGTCCCCCGTCTCCCCTCAGGAGTGTGCGCTGCAGTGGGGAGCCAAACCGCTCCTGCCCGAGCCCACAGCTGGCAGGCAGCAAGGGGGAGCCAGGCTCTGCTCCGGTGTAGCGGTCGCCTCCCGCTGGGGGCAAGCAGCTGCAGACCCAGATCCTTGGGCCCATAGCCCTGGCAGATGGGGGCCCTCTCCATGAGGACTGGAGGGGCAGGGGTCTATGGGAGGGGGAGTGAGGGGCACCAGCAGGGCCAGGGGTGGTAGCCAGCAGTGAGATGCCTTTCATTTTAATCATGGATTTTGGTGTTCTTATCAGACAATCTGATTTTTTTATCAGGGAAAACCAGGATCCCTGTTGATAACACAGGATTGCAGCAGCTGGGGCTTGGGGGGAAACACCTGCTCTCAAGAGACTCACTATATCATCCCCAGACTTGGCAGCACTATTTTACCTTCCAGGCTCCTGTGTTTCTGGAAACGTTCATGACAGGTCTACCCACCTCTCAAGGCAGTGCCTATAAAACTAGGGTTGAACACTGTGCCCTTTCAAGCCACTTCCTTGGACAGCTTTTAAATTTGGGGCTCTCACAAGAAGCTTTCTCCCAGCAAGGATTCCCAAGTGACAAGGGTGCAATGGAGAGGTGTCCTAAGGCAGAGGGTCAAGTGGGGCAAGGAGCCTACTACCCATAACATGGAGGTCACGTCGGGATGTGTATGCTTGTTTGTTTGTTGAGGTGCCAAGGGTGAAACTCAGGGGAGGTCTTTGGCCAGCAACCAAGGAGATGGTATTGAACCAAAGCTATTAAAAGAATTTAACATGGAAGGTTTTTTCAGATTTTGCAAGAGGGAAATATAAGTAGTATTTTGACTTCAAACAAGAAGGGGTTACAGGTCTTAGAGAGGGAAGAGATAGAGTAATGATACTGACTTTCTAATGAAATCAAAATATTACTTAATATGGTCCCAGCTCCCAAAAGAAGGCTGGGAAGCAGGCAGTGTTTTCACCACCCAGCAAACAAGGCCTTGATCATGTGTCCCACTGTCCCAGCCACCAGTGGAGGGTTCGGGATTAAGAGTATGTTTGGGGGTAGAAAGGTAAGAAAGGTTTATTGACTTAACAAAAACACGACTACGCACAGATAACAAAACAACAGACAGACAATAAAAATTCACGTTGGCAACTTATCGGCAGTCCCCTCTGATGCCTGTGTTGGCTACAAATGTCCAACTCGGGATCCTTAAAATTCTGGTTTATTAGGCAGATTGAAACACTGTAATGAAGTTAAATCCTAAACCTTGAGGCTGGTCTCCACACACACACACACACACACACATGCACACACACAGTAGTGAGCTACAAGAGTCAGGTATACCTATCCCACAGGTGCTGGAGTCCGCTGTCGATGGCCAGTCGAGGCTTTCAGTGTGGTGTTATCCTCCAGAAGGGGGTCGCCGGCTGGTCCTTCTGTCTGGACAGGTCGGGTGCTGGTCAAGTTGGAGATCAAGAGGGTGCCAATGAGGGTCACTTTTCACTGCTTTTTATCTGTCCTTGGCAGACTTTGGTGACTCCCCAGTTTTCAGGTTTGCCTAATCCAGGGGTCATTGACCCTCATGGGACTTCCCCCTTGGTGGCTACTGGATGGCATCTGTCAGCCCCAGGGGTCATCCACATGTACATGCAGGTTTGGGAGTCTGTTGATGAATTTTGAATAGGGCTCTGGGAGCAGTTGATCTGGAGATATTCAGCCCAAAAGTTGGTCCCCCGCGTTGATTAACTCAAACCAGGGCTTCTAGCCCTTGAACAGGGACGTTTAGAGAATTCCCGGTTGTTACATTGTCTTCTATTGATTTCTTCGGTTGGTTGATCTGCGGTTTTCCTAGGTGTTAATTGCTGCCTGCTACTGTGTTACGCATTCAGTCACTGATTCACTCACTCTTTCAGGGGCCTGCCTGATACAGGGAAGCGGCAGTTTGATTCCTGCCCTTGTTAACATTGTTCCAATGTATAACTCACTTCTGAAACTAAACACATTTAGTTGAAAGGTGAGGAGTATAAAATACAAGCTACAAAAGTAATGCCATGGCACACAAATAGATAAAAATACCAAAATACAAGGGGAGATACAAAATGCACACATACAAATTTTAAAACACAATTCCTTATCTTAAAGTGAAAGAAAGAGGAAGGAAGAAAAGGTAGAAGAGGAAAAACATATCCAAGGAGGGGAGAGCAACTGCAGGCAAGAGGAAAAGGGGGCTTTCTGCTACAGTTCCTTCTGTCTCTCCTAAATAGAGGCATAAGAAAGGCTAAGGGACAACTGTACTCAGTGAGCAGGGGGCAGATTTGCATGAAGGGGCCAGCCTGAGCTGTGGGGGTTTAAAAGAGACTTAGAGGGTCCCAGACAGAGACCTATTTCCTCCAGGAAGCCAAGCTGGTCTGGATCTCTGCCATGGGCTGGGTTTCACTCCTCCCCGTGCTGCTCATGCATTACATTGGTAAGGAAATGTTATCTTATTTATGAAAGTAAACCAGAATTTTCCTTTAAAGATCACAAGCCCCACTCCCTATCCTGTCTGCAAATGAGTCTGCTGCTGCTCAGTAACTGTTATAAGAAGCTGTTTTGTGATGATGTTCCAGGTCCCAGTTTCCAGCAACTCCTTTCCGTACAGAGCTCTGCGTCAGTGTCTCTTGGAGGGACCGTAACTCTCTCCTGCAGCCAGAGCAGTGGAGCCATCACCACTGTGAGCCATGCACACTGGATTCAGCAGAGACTGGGGCATGCGCCTCGTCGACTGATATATGGTGCCAGTGATAGAGGACCTGGAGTCCCAGAGAGGTTCACAGCTTCCATCTCTGCTAGCACAATGTCCTTGACCATTGCTGGGGCCCAAGCAGAAGATGAGGGTGCTTATTATTGTGCTGTGTGGAATGCAGGGGCTCAGCACAATGGTACGCTTAGATGGGGAACTGAGAAAAAAGCACTCTGAGGCTGGGTCCTACTGGGGATGGTGGGAGCAGGGGGTCCGGCTGGAGCCCAGCAGACAGCAGCTTACTGTCTGCAGGAAGAGCTGTTTTCTCCTCACTCCTCCTGCTGGTGAACTGCCCTTGCGCCTCCCAGGGATTTCTCTCTTCTCATTTTCTCTTCATCTTTCTCTGTTTAGCCCCTTGGCACTTCCTGACATGCCTCTCACAACCCCATGCTACCAACACATTGAGACACAGCAGCAGGCACCCTATGCCAGCTCTCAGCCCAAGTTCCCACCAACGGCTTGGAAGAAAACACAGCCCAGGCTCAGTAGCATCCCTGAGTCTTAATTCCTGTATCAAGCCAAGAGCTGTTTAGGATCTAGGACTCCCTGGGCACGTCTACATGAGATGCTTTACTGTGCAGTAGAGCAAATTATTGTGCAGTAAGCGTTCACATATATATGTGCAGACACTTACTGTTCAGTAAATTGCTCTACTCAAAAGCAAATTTGCTACTTGTAAGCACAAGTAGTAAATTTACTAGTGATTACTTACTGTGCAGTAACGCATGTCTAGATGCTGACCGGCAGCAAATTTGCTCCCAGTTAGCCCCCCCACCAGGAGGCTACCCTCAGCTAAGCCCAGGGCCCCTGGCTCTTCACTTGCCCCAGGTCCTGACCCTTAAAAGCTTGTGGGGATGCTGGGGTTCAGGGCCATGTGCAGCCAGCCTCAGACCACTGCATATCCATGCAGAGGCCCCAGGCCCACTGCAGCAGCCTGCCCAGGCCCCGGTGCTGGTCCCTGGCACTGCAGTGCCATGTGACTGCCAGGCCCACACCATTATGCTGTGCTAGCAGCACTCTGGGGCCCCTGCAGCCAGCCTATGACCCCCAGGTCTTGCTCCAGCAGGCCCCAAGCCAGCCACAGCAGCCTGCCTGGACCCTGCCGCTGGTGTCCAGCACACACTCCCTGCATGCCTGCCTGTCCCACACTGTGCCTCTGTGCTGGGTGCTGTAGGCAGCTGCCCATGCCTGCCATCAGTACTGCTGCACAGAGGCTCAATGAGCCATCGAGGTAGCCACATCAGTGTCTTTCCTGATTCTGCAGCTGCTCCCAGGAGGAGACATCATGCTGTGGGGTGAGGCCAAGGTCCTCAACCAGTTTGCACAGAGTGGGTGCTCCAGTCTGCACATCTATGGGGGGCTGTCAGGCTGCATGTGGGAGCACGGGCATGACCAGTTGGTCATGCCCTACATGTGGCAGCTGGATGAGATCCTTATACCCTGAGACCCTGGAGCACAGGAGGCCTGCCTGAGCCTCTGCTGTGGTCTGGCACCTGCCTTGGCACATTGCTGGAGGAGGGCCCTTCAGGCTACCAGGAGCTTGTCCCACCAAATTCCCTGTCTCTGGCCTCCTCCAGAAGCTCTGGGAGCTTTGGCCAGTGCCTGCTTTACTAGCTCCACATGCCCAGCCCTGTGCATGAGGCCAGGCTGGCCATGGCACTGCTGGCCGCCAGCAAGTCCAGCTCCTCCCTGGAGAGACCCCCTGCCTGGGCAGCTAGACACCATGCTGCTGTGCCCCAGGAAACTGCCAGAAGCTGCATGTCCTTGCTGCCAGTGGGCACTGACTCAGGACACTGGGCATGCCTGCTAAGGCCACTTAGCAAGCCCTGCACTATGGGGAGGGCTTTCCCCATCCCTGTCCTAGCCACTGCCTTCCCTCCCTGCCTGGTCTACCCAGGCTCGCCCAAGCCCCTGGAGTTCCCCCCACCATGGCATGAAGGGAGGCAGGAGACAGTGCAGAACTTTACTGAGCAGCCTGTCCCCCCACAGGTAGGTGGGCGTGGGCCTTACACATGCCAAGGAATGCCTCAATGCTGGTGGCAATGTCCTCCTCAGCTGCGGGGGGAGGGACATGTAGTTCAGCCACAGGTAGCCCTCCAGGTGGTGGCAGCGGTTGCAGGGCAGGGTAGGTTTGCCCTTTGTACCCACCACCACCAGGGGTTTGTGCACGCAGGGCACGGTGTGCCCCGGCATGTCCTGGAGGGTGCCACACACCTCCTGGATGGCCTCCCTGGCAGTTGTCTTGCCCACGCCAAAGACATGGCTGACATAGCGGAGGCTGGCAGACATGAGCGATGGTCAGCCAGGTGTTTGAAGATATAGCCCACCTGTAACACTGCCTCTGCCCTGCCCCTGTCTTACAAGCTCTTCCCACATTACAGGATCTCACTTTATAAAGTTCTTCACCAATGGGGAGGTTTATCACAAAGGTTTGAGGGCAACATGAATACCCATGAATAAAAATGAAAGTTCCTTCATACAGCTGAGAAGAATAATACATTTTTCCTAGATCCTGGCTGAATGGAGAATATAAACAGATTGAGATGCAGATGGATTTTGCTCCAGTTTGGGTGAGGTGAGTAATGTGCAGTTCCTGACTCTGGGCAGCAGAGGGAGCTGTGATCTTGAGCAAAAGTGATAGATCATCTGTAATGGTGTGAACAAGCTGTTCAAGCACAATTTCAAGTGTGCATGCTTGTAGCCATAGGCGACATGTAGGGCAGGCACGGGGAGCGGGGACATGTGCCCCCCCTGAGATTTGTCCTCGCTGGCTGGGAAATGGGGGCACCTTGAGATTGGGGGGGCGGCAAGAGAAATGCTGACAGCACTTCCAGGTTTGCCGCCGGCACCTCTGGTTTTGCCACCAGCATTTCCGCTGGCGCTGGGACCCCCCCACCCCAGTTGGCGATCGGCCTCTAGTGCCCACCCCCCAGTATCAGGAGGCACCAGTCGCCCATGGTTTTAGCCAAGACTTTATCATCTTCCTTATGCAGATAAAACAGACATGCAAACTGAGAGATAGACGTATCCCAAATGTGTGTAGATTATTTTATAGATCAATAGATTGTTCTGCATGGTAGCTGCTAGAATGTCATGCTGGTTCACTCAGGGAGATGTTCCCCAGGGGTGCCTGCAGAAGGGTCTGTTTAGCTGCAGTGAGGAAAAGACTTTCTCTTGATCCAAACCTCTGAATAAAGGAAATCTCTTGGCCCCTTCCACACCAAGCCCCATCTGTCCAAAAGTTTGGACAGACTGAGCCAATGTGGCTGAGGGAGCAAAGTTTTGAAAGCCTTCCTTTCTCCCTGCATGAGGGAAATAGGTCTTTTCCCTTGCAGGAGTAGCTGGACCTGAGGAAAGCTGAGCAGAATTAGAGATCCTGTCTGGGGATGAAGAGGCCCAGGCTTCCCTGCAGAACTGGCAGCAAGTGCGCTGGTCAGCTCCCAGTTTGTCCAGGACGGTCTCTGGGGTGGGCAGAGCGGGGCTGGCTGCGGACAGGC
The DNA here is from genome assembly GCF_000455745.1 of Alligator sinensis. Taxonomy (NCBI): domain Eukaryota; kingdom Metazoa; phylum Chordata; order Crocodylia; family Alligatoridae; genus Alligator; species Alligator sinensis. Next base: position 3,243,883 of record NW_005841940.1, read on the forward strand.
GGAGTGGGGTTGTGGATCTGTGCGGGCGGGGGCAGGAGGCCTGAGAGGGCCCAACATAACAGCTCGTTCCCAACCTCCCAGTACAACCAGCTGGGCCCAATAACCTCTCCGCCACCTGCTCTGGCATCACACTTCCCTGAGCACCCCTGGACAGTGTCCCAACATCAGTTCGCACCAACTGCCCTAACACCTTCCTTCCTCCATCTGGGATGTCATACTCCCTAAAGATAAAGGGTTAGAATGGGGGGTGGCTAACCCACACCCACAAATGGGAGCCTGGACTGGGGGCAGTGGAGAAATGTAACAAATTTCCCCTCAAACACCGGGGACAAGCAAGAATGCAGTGGGACGTGGGTCCAACCCTGCGCTCTCCCAGCTTCCGGGCAGCAGTGCTCTCCTGGGGTAAGTGGTGGAGGAATTGCACACCTGAACTGGGAAAGAAAGAAATCCTGAACACAGGAAGCCCCATGAATAAAATAGACAGGTACTGCAGTCATGCTGCAAGGCACAGGGGAGTTTGCTTATCAAGATTTGGGCTAAATAGTTAAATCAAATATAGAAACAATTCAATTCTTCAATTTTGGGGAAGTGTTGGTTAGCACAAGCCTCTAGTGATGTGTATTTCTTTGATCACTCACCCTCAAAGTCCAGGCCCCTCACCCCCACCACACAAAGGAGCTCCCTTTGCAATGATCCCAGAGCTGCATGTGGCATGGATCAGCTTTCGGTGTGAGTAGTTTTCAGGACAGATCTAGTCTCCCCTCACCCTGATAACATGAATCCCAAGGCCTTCTCCGTTCTCAAGGTGCTGGGGTGACACTGGGGCTAGGAAGAGGAATCTAGAAGAGCTAGATAAACAGAAAGTCAGAGCTATTTTTTGTGTGCACCTTGGATTTCACTGCATAGCATCATACCCCTTCTTAGCTGCTCCTCTAGTCTAGAGTGGGCCACCAGGGTACCAGTGACAAACTCCTGCTTACATGTGTTAGCTAAGGATCAAAACAGGCTTGCTTCATAGGTGCAATGCAATGACAAGGGGCCACCACTGTAAGTAAGCATGTGGGATTGTCCGAGTACACGACTATCAGTTCTGGGATCCAGATAGCTGAAAAGGTTGTCTCTTAAGGAAATCATTGTTCCTATTTAACTTGAAATCTTCATCCACGGTATAGGAACACAGTCCAGAGCTGGGCATGTTTCCCATGTTAAGCTGCTTTGATACTGAGCCTACCATCAAGACCCATGGACTTGAGCCACATTCAGGGGAGGGAGAAGTCACATCCTGCATCTTGGCCCTGGAAATTGCTCACTCCATGGTGGGACAGGCCAGCGTTTCAGGGTGCATTTTAGAAGCTACTGGTTGGTAATTCTGTAATGTGGTTCTTAATTGGGGCAACCAAATCCAGTTTTTCTCTAAAAGTTTCTACTGTTTAAGGGTGCCTGATTTCATTGGGAAAAACTCCAAGCAGGAGAGTGGCAGGTGAGGGATGTTTTTTTGTTTCCCCTCCCTCTCTCTTTCTCTCTCTCACTCTGTCTTTATCCATTAACATAGTATCTGAGTACTGCGATATGGGAACAAGGGACCTGTTCTGTGCAATGGACCTTTGTGCTGTATCGTGAGGAATCCCTGTGGCCAGCAATGCCCACGAGGTAGAGGAGGGAGAGACTCCATCCATACATGAGCCTTGCAAGGGACCTATTGTTCCCCATGATCCATGGCCATTGCTGCCCTGTTCTAGCCCAAGGCAAGCTGAAGGAATCAAGTTTTTCTCTTCCCTTTTCTGTCTTGTGGTTGAAAAAAGGTTTTATTTCCCATAAACTGCAGAAAAGGAAGGAGGGGAATTGTTAAAATAGAAAGATAGGAGCAGAGGACTGAAATGGGCTCCCTTGCCATTCACTCTAGTCAGCTCTGTTCACTGGCAAATATTTGTCTGAAGGGACGCCAGGATCATCCACTCTGAGCCATCTCTCATACCACAGCCACACAGCACCCAATGTCCCACAGGTAGAAAGCCTGGGAGACAAGGGTGCTGCCCAGGCCCTGCCCCTACAATTGCAGGGAATTTGTTGAGGGAACTTTGAGCATAAATTTATGCAAACTGGAAAGAGCAGGATGGTGTAGGAAGCCTGAGGGGCCATTTGTCTGCCACTGCTAGGTAGTGCAAATATTTGCTCTGTGCTCATGGCTCTGTGTGCATCCAGCCCTGGGAAAGACATGCTTTCCAAGCTATAAAGGTTAGTTCAATAAAATTCTTTTCTCACCTCTTGGATCGTGCTTCCTGTCATACCATGGACACAACAAGATGACATAAACCTGTGAATGATCTATGAGGAGCTGTTGCCATGTTTCTTCTCTCCTAGGCCAAGGAGGAAAGCTGAGGCTTAAACAGGCTTTATCAGTGTGTTGGGATACATTGGAGCTCACAGACAACATTTTAGGAGGGGAAATGGGAAAAGCAGAGACCAGCAGCTTGGACAGCTCTGTGGGAGCACAATATGCCTGTGCAGAAGGATGTCTGCGAAGGCAGAGCAATGTAGAGAAGATGGATGGAGCACTTGCCTCTGTGACTGAATGCAGATGTAATCTGTGTCTTGTCTGTGCTGAGCCCTTTTAAGTACAGACTCCATGCCTGTTACAATGGTGGCTGGGCACCAACAACTCAGTGTCAGGCCAGTGGAAGTGCCCCATGGGACAATGCAGTGCAGCTTGCTCTGGTGGAGATATTGCCTTTGGCTGGTGGTATTTCCTTGGGGCTGGTCCCCTAGCCCAACACACAGGATTGCTTTGTGTGCATCACAGCTCCACAATTCAGACAGCGTAAGGGCAGAATTGGACACAATCACCCAGAGAGACTGGCCAGGACTCCAACAGCTGCTAGATCTACTCTGTTAGCAAATGGCACCATTATACCTGTGCATCTTGGCTATGGACCATGGTCCCCCTTTGGAGAGCTGAGCAGCTCACAGGGCTCATGTAGGAAAGGAAACTCATGGGTGCATTTTATATCTCAGCATAAGGTTGGATAAGGATACATATGTGTAATTACTTCTATTCCTTAATGCTACGAACCCTAGTAAGGGACTAGAAACCCATGAGAACTGAGACAGAAACCAGAGGATTCTGGGGTTACAGCTTGTGGTTTGGACCTATGACCCTTGCCAGTTTTTGGAAGATCATGATAAAAACAGGCCACTTATTTCACTGCTAAATAGCACCATCTTTGACACACGCAAAAAACTCTGCAGCTTTCCCCACAAGAGGAGCTCACCGGATTGCACTACACACTCCCTGCACTGCTGCAAGGGGGATGTCCAGAGGATTATGATGCTCTTCTGTTAGATAGATTTAAAGGGTTAAATCCTCTGTATAACCAGGGAAGTTTCAGTAGGTGTCTAGCTCCACTGCAGGTAGTGCTGGAGACCCCCCAGGTGGATGGATTCAGCTGGAGCTAATTGGTTGTTAGTGGGGAAGCAGGCAGTATAAGAAGGGTGAGCAGGGGCTCTTCTTTGTCAAGTGGGGTTAGGGTAAGCTAGGAGTTTCAGTCCTTCCATAGTGAGGAAGAGCAAGGCAAAAAAACCTCTTGGCAGCAAAGCCTGTGGAAGACTAGATTAAGAAGCAGAATCAGCAGTGACCAGAAAATCAGTAGAGAAACCTGGGCTGTCTTGTCCTGGGTGCTTCTTCATGGGAAGCTGTGCTCTTTCCATGCTGAGTTGTTATCCCAGTGCTATGGTCTGCCTTCCACAGCAGATGACCTTAATGGATGGGGAGAGACTGCTACAGGGATTAGTGTGTTGATTAGACCAAAGGGATCTGGGGAGTGGTGAACCCATGTACTATGTTGTATAGCTTATATATGCACACACTTACTCACTTACTCAGAGCTGATTTTTTTCGTCTTAAAAAGAAGCCCCCTTTTGTTCAGGAGAGCAGTCAACTGCGATGAGAAACAGAGTTCAGGGTAGAGGGGGAGACTTCCTGGAGACAAACTTCTGTGGTAAAAAACTATAATCAGGGCAGTTGCCAAGAAGAGGATTTGTCCCCCAGGCTGTAGGATCTGCTTTTGGTCTCGGCAGCAAAAGACCCCAGACTCAGCAGCAAAAAAGACTCTCTCTCTCTCTTGCTTAGGGTCAATGAAGTAAAAAAAAAAAACAAAAAACAGGGAAAGAACTTAGAGTAATGCTGCATATAGGTCAGCAAACTTTGCTGCCTTCCAGGTGGCCAGTAGATGCTGTGAAAGATAAATGGGTTTCTATTATCTATGCTCTTAGGGCTCTATAGAAAATAAGCAATTTTCCAAAAACAGCTGAATGGAGAAGAGAGAATGCAAAGAGATGCCAGAGGGAAGGACTTTGGGTGAAAGAGTCTTGGAGCAAATTGCAGGCAGAACGTTACCTTTTACATCCCCATGGCCTCTTTC
>NW_005841940.1:3248331-3266535 GCF_000455745.1 Alligator sinensis
CTTCTTACTGAGGCTATTGAAAGCCTGTGGGAGTAGGTGCTTTTTGGATGAGTTGATGTGGCAGGATTGAGCAATACTCAAACTGAAGAGAGTGTATTTGTGGAGATCCAAAAATAAAAAAAAATCCATTGTCTGTAGTACTGGGAACACAAGACACTGCCCCAGATGAGATGTACTGTTATTAAGTCACTCAGAAATGCTGCATCTGATCAAACAATTTGAGACAGCGTTAACATAAACCTTTCTGCAGGAGCACTGTTAGAAACCATGCACTCATCCTCACATAACCCCTTGTGAGTGCTAAACTAAGAATTTGCTTTCCCTGTTGAGACAGTGGGAACCAGCTTGTGTGAATGTACAAATTAAAATAAACCCCTTCTCTCTGCAGTAAGCATGCCCTGAACTGAAACACCTGGTTCTCTTGAGAAATGCCCCAGACAGCATGGATAGAGTCAAGGATAAAAACATGGGCCTTGGGATGCCACTTTGGTTTGCTTTTTCTGGAACCAGCCCAGGGTTCATGAGCAAAGGCATCCTCAAGGATTTCCTTACAAGAGGCATGAAAGGTCCTGAGGCCAATAACAGCCAAGGCCGTTTATCAGGGAGAAGCCAAACAGTGGCTTGTGATTTTTGTTTGCCTGGGGTAGCGGAGACTTCCTTTGCTGCTCCCCGCTAGTGAAACTGTTCACCACTGACCTAGCCCGCTGACCCGAGTTCACAGGATGACTCTGACCACTATGTTGACAGGGACAGCATCTTCCCCAGTCCTTCCAGCACCTACCCCTTCACCATGTTGTGCTAGTGGAAGGAGCTGAGCTGCTGCACAAAAGGAGGACAGTGTAGGCATCCCATCTCTCCCGCAGGGACCAGGGCCATAGATCTACCTATCAATAAATGCAACAGCCAGCACCACAACAGATCACTGGTGCTCTTGGCTGAGTGACCTGTACTCAGCAGTGATTTCTGCCTAGTGTCCTTGGTCAAGTGAACCCCCTCCCCAGTGCTAATTTGCAACTACTGAATAGAGCAGCTGTGGGGAGTTTAATAGGCAAAGGTTTGAAAGTTGATGAGAGTATCAGGTAAGACCAACAGCAGCTACAGCCACTTCTATGTAAGCCTGGGATGCATGTGGGGTTGGTGATAAACTGGGGGGGTTAGCTGGATACAACCAGAGCTCTCCAGATTTGCATTCAGGACATCTCCTCCCATCACAGGTTTTTATAAAGGAAGCTGAGGGTGTGCAGTTCAGTCCAGAGTCCCCTCTTACTGCGTCTTCTGCTTCTAGGATGGCCGGGGTCACTGCAGTGCTGGTGCTGGTAGCCTGTTGGGCAGGTAAATAGAACAGCATGATTGAATGGCATGTGATGTGAGAGTGCATGGCATGCATGTGTATAGACACACACACACACACAGCTTTCCAAGTTACTGTCATGAACTGTGGTTCTGTTTGGTATTCAGGTTCCACCTACCAGTTCACTTTGACTCAGCCATCCAGCGCGTCAGTAGCTCCAGGACAAACTGTCAAACTGGCATGCGTTACAAGCAGTGGAAGCAGCATCACTGATCGTGTTGTACGCTGGTACCAGCAGAAGCCAGGGGAGAAGCCAAGATATCTGCTGTATTACAGGGATGAATCTACAAACCACAAAGGCTCTGGGGTCCCCAATCGGTTTTCAGCTTCTAAAAGCACTTCTACGAACACCTGCTTCTTAACCATTGCCCAGGTCCAAGCAGAGGATGAGGCTGAGTACTACTGTGCTGACTGGGATGGTTCCTCTAAGCAGTACACAGTAGAAGAGCTGCATGAAGTAGAGGAACAAAAACTCATCCTCACCCCTGGCTGACAGTGCCTGAAGCGCCCCTGCACTGCTCCTGTCATGGGCCGTGAGCTGGTCACACTGTCATGGCTCAAACAAACCGGTCCCTTATGTAGGGTTTTCATTTAATACACACAAGTTCAGGCCCCTCTGCCCAACAAAATAAATCAAAAATAATATTGCCTCTTTGGTTTAGTCCACAAATATTATCCAGCCTCTCCCAGCAGCAACAACCTCCTTCAGCCTCCCTTTCTGTCAGCTTAGAGACCTTTCTAAAACGTCCCAGCTGAAAGCATGCCGAGGGATTGCCAAGCAAGGCTCACAGCCCCTTCTGGATCCTTAAAGGATCTCTTCCCCCTGTCACGCAGCTATCCTATAGAGCTACTAGTTTCAGGCTCAGCACAGTCTCCAGTTCCTCTCAGCTCTCACAGCCTGGCAGCTGCTGGCTTTTCTGGCTGCAGATGTCACCTGCCTTCCGACTGAAACCCAGCACCCCAGGGGACAGACCGGGGCCCCAGATGTACATGTGTCTGTACCACTAGTGACGGGGTCTCAGCTTACCGCCCCTGGAGTGCCCATGGGCCCGTTCTGCATTACAGTGTGATAGGAGATCAACAGTAGGTTGTGATTGAAGGGTGTTTGGTGCATTTAGGAGATTTCCAGCTCCAGACCATAGTTCCCCTGATTTTTGTGCAGAATGGACTTTTCTGTTCATCCTGTCTGACAGCCTGAGTAACACAAGACCTAGCGTTTCACCCAGGAATTCCTGCATGTGGCTGAACTAGGCCATTGCTTTCAGAGACCCCCAGTCCTGATTCAAACACTCCAAGTGGGGAAGGATTTATGTTGCACTTGCTAATCCCTTGCAGAGACCTCTTCTTCATGGATAATAACAGTATTTCCAGTTTGAACTTTCCCCACCTTGCCTTGCAGCCTGTGCATCTTGGTAGCCTTGGTCTGTTCAGTGAGAGAGCCCTGAGTGTCAGCTGGGATCCAGTGATCTCTTGGTCCTTGCTCTGATAAGCCAAACACATTGGGCTTCTTTTATCATTCTTGGTAAGGTATATTTGCTAGACCTGTACATGCTCAGCACTTCTCAGGATCTGGCTCACTGGGTACCCAGACTCCATGCACTCCTTATTTCAAAAGCAAACAAGTACAACCAAGGAAAAGTGTTGTAAAGCTGCTGCCCCTTGCCAAGGTCTGGGTTTTTTCCCTCTGAGCAGCTAAACTATAGCTTAAGGGAACATTGCCAAGGCTGGCAGCCCTGGCCCTTTCTTGTTTCTTTTTAAAGCTTCTTTTTACAAATCATGTAATGCTTTGTTGAGCTTCTTCTAACAGTCTTGCAATGTGCTTTGAAACCTTTCTCTTTTAAGCAGCCATCATTTCCAGACAGTCCTACAGGAGCAGTGCCCTTCAAGTGTCTGCTATGATGGTCCTACACTGCCCTTTCAGTTGCCCCTGGGGTTGTGGATTGAATGGGATGTTGGTCAGAGCACAGCGGGATGGTCACCAGTTGTGGATTTGGCCCAAAGACCCTTGTGACTCTAAGGCATGGGGCACTAACAGGAGATCACCCCAAGAGACGAAAGGCAATGCAAACCTTTGCCAGCATCCTTACAAGTATCAACAGAGCCCAGGTGAGTGCCAGGTCTCTGCTATGGCTGATGAAATAACAGTTTTAAGCAAGTGTGCTCTCAACCTGGTTGACACTGCTCAAAAGGGATGTTCAGAAAAGCAAAAAGTCACTCCCTCATAGGATCCAGGATTCAGAGCTTGAATGGCAGCACCTCTTTTAGCAGGCTTCACAGAGGCTGTGTTGGGACTAGTGACAAGGGTCCCTTGTTGGAGAACGGAGATATGATGAGACCACCCCCACCTCCAGTTGGTTCATATTTGCTGGAAGTCTTCTGTTTTGTATTGTCAGCAGTTTGGGGCAGGGGCTGGGGCTGATATGGACCATGGCCTTCCGGAAGCATCAGATATAGCTTTTCCATAATGCCCCTGAATGCACCCAGGAGCACAGGAAAATGCAGTGGGCCTGAGCCTGGGAGGAATCTCAGGCACAAGGAGAGCATTCACCCCCTTGAAGGTTTTGGTTAGAGAGGTCACCAGTGCCATGGGAATCACCCTGATACTGGGCGCTCTGCGGGACTGTTGGACTAGAGAGAGCACTGGGGTGCAGCATGGCTCTCTGGTGAGACTGAACGCTGCTGTGGTAGTCTCTGCAGGAATGATTCTTCCCTGCCTGTTGTAATGCCAAGGGCAGTGTCCAGGCCATCCAAAGCCCTCTCTGCCTCAGAAAATCAATATGGACAGTACATGGGGAAGCACTACACAGAGCAGTGGGTGTTACAATTAGTATTATGAATTCAGGGAGCTGCGCAGAAAAGTTGCAGAACATCTAAATGCTTTTCAAATTGCATTCCTACAGGGAACTGAATAATGCCCCCAGTTGCAGAACCAAGGTCCTGTAATTGGCTAGAAGTGTGTGGAATACATGTGATTCCCCATTTGATATCTCCCCTTCTTCAGGCTTGCCCTGACCTTGGTGATTTTCTTTTGATTCACCCCTTCTTTTTAATTTACCTGTTCTACAACATACCTTGCATCCACTGAGAAGGAAGCAGATTTGCATGCAGGGGCCATTCTCCAGCTCCAGGCATTTAAGAGAGTCTTGGAGGGTCCCAGCCAGGCCTGTTTGCCTGAACAAGCTGATCTAGTCTGGATTCAAACCATGGCCTGGGCCCCACTTCTCCTTTCGCTGCTCATGTACTGCTCAGGTGAGTAGGGAGGGTTCATGCTGTGGCTTTCCTAGAGGAGGTTACTTCCAGGCTGGGGGAGTAAATGAATGGTTAATAACGGGCCAACATTGTAATGTTTATTTCAGGGGTCAGGTTGCAGCCTGTGATAACTCAGGAGCCATCAGTGTCGGAGGGACTGTCACTCTGTCCTGCAGCCTGAACACTGGAGCCATCACCACTGGCAATTATCCTGGTTGGTTCCAGCAAAAACCTGGCTCTCTCTCTCGGCAGCTTATATACAACACCAGCAGCAGGCCCTTTGGCATCCCCACCTGGTTCTTTGGGTCCATATCTAGTCAGAATGCCACCTTAACCATCACTGGGTTCCAAGCTGAGGCTGACTAGTACTGTATTGTATACACTGGCAGCAGTAATGCATGGTGCACAGTCATAAACCCCAGTGGGGAACTGAGACATAAAATTCCCTCTTCATTTTGCACTCATGCCTTCCTGGGAACATACTGCTAAGCCAGCAGAATTTTGCTTGTACCTGGTACAAGTCTGACTTCTGATCATATGCAATGAAAGCTTCCAGCTGTTCCCGACATAAAACAGCACTTTCACATCCTTCCCACCTTCCTCTGCAGAGGCAACGCTTTTCCAGAGGTGTGATGACATGTACTCCCCATGGGTCTGTCCATATCTGCACGTATCTTAGATTGTGTGCTCTTCAAGAGTAGGTTCAGCATTTTTGTTCTGTTTCCTTGCAGTGCTGAATACCTGGGTCCCGAGTCATGACTCGGCCTTAGTGGAACACACACGAGAGATACTAGGCATGGAGAATGCCTCTTGCTTCCTGAAGTGTTGGGGTAGCTTTTTGATAGTATCCTTGAGAGCATACCCCAGTACAGCCCTAGTGCTCTGGAGCCAAGTCTGTAAGCTCTCCTGTGAGGAGTCTCGTGCAAAGAGAAAGCATTTTCCCCTTTAACAGATCTGCATCTGGCCAGAGGTTGTGTAACAAGGGGGCCATTCCGGGGCCAGTCTAGATGTTGGCCTGTGCACTTGTCTAAGGCAGTCTGCCCACCTGCCTTGTCTGCCATGCCTTTGATATATCTTTATGTTGTTTTCAGGTGGGAAGCTTACCTTGATGCCAAGGGCGCATACACGGCTCCAAATCTTCCCTTGTACTCTGTCCCATGCCTTGCAGCTGGCATCCATGTCCACAAATTCTCCCAGACCCTTAGCGGAGCTGCACCAGCCTAAACTTACTTGGCCTCACCCAGCCTATCATATCACTCATAATAGGGCCTCAATTCACACCAACTCTGGGCTCCTCGCCCCGCACTCATTCTTGGGCTCCCTGCTCTACTTTGAACTCCCTGGGTCCCTCCATGCCCGCACAGTGGGGCCTCATCCCACCCTGCTGGAGCCTCAACACTCAGCTCCTTCTGGGGCTCTCAAACCCACCCTCCTGGAGCCTCAACACCCAGCTCCCTCATAAGCCTCGGGCCCCACTTAGTGGACTTGGCCCTGTGCTTTTCTGCCGGGGTGTGCTCCCCTAGCTTTTCCCCTCCACGGGGTCACCTGCGAGGCAGCGGGGGCTGAGGCCTTCTGGCACCCCATACTCACCCTTCACTGGGGAAGCACAGGTGTGGCATTTCCAGAAGCTGCCCTGCCACAAGCAGCCCCACCACACCATCCTCCTCAGCAGGATGTAGTTTTAGGTCATGCCCCAGGACCAGGAATCTCCACCACCCCCATAGCTCCTGCCCTTACTTCCAAGCTGTTCTGGGAGCAACAGCTGGCTGGGTGATGTTGCTCCTTCTGCCCCCTGCAGCAATTGCCCGCTCTGCTCTGGGGCCTAGCATTGTACCCAGGCTCCCAGCTTCTCCACCAATCAGGCGGCCTCCTTCCTAACATATGACCACCTGATTCGGCCTGCTCCCACCTGCAGGCTGCTTACTACCTGCTCAGACCGCTTTGAGTGACAGGCACAACCTGTGCTCTGTCACAGGAGGTCACCAGTGCCATAGCTATCACCTTGACTCTGGCTGCTCTGGGGGGATTATTCAATGCAAGAGGCGTCTTCTGACCAGAAAGAGCACTGAGGCATGTCCTGGCTCTTGGGTTTTTCTTCACATGGTCAAGCTTTTTGTAAGGATGGCTGAGAACAACCCAGGCTCCTTCCAGCTGATTGCCACAGTTTGAACAGGCCAATAGTTGGAGGGAAATGATGAGACATGGAAAACTACAGAAAGAAGGAATAAAGAGAAGGCTCATTTCCACATGGGTGCATATGTGGTGCAAGGAAGCTGGTCATGAGACACCGAGATTGTTAAGGGTCCTCTGGGTCCCCTCCTAGCTACCAATGTTCAGGGAGGTGCATCTTACACCCTGTCATTGCTTCATGTGGAGTAATCTTGTGAGAGGCTATAGTACTTTGGGTAGCCATTAGGACAAGGGCAGTGCTTCACCCCAGTCTTTTCCATGCTGTACGACTTTCTTCAACATCAATCCATGGTTCTATTGTTTTTTCCTACCAACCCAGAATGCTGAGGATGACCTGGGATGTGCCATTTCTTCTTTATGCCTAGGGCCCAGCACACAGAGTCACTTTCTTTAGGCAAACCAAACCTGCTTAACGTGCTCCACCAGGACCTGTGCGGTGGTCCGAGCAACATTCCTTCAACTTGGCACAGCCTCAATCCATTTGATGAAGTCATCCACTGCTACTAAACAATATGTGAACCCTGTTTTATTGTGGGGAAGATTGATGTAATCTACTTGGAGTTTACTCCGTGGGCCTTCAATCTGCTGAGGACCCTTAACAATCTTGGTGTCTGGACTGTAAGCAACGCAGTGAAGGCAGTTGTTAACACGCTGCTCCACGTCCACTCACATCTTGGACCACCAACCTGCTGCCTGTGCCCACATCAGTGTTTTATAGATTCCTGCATGCCCTTGGTTGTGTACCGTCAGGATCAGTTCATCCCAGATGCCTGCAGAGAGCACCCATACAGGTGCCTCTTCACCATTCACTTTCTGGGCCAGGACTAGCTCATCTGGGTTTTTTCCAGGCCTTCCAGCCTTGGGATTCTGTTTGCTGCACCAGCTCTGTTATAGAAGGATCTGCTTGCTTCAGAGTTATTAAATCTATGTCAGGGAGCACCTTTTGTTTAGCAGAGACTACGGGGGTGGCTGTTGCCTTTCTGGGTTCTCTGACTTCCCCAGTTGACATTCGACTGTCCCTCTCTTTGCTTGTGCATTAGGCATCTGGTTTCACTCCACATACAGACCCTCCCTTGCATGTGCCTTCACTTTCCCCAACAATATTGGGGTGTCCCATCACTGGACATTCCTCAGGTGTACCTCAATACCTCTGCATGCACCACAGACTTATCATCTACTGTTTTCATTCCTCTTTTCCCAGACCGGCAATCAATGTGACAGTGCTTTGAAAACCCAAACAGAATCAGATAAAATTACCTCTGAGTGCTCAATTGTTGACAACTCCAGAGCCCGTGCCATTGCTACAACTTTGGCTGCCTGTGCTGAATGTTGCTGACACTTCCCTATTGTATCCGGAATAGGTTTTGCATCTTAACCAGCAGGTGGCACCCGTACCATCGCAAATCCAGGCTGTGGTTCCTGTCCTTCATAATAACTGGGTCCATCAATAGTCCACGCCTGCTGTTGCTCTCAATTCACTTCCTTGAGAGCTATGACCCTGAAAGGAAACTTATTAGGCCTGTATTCCTCTGGAAGGGGGCACAGGTGTTTAGCTCCCTCTGTGACCAAGGCATATAGCACAGGAGACAGGCTGGGTGCTTTCTCCACCTGCATGATGTGATTCAGTAGTGGTAAAGTCCACTTAGCCAACTGGGGGATGACACTCGCCCCTCATTTGCCTTTCCAGACAGCACATACTTCACTGGCGTACGTGTTGTTTTAAAAGCCACTGGGGACATCCCAATCAAATACTCCCAGTGCTGGAGTGCCCATATCAGGGCAAGCACTTCTCTCTCACAGGAGGAGAACTCCTGTTCCACCAGGGTGAGGACCCTGGAGGCATATGTCACTGATTGCAAACCTGATCCATGTTCTTCCATCAGGACTGCTTCTATGCCTTGGGAAGTTGCTCCCAACTGGAGCACAGATGGGTAGGCGTATCAAGGGTATGCCAGAGCTGGGGCTTGGGCCAGTGCCTCCTTCAGTGCTGCTCCTGCTGAGTCTTGCTCTGGTCCCCAGCTCCAAGGTTCCCCCTTTTGAAGCAGACTGTGCAATGGCTCTGACTTTGAAGCATAGTCCTTGATGAATTCTCTAGAGGAACCAGTCAAGCCTAGAAAAGATCTCAGAGTGGTAACATCCGTAGGTCGTGGCAACTGTACAATTAGCTTGACTGTATCTTGATCAGGGGACCGTCCTTTTTCCCTTAGCTGTATCTCCAAGTATTTACAGGAGGTCACAACCAGCTGTGCCTTTCTAGGGTTTGCCTTGAACCCTATCTCTTGGATAATCTGTAGCACTCTCCGTACAGTCCAAGCACTCCTGCTCCTCCCTACCAAGCACCAGAATATCATCTACATAGTACAACACATACCTCTGGTTCTCAGCTGTCAGCCTTGTCCACATCCTGACCAAATGATGATGGCATATGGCAGGGGCATTATTGAATGCCTGTGGAACCTGAGTGAAGGTGTACTGTGTACCTTGGAAGGGAAAAATAAACTTATACCAACGATCAGGGTGCAGAGGGATTGCAAAGAATGCAGTAGACAAGTCCAGTATTGAGAACCACTTTGCTCCTTCACTGACGGATGTTATGATCTCTGGAAACTTGACTACCACAGGTGCTTGGGGTGGTATTACTTTATGGAGAGCCCAAAAATCCACTGTCAGGTTTTCCCATCACTTTTACGCACTGGCCAGATGGGACTTTTATTACTGCTTGGCTTTTCAACCAACACTCCTTGCTCCTCCAGATCATCAACGACTTTCCTGATACCACTGACTGCTTCCTCTGGGAACTTCTGCTGCTGCTGAGAGGCTGGATCCCCCTCCTTTTACCTTTTCCAATGCCTGAATCTTACCACACTCACTCTTACACTATGCCCAGGCTGATTGGGCCTGCTGCGCCAGATCCTGTACAGCAGGACTCCAGTCCTCTGGCACTTCCAGAGGCTCAAATGCCTTCAGGGCAGCACACTGATGTGCCGCTTCAATCACTACTCCTGCACCAGAGTCAGGGCTTTCCACTTGCCTAAGCTCCTAGTTAACTAAGTTTATTCTCACAGGCAACTTCTGTTTTGTAGCAACACCTAGGGTCCCTGCTCCAATCAATTCTGCTAGAGCAAATCTCTCTTTTCCACACAAGGGACTCTCCTCAATTCCAAATTCAATTTGACCCATTCGGGGGGAGGGGGGACATTATACTCTTCTTCCCATTAAAGCCTTCCAACATCCTGCATTCAGCATTTGGCTTTGATGTTTCAAATTCCAAACTCAAAAATGACACTGAGGCACCTGTATCACCAGCACTGGCTGAGTCCCTGTAGCCCTGTTGTCGTTTTCCCACCAGATTGTAACCACTGGCCATTCCCACTGATCTAGTCTAATAGATGCCACAATTTCAGGGAGGGCATGAGACTGGGGCTATGGGGCACCCCTATTGGGAATCCCCATGACAGGGGCTTGTCACTTCCCCTTCCCCTCTCTCTTCTTCTCCTTGTCCCTGTGAGCAGTAACTCAGGAGTCAGCTTTCCATCAATGTCATCCCTATTCTCATATTTCAACAACTGCTTCCACACTTCCAACCTCTTGGGATCATTTAGTCACCTCCCTGGAGATTTTCCTTTCTGACCTCTACCATAACCACCTGCTATAGCTGCAACCTTTCCTTCCTGCCTTGACTTCCCAAAAATCTGGGACACGAGATTACAAGCATCTGCTAACTGGTGTTCTGTTTGGTCCAATGGAAGCTGGGCATGAAATCCTTGTGCAGCCAGCTGCAACTCTGGCACAATACCCCTCGATAATAGTTCCTTGAAAGCAGGCACATCAT
Organism: Alligator sinensis; assembly: GCF_000455745.1. Classification (NCBI taxonomy): domain Eukaryota; kingdom Metazoa; phylum Chordata; order Crocodylia; family Alligatoridae; genus Alligator; species Alligator sinensis. Next base: position 3,258,954 of record NW_005841940.1, read on the forward strand.
AATTATATGGTGGCTGTTCTGCTTTTCCAGCTTCCACATACAGGATCTTCTTCCTCTCCATACATACCTCAGGTCTGTCTTCTTTCTGCATCTTGTTATGGAACCTAGCTAGCAAGCTTTCACCTGGGAAGTACACCCTCAACACATCTCTGTACAGATCAGCCATATTTCTCCATTCCCCACACTTGACATCACTAGGAAGGGTCCCAAAATCATCCTTGGTCATGCATTCCCTGAGCAAAGCAATCAGGCCTTCACTCCAGTTGGTAGGCAGGGATGCTCCTGCAGCCAGGCACCCAAATGTAGTTTTCCTCTTGACTGGACGCAGAGATTTCCCCATTGCCTGGAACTGCTTTGGTGAATAGGGTTTTACTTCCATTTGCAGGATAGTGGGACGTTTCTGCCCCTCTGGGGTGATGGTAGTGGTATACGATGTTACCACTGGTGCTACTGGCTCTGGCAGAGCAGATGGGATCAGTACTGTTTTGTGACATCCCTTACCCACGGGACTGTCACTATCCATATCACAGTTGTCCCAATACCTTAAGGAGGAGAGATCATAGGGCGGGGGAAACAACCCCCCATTGGGGATCTCAGCAAGACTCCTTCTTCCCTTCCTCTGTTTTGCCAGCTTGGAAGGTAACCTTTTCAGAGCTGGGAGCATCTCACTGAGTTTGCCTGGTGTTGAGAGGCCCTGGCTCCATGTAGAGCCTTCTGGAGATTAGTGCAATACAAACAGATCTCTGCCAGATGAACTGCATCAATGATTGCATATTTTTCACAAAACAAGTGTGTAAAAAACTGTATATGTCCAAAAGAGTCCCTTGCCCTGGCCTTCCTCCTCTCCGGTACTCTTCCAGGCTAGGGCAATTTTCCTGCACGGCACATTTCAGCACCCAGCATTTTCAGACCTTTATCTGCATGAAATGGGACATTGAGGGCAGTGCTAAGAAGAGGTGTCCTGAGCATGAGATCCCAAACCCTGCTAGTGTCACCTGGATCATGGAAGAGAAGCATCTCTCAGAAGGTCTACAAAGCACAATGTAGGCCATGCTCCAGCGCCAGGAGTTCGGACAGGTATGCAGGGTGTAGCTGTATTGGCCTAGAGGAAAAAGGCAATCACGACTCATAGTACAGATGATCCCTTTTATTAGACCAACAAGATTTTTGCAAAAAAATGTCTTGAATTGCAAGCTTTCAGGCACAAACACCCTTCATCAGTCATTGGAGAAAGATTGTAAAAGTTCTCCTGGGTAGAAAAAAAAGTTCACATTTCATACCGTTTCACAGAGGAGTCAATAGATGGAAAACTCCTCTGAGAAGTCAGTTCATAGCTGGTATGGAGCCTCTCACCTCCTCTGAGGACCTGCAATGATGCAAATTGCCTTGAAACAAAGGCAGGAGCCAGATCTCAAGTTTCAGGTGGTCATAGTTGTTTCCTGCTTGGGAAAATATGAAGATTTCATTTAAAAAAAGGAGTTAGGAAACAAATATAATCTTGGTGCCTGACCTGTGAAGCAGTGTGCTTTAGGCAGGGCAGAGCAGAGGCCGGAGTTAATCATGGAGGTGGAGAAATTACAATTCAGAACATCTTCCTTAGGAAAGATTTAACAGGGGGAGTGGGACATGCACAGGGTAATCATACCTCCCACCTCTTTCCTCATGACAATCAAGCAGGAAGAACGGGATGTTTAACGATGGATATGAATATGACTTTACAGTAAAGCACCTCCCCTGCCAGCGCTGTGCACTGGGCTCTGCTCTGCCGGCTCTCGGAGCGGTGGAAGCAGAAGGAAGAAACACACGTCCCGACAGGGCGATGCACCAGCAGCAGCCCGCGAGGACTGGTCAGGATTGTCACCATGGCCTGTGCCCTGCTCCTCCTGGTGCTGATCTCATGCTGCTCAGGTGGGCAGAAGGGTTCAGGTTGTGACTGTCATGGGGGCAGTTGCTTTCCTGTCAGCGCGGTCAATGAATGGTTAATAATGGGTTTGTGATGTTGATTTCAGGGGTCTGGTCACAGCCTGTGGTGACTCAGGAGCCTGCGGTGTCCGTGTCCCCAGGAGGGACTGTCACTCTGTCCTGCAGCCTGAGCACCGGAGCCATCACCTCCAGCAACTACCCTGGCTGGCTCCAGCAGAAACCTGGCTCTGCCCCTCGGCTGCTTATTTATGAAATTAGTAAGAAACCCTCTGGGATCCCCACCCGGTTCTCGGGGTCCATATCTGGCCAGAAGGCCGCCTTGACCATCGCGGGGGTCCAAGCCGAGGATGAGGCTGACTACTACTGTGCTGTACATGCTGGCAGCAGTGCGTGGTGCACAGTGGTAGAGTCGAATGGGGAACTGAGGCATAAACCTCCCTTTCCCCCTCTCCACCTGTGCTCTGCTGGGATCTCCCCGCTCAGGCTATGGAGCTTAGTTTTGCCAATTCCATTTTCATTAGAAACCCCCGACCTTCCCTAGCCTCTGTCTCCCCTGCCCATGCCCTGCAGGTCAGCGCAGCCAGAGCCCTGCAGATCAGCTCCATGTTTTAAATGCTCTCTCAACATAGTTTGCCAATCACAGTATTTCATACTCTCCATGAAGCAAGCCCTGATGTTGTGCCCCTAATGGTTGTAATGCTGTGAATTCTCATTTATCCCTGCATTTATTTTGTGAATCTTGTGTGCTCACTTAAAAGTACGAGCACTGTGTGGCAGGCCACGGCACCCCTGAAAGGATCTACAGGCTCCCATGGGGGCCATGACTCCCTGTTTGAGAATCACTGTCCTGAGCTGTCATGCTGTGCCCCTTACTGCAGTCCCCAAACAGGCCTGGGTGTTGCAGGGCTGGGCTGCAAGGCTGACCAGTGCTGTTCTCCTTGTTAGTCAGTCCAGGCCAGCTCCAGTATTCAGCCTGCTCCAGCACTGCCCAGTGCCTCCCCCAGCCTTCCCGCCGTGATCTCTGTCTGGGGCTGGGCTGTGACCCATTTCCTCAGTGTCGGGGTTTTGCTTCTTTAGGAGCCAGTTCTCCCTGCCTCACTCCACATGGTGCGGAGACCTGAGGGGCTGAGCACACCAGCAGGCTGCTGGGCTGGCAGGCAGGGAGCAGGCAGCCTGCACAGATCCTTTCCCCAGTCTGGGCAGGGAAGGAGCAGCAGCTGCAGAGAGGCAGTGGAGCAGCACTGTTCTGCTTGCATGGGGGCTGCGGTGGTGAGAGCTCCTTGTCTCTCCTCCACATGGGTCAGGTACCCAGGCGGTTTGCAGGGACCAGCTATATGGGAATGCATGTGCAGGAGGGGTCAGGCTGCAGCTGTCCCACCTGGATCTTGGCACTATATGTCACACACCTTCCAGGGTCACCCCATGCTAGTCCTCCCTGCCCAGTTTCATACCACGGCACCCAGAACCCAACAGGGACAACAAAAGGGGTATCACAACACAAAGCAGTAGCACTTACACCAGGTGTTATGAATTGCAGAGGCTGGGCAGCCAGAGGCAGATACGCCAATGTGTTTGCTTGATACCTGGAATCCAATGGCATTCCATTAGCAACCGAGTCCTGCTTCTGGTAGCTGTGTCAGTCTGGGAGGCTTGTGCTTGGCCAGAAGTCTAAGGAATAAGTGTGTTTTCCCCTTCTACAATTTTGCCCCATGTCAGGCTTGTCTTTTGTCTGGGAATTTTATCTTGACCCACCCCCTCTTTTGTTTTAATTTACCTTCTCTAGGGCATGCTCTGCATCCACCGAACAGGAAGTCTGTTTGCATAAAGGAGCTGTTCTCCAGCTGTGGGTATTTAAGAGAGACTTGGAGGGTCCCAGCCAGGCCTGTTTGCCTGAAGAAGCTGAGCTGGTCTGGATTCCCACCATGGCCTGGGCCCCGCTTCTTCTTGCACTGCTCACATATATCTCAGATGAGCAAGGAGCATTCATGCTGTGGCTTTCCTGGAAGAGGTTACTTTCTAGGGGGAAAGTAAATGACTGGTTAATAATGGGTCTGTGATGTTGATTTCAGGGGTCTGGTCGCAGGCTGTGGTGACTCAGGAGCCCTTGGCATCTTCCCCAGGCAGGACTGTCACTCTGTCCTGCAGTCTGAGCACTGATCACCAGCAGCAGCTATCCTTCCTGGTACCAGCAGAAACTTGGCTCTGTCCCACAGCAAATTATATATAGCACTAACCACAGACCCTCTGGGATCCCCACCCGGTTCTTGGGATCCATTTCCGGTCAGAAGGCTGCCTTGACCATCACCAGGGTCCAAGCTGAAGATGAAGCCGATTACTACTGTGCTGTGTTTACTGGCAGTAGCATGCAGGACCCAGTGATAGAGCCTGGTGGGGAACTGAATCATAACCTCCCTTCTGTTTTTTCTGCACCTGTGCCCTGCTGGGAAATCACTGCTCAGGCTACAGTGTCTGGTTTCTACCTGATAAAACTCCAAAAGCTAAATATGTTGCAATGAAGGACTGCAGCTTTTCCAGCCCAGAGGAAAATGGTGCTTCCTTGCCCTCTTCAGCTTTCTAATGCAGAGGGAACCACCCTTCTAGTTTTCTGTTACCTGCCCACAGCCTTCAGGTCAGCTCAGGCAAGGCCCTGCTGCCATAAGATGAAGAGCCATGGTTTAAATGCTTTCTGAGTGTTTCTCCAGTCACATTGCTCTATAGTTGCGCAAATGGCAAACCCTGACATGGAAATCTCTTACAGACGGAGCCAAGTTCAGAACTGACACTTGTGCCAGCACAAGCTTAATTCATTTTTACATGCTCTGATGTTTACAGCCCAGTGACAAGTGCCTGTGATTGGATCAATGCGAGCTGGGCTCTGTGTCTATACTGGGTCCTTCTGAAGCGACTTGCAGCACCTGGGATTTTTCAGAGGAAGATATTGTTGCCTTTTCATCTAATCTTACATTTCTACATTGTGAGAACACCTCATCTCTCTGCCTTTATGGAAAGTGTCATTCTTGGGATGCAACAGGTCAGAGAAACCAGTGACGGTGCAGTGCCAGTCCATAGGAGTGTAAAGTTTAAATGATAAAGTTTAATTCCTACATAGCCGGGGGAGCAAACAAAGTCTGGGTTTGGCCTTCAGGCTTTGGAAAAGGACCATGGCCTGGGTTTGCAGGCTTCTTCTACTGATTGTAGTTACTGTAAGAGTAGCCAATGTTACACACTCCCTGCTGCTGGGTTACCAAGTGATGGTCCATCGTTTCTAAAATTGCTGGCTCAGCCTTCCTGGCTGGGAATTCATAGATTCATAGACGTTAGGGTCAGAAGGGACCTCAGTAGGTCATTGAGTCCGACCCCCTGCCCTGGGCAGGAAAGAGCAGTGGGGTCAGACGACCCCAGCTAGGTGCTTGTCCAGTCTCCTCTTGAAGACCCCCAGGGTAGGGGAGAGCACCACCTCCCTTGGGAGCCCATTTCAGATTCTGGCAACCCTTACTGTGAAGAAGTTCTTTCTGATGTCCAACCTAAATCTGCTCTCTGTCAATTTGTGGCCATTGTTCCTAGTTACTCCAGGGGGTGCCCTAGTAAATAGAGCATCTCCTATTCCCTGCTGCCCTCTCCTGACGAATTTATAGGCAGCCACAAAATCACCTCAGCCTTCTCTTGCGAAGGCTGAAGACATCTAGGTCCCTCAGTCTCTCCTCTCCTCGTAGGGCCTTGCCTGCAGGCCTCTGACTGTACGAGTGGTCTTCTCTGAACCCTCTCAGGATTCTCCGCATCCCTCTTGAAGTGCGGCGCCCAGAACTGGACGCAGTACTCCAACTGCGGCCTGACCAGTGCTGCATAGAGGGGGAGGATCACCTCCCTGGACCTGTTCATCACGCATCTGTTAATGCATGATAAAGTGCAGTTTAGCCTTAGGAAAAGGTATGCCACTGACATGCTTGCATGAGTCAGCTCCGTAGGGCCCATGCAGCTATCCTGGTGCACAGGTACCCTGACCTGGGTCCCCAAGAATAGCTGTACATCCAGTAAGAGCACTAGCATGTGGCATAACCATGCACAAGCTTGGGAGGGAAGTGTGAGGTTTTAACCCTGCTGGAGTAGTTCAAGTGGGAAGAGTTTTAAGGGTAGAAAAGTGCTCCAGAGACGAGTTCTCTGTTCCTTTCTGCTGTTCTCAGGTGCAAATGAACCAGAGCAGGAGGCTGACAGCAGCCAGGAAGCAGGGGCCCCATTTATATAAAGTAGATGTTTACAGCTCTGGGGGTTTGGGAGAGACTGGTAGGGTGCTAGCCAGAGACCTGAGGAAGCTCAGGTAGTCTGGATTCCCTACCGTGGCCTCCGCTACTCTTTTTCTTGCTGTCCACACTTACTTCCCTGGTACTGGGGAAGGTTTCCTACCTGCCCCTCAGAAGATTTCCTTACATTTCTCCCAAACTCAGTCCTTGTTTTGCTGCTGCTGATTTTCCAGGTTCCAGTGCTCAGCTTGTGCTGACCTAGACACTCTTGGTATCAGACTCTGAGGGATGAACCGTTCTGAACTCCTGTAGCAAGGGCAAGTGACACCTGGGACGCCTGGTTGCAGCAGCAGCCTGGCCACACTCCAGCGGTGCTTACGCCTGGTCACAGCAAAAGTCTCTTGGAGATTCCCGGCTGATTCTCTGGCTCCCAATGCAGCCAGGGTATTTAGCAGGGGGGCTCAAGTACGAACATGAGGCAGAGTATTACTGTGCTGTGTGGTGCACTGCCTGTCCTCACAGTGACATAGTCTAGTGGGGAACTGCAATGACTCTCTTCCCGCATTGGGAGCCTGGGCCTTGCTAGACACTGCTCGGGTGCTGATCTCAGGCCCTGGCACAAGACACGTCTCCTTATTTTTCCTCCAGGGGAGCTAAAAAATGGACCTTCCTTGCACCAGATGGGTCATCTTACCATGGCTGCAAAGTGCAGGGCACCTGCATACCTGCCCTGGGTGCAATGTGTTTCATGAGATATAGTTCAGAAATGCTTTGCACATAGTCACAACCTATTTGACTGTCCATTGGGGAAGGGCCCAGTCTCTCAGCCCTGGTGTATGAAGTCCTACATGTATCCAGTGATCCATGCTAGAGCCAGCTTTACACACACACACACACACAGAGTCATGCCTGTTCATGTGTACACACAGAGATGCACACCACAGAGTGCCCTGGCAGGATAGCTCAGCACCACACAATGGAGGATCCAGTGAGCCATTGTCAGCGCCCACCTACAGAACTTCAGCTGAAGCCATGCAGTTGTTCCCCTCTTCCCATATCGTTTCTGTGTATGTTTGACTTTTGGATGAAAAGGACTTGAGGTGTAGCATAGGGACTTGAGTAGAGAGATCCCTGGGCTGTCAGGAAATGGAGTGGGAACTGTTGTTCTCTCATGGGCTTTGTCTCATGACATCATTTCTGGGTTAAGGAAGAACCATGAACAGGAATTGGTTACATGTGACTTCTTCTTGTGACCCTTGATCATAAAGCAAAGCAGATCATCCTTGCTTATGCTTGCAGAGATCCCCTGCTTTGTTTCCTAGGTGCTATATCAGGAGCAGGCACTCGTGACCACTGGGTGTCAATCTTGCTGTACAGATGTGCCACGAGATGCCTCTGAGCGACAGGCGGCCCCCAGGGAA
>NW_005841940.1:3266566-3271123 GCF_000455745.1 Alligator sinensis
GGGTTTCCCCTTTAGTATGGTCTAACCGCGGATTCGCTCCATGTCTCTCAGTTTCTGAACTGACCCTTTCTAAAACAACATCCTTTTCGTGCCGTCTTTGGGAGCTTGGGTTCTCAATCCAAAGACATGAGGGGAAGGGAAGTCTGGGACCTGAGGCCCCGGTGCAGGACTCCTTTCCGTTCTCCTGCCTGTGATTTGGGCTTGTGAGCCAGACCCCTTCCTCCCTTCCTCTGTCTTGCCTGCGTGGAACATAAAGTCTTCAGAGCAGGCAGAGTCTCACTGAATCTGTCCAGTGCTGTGAGGTCCTGGCTCCATGTGGAGCCTTCTGGGGATTCGTGCAACACAGAGAGATCTCTGCCAGCCGTTCTCCAGGGAACCCAAATGTCTTTGGGGGACTTGCACCAGAACCTGCTTAATCCTGCTTCTTGCATCAGCAGGAGCACCAGAAAGATCATGAGAGGAGGGACAAGCTAGTCAGAAGAGGAACAAGCCAAATCATAATGTCTCCTGTCCCAGGGCAGGTAAATTCGTCCTCATCAAATTGCATCCTTGTCTTTCCTGCCAAGGCCTTCACACGTTGGCCAACTCCTCCTGGCTGCTCTCATCTCGCCCATGCATTCCCTGTCAGCCCAGTCCTGTGCCTATAACCAGCCTCCCTGCATGGGGCTAAGGTGGTGCTGCCTGCTCCTCACAATCCTTTCTTGAATCTTATTTCTACTGCTGGGACCAAGGATGCTGGCTGAATGGGGATGTTCAGGGAAGCAGGCAGAAACGGAGACCTGAGCTACATAAATGGTTGTATATTTTTCACAAAACAAGTGCACACAAAACTTTCTCTGTTTGATAGAGCCCATTGCCCCGCTCCAGTGCTTTTCCAGGCTGGGGCCATCTTCTTGCCTGCCACAGTTCAGCACGCAGCACTTTGGGACCTTTATCTCAGTCAGTGCTTCTGTTCACAGCTATGATATGAATATGCAATGCTGGGGACAGTGCTAAAAAGAGATGTCCTGTGTATGAGTCCCTAAACCCTGTTAGCATCCCCTGGATCATGGACAAGAGGTCCATCTCAAAAGGTCTACGTGGCACAATGTAGGCCATGCTCCAGTGCCAGGAGTTAGGACACCAATATAATCTTGGTGCCCCACTTGTGAAACACTGTGATTTAGGCAGGGCAGAGCAGAGGCTGGAGTTATTCATGGAGGGTGAGAAATTACAATTCAGAACATCTTCCTTAGGAAAGATTTAACAGGGGGAGTGGGACATGCACAGGGTAATCATACCTCCCACCTCTTTCCTCATGACAATCAAGCAGGAAGAACGGGATGTTTAACGATGGGTACGAATATGACTTTACAGTAAAGCACCTCCCCTGCCAGCGCTGTGCACTGGGCTCTGCTCTGCCGGCTCTCGGAGCGGTGGAAGCAGAAGGAAGAAACACACGTCCCGACAGGGCGACGCACCAGCAGCAGCCAGTGACAGGGGGCAGATTTGCATGAAGGGGCTGGGCTCAGCTCTGATTTGCATGAAGGGGCCGGTCTCAGCTCTGCGGCTTTATGAGAGACTTGGAGGGCCCCAGCCTGGGAGACTTTTGCCTCAGGAAACCGAACTGGTCAGGATTGTCACCATGGCCTGTGCCCTGCTCCTCCTGGTGCTGATCTCATGCTGCTCAGGTGGGCAGAAGGGTTCAGGTTGTTGTGACGGTCATGGGGCAGTTGCTTTCCCATCAGCGCGGTCAATGAATGGTTAATAATGGGTTTGTGATGTTGATTTCAGGGGTCTGGTCACAGCCTGTGGTGACTCAGGAGCCTGCGGTGTCCGTGTCCCTAAGAGAGATTGTCACTCTGTCCTGTAGCCTGAGCACCGGAGCCATCACCAGCACCAACTATCCTCACTGGTTCCAGCAGAAACCTGGCTCTGCCCCTCGACAGCTTATATATAACACCGACAGTAGGCCCTCGGGGATCCCCACCCGGTTCTCGGGGTCCATATCTGGTCAGAAGGCCGTATTAACCATCAAGGGAGTCCAAGCCGAGGATGAGGCTGACTACCACTGTATGGTGCATACTGGCAGTACACACTGCACAGTGATACAGCCCGATGGGGAACTGAGATATTAACCTCCCTCTTCAGCTGCGCCCAGCTGGGATCTCCCTGCTCATGCTGCAGGTTGGTTTTGCCAATTCCATTTTCATTAGAAACCCCCCGACCTTCCCTAGCCTCTGTCTCCACTGCCCATGTCCTGCAGGTCAGCTCAGACAGAGCGCTGCAGGCCAGATGCATGTTTTAAATGCTCTCTGAGGTTTGTTTGCCAGTCACAGTATTTCATGGTCTCCATGAAGGTTGAGTCCAGAATGCCTTTAAGTTTGTGGATTCCTATTGATCCCTGGGTTTATCTTTTGAGTCCTGTGTGCTCACAGCACCCCTGACAGGTTCTTCAGGCTCCCCAGGGAGCTGTGACCCCCCAGGGAGCCGTGACCCCCCAGACTGTGAATCACTGGCCTGCTGTCCTGCTGTGCCCCTTACTGCGGCCCGCAAGCAGGCCTGTGTGTCGCAGGGCTGGGCCATGATCCGGACTAGTGCCGTGCTCCTGTTTGTCACTCAAAGCCATCTCCAGTATTCAGACTGTTCAAGCACTGCCTAATACCTTCCCAGAACTTCCCCTCCATGGTGTGTCTGGGGCTGGGCTGTGACCCACTTCCTTACTGTTGCGGTTTTGCTTCTTTAGGAGCCAGTTCTCCCTGCCTCACTCCACACGGTGCAGGGACCTGAGGGGCTGCACACCACCAGCAGGCTGCTGCATTTGATTTCTACCTGGAATAAATCCAGAAGCTAAATGTGTTGCAAAGAACTACAGCCATTCTTGCCCAGAGGGAAACGGTGCTGCCTTGCCCTCTTCAGCTTTTACTGCAGAGGGACCCGCTGTTCTAGTTCTTTTACCTGCCAACAGCCTTCAGGTCAGCTCAGGCATGGCCCTGCTCCCATAAGATGAAGACCCATGTTTTAAATGCTCTGTGTGTGTTTCTCCAGTCACATTACTCTATGGTTGTGCGATTGGCAAACCCTGACACAGAAATTTCTCACCGAGGGAGCCAAGTTCAGAACGCACGCTCGTGGATGCACAGACTTAACTCCTTTTTATCTGCTCTGATAATTACAGCCCATTGACAACTGCTTGTGCTTTGATCAGTGTGAGCTGGGCTTTGCATGTATGCTGGGTCTTTCTGAAGTAACTTGCAGCATCTGGGATTTTTTAGAGGAAGGTACTGTTGCTCTTTCATCTAATCTTCCATTTCCACATTGTGAGAACACCTCATCCCCCTGCCTCTACAGGACGTGTCCTTCTTGGGATACAATGCGTCAGAGAAACCAGTGACAGTGCTGTGCCAGTCCATAAGAATCAATAATGTTTAACGCCTACAAAACCAAGGGGAGCAAATATGTTTGGATTTGGCCCTCAGGCTTTGGAAAAGGGCCATGGGTTGGCGAGCATGTGCAGGGACTGCAGAGTCCTTGCACATTCCCACCCTACGCTCCCAATGCAGTTGTGAATGACAGTTTTCCCTCTCAAGTGCTCATGGCCTTTTGCATTATTTGTGCCTCTTTGCCTGCTGACCAAGGAGTGCTATGTGTTGGCCCTTTTCCCAACCTTTTTTCATGGCGACGAGGATGGAATCAGGAGAGGGCTCGCTAGAACTGGAATTAGTTAAGAACTGCCCTTGGCGCAGTAGAAAACGCCAAGTAGAATGCTTTATGGAACGGGAGGCGCATATCGCTTACCACCAGGCGGGCGGAACGGGTGAGAGGTTTGTCAGCGGACGCCTTTCGCTGAAGGGAGAAGAGGGAGTCTCCGAAGACGGAGCCCCGAGAGAGAGAAGTGTGTTTGCTCCCTGTGGCGTTCGGGTGTGTTATGAGCGACGAGCGGGTCCTGTTTAGGTCCCTCGATGCTGTGTCCCTCGCCGGACCCGACCCGACGGGCGAAACAAACCCAACCTTCACCCGGGAGCGTGCCTGATGCCTAAGATATGCTCGGGAGAGTGAAGAACCGGAGCCGATCATCCGGTTCCCTCCCCTCATGGCGGCTAGATTAAGGGGTCGCGAGCTTCCGTCCGAGCTCCGCGAAGATCTGGAGACGGAGGAGCGCACCGCGGATGAGATGGTGGCCCCGCGGTACGACAAGGGGGGAGACCTGAGTGCAACTTGCCGTACAATTACTGATTTAATGATAAAAAATTTGAGTTTAACAACCCAGCTGCGTATGGCCGTTAAGGCGGTCAAAGAAGCGGCTGAGAAAAGAGATCTTGGAGCGCCAGCCCAAGATGGCGCCGAGCCGAAGGAGAGCCGCGTGGAGAGGCCGGAAGAGAAGGGTGGAGCTTCGGGGGAACCCGTGAGAGTTTGGCCAGCGACTCCGCCCATCGGCGCAGTGTCGTCTCCGGCGACCCCGCCCCACGACGCAGCGTCTCCTCTACCGACCACGCCCTCCTGCCGACGAAAGGGAGAATCGAGTGGAGGAGCGCATCCGCCCCTCCTGCCTGAAACAGTAACAGCAGCCGTGACTCC
>NW_005841940.1:3272229-3273313 GCF_000455745.1 Alligator sinensis
CGTATAAGAGGCTTGAGTGGTTTCTGCCCAAGTTGGAGGACTCCATGAACAAGGGAGGAGGAGACTTCACGCTGTGTGAAGATCTCCAAGTGCTGCGGATCCTTATGGACCCAGCGCATTTCAAGCAGGCAACAGAGGTCTGATCAACCTCTAGTCTCTCCCCGTCGCCGATAGATCCCCAGACGTATCCCTTCCCGCGCGCAAGAGAACCGGACCCACGGAGCCTAGCAAACTTCGTGTGGATGGGTGAACAGGAGGACCCACGGAGCCTAGCAAACTTCGTGTGAGCTCTTACGACCGGCTTCAGAGCTCTTCTACCTGGGTTCGAGTCCTGCAGGTTTATTTTCCCGTCGCCGGAACCCTTTGCGACGTACCCTCGTATTTTCATCTTCCCGTCGCCGGAACCCTATGCGACGTACCCTCGTACCCTGCAGGTTCGAGTTTTGTCTTCTTTCCTGTCTGTAACTGCAACTTAAGCAAGTTTTCAGCCTGCACCACTGCCATCTCGGTGTAAGTAAACAATCTTTTAAACTACCGATACGCGTCTGTGCCTAATTCCAGCTCGATGGCCTTCCCTCTCCGACCCGGCGTGCCTGGGCTGCTGGCCACAGCCCGCGTGCAGCGCGAAAAGGGCTCGGGTCGCTCCCGGCCCGCACACTGTGCACAGCTGGATGGAGATGACTGGAGCTGGCTCTGGAATTTCTAGACCCTAAACAGTCCTATTGCTTGAAGCCAGTAACTTAATCTGCGTTTGTAGGCTTATCTTGTTGGCGAACGAGAAGCCGGTATTATGCTTTCCCTGCAGTTGGGATACCAAGGGAACATCTGTATTGTCTAAAATAGCTTGTTTAACTGTATTGGTTGGGAATGTGCTGTGCCCATGACATCCTTGCATCGGTCAGCACTGTAGGGCCTGTGCAGCTGTCCTGGTGCCCAGGTACCCTGAATCGGTTCCCAAGATATAACAGTGCATCCAGTAATGAGCACAGGTTTGTGGCATAACTATCCCCAAGCTTGGAAGGGAGGTGCGAGGTTTAACCCTTCTGGAATAGTTCAAGTGGGTACAGTTTTAAGTATAGAAAAG
>NW_005841940.1:3273323-3274011 GCF_000455745.1 Alligator sinensis
GTTCCTTTGTGGCAGACAAGGTTCCTTGGGTGAATCTGATATCTTTTATTAGACCAACCCAAATGGTTGGAGAATAGTTATTAAGCAAGCTTTCGGGTTCAAAAACCCTTCTTCAGGCTCAGGAAGCTGCAGCAGTTGGTGTGTGATCTTCCTGGATGGGATGAAAAGTAAAGCAGCCAGGGGCTGGGCTGGGGAGTCAGTTGCCAGGCAGATTATAATGTATCAAAAATCCAATGTCTATGTTTAGTCCCTGATCTCTAGTATCCAACAGGTTGATGAAATGGAGCTCATAGGCTCGTCTCTGGGAAGTGTTGTGTAAGTTTCCCTTGAGGATCAGGACTGAGAGATTGGAGAGAGAGTGGCCCTCCTGTGAGAAATGTGCCCCCACCGGTAACTGGGTGTTTCTGTCTTTGATGGATTTCCGGTGTGCGTTCATTCTGGTGCGCAGTTGTTGTCTGGTCTCTCCTACATATCTTCCATCAGGGCATGTGGTGCATTGGATGAGGTATACTACATTCCTGGAGGTGCAGCTGTAAGACCCTGGGATGCTGATGGCTCTGTTGTGGGGTGTAGTAATAGTGGGGGTGGTGGAGATGTGGGGGCAGGTTTTGCATTTCTTGTCATGGCACGGTCTGGATCCTTTTGGTGTGTTCTGGGCTTGAGGAAGTTTGCTTCTAGTGATGAGGTT
>NW_005841940.1:3274806-3326992 GCF_000455745.1 Alligator sinensis
CTGCCTTCTTCCTGGCCCGGGCCTTTAAATAACCTCTCTGACCTCAGCAGCCCGGTCCAATCGAAGCTGCCAATACTGGCTACAAACCGACCAATCTACAAAGCATCCCTGGCTACCTGGGCCCGCTCGCAGGGCCGGGCTTTCCCCCCCTGCCCAGGTGACCAGAGCATCGCCTCCCAGGTGCCAGGCTTTTGTCTGCAGACAAGGTGGGAGATCCCCGCCCTGAGGGATTCAACACCAGCCTCTCAGGCCGGCTGAGACAGATCTCTGGAGAGGGGCACCGACAGTGGCATTTCTGCCACAGTTCTCAGATGAGAATGGGCAAGGGCAGGAGACCGACAGCACCCAAGGAGCAGGAGACAGATATGTATAAAGTACATGTTCTGAGCTCTGAGGGTTTGAGAGAGACTCCAAGAGTCCCAGCTGGAGACCTGTTTGATTGAGGAAGCTGAGTTGGTCTGGGTTCCCCACTATGGTGTGCGCTCCTCTTTTTCTTGCTCCTGCTCTTATTTCCTTGGTACTGGGGAATCTTTCCTGGGGCAGAGAGCCTCTCCAGGGGTGGCCATAAAGCCCCTGGAGTCCCTGCAGCCTTCACTTTCTGGGCAGTACTCCTTCAGTTGCCTGCTACACCTTGATGTCTTACAGTGATATCAGGGAGGGGGCCCCAGCTGGGCTTAGGTATCCTACCTAAGCCCAGCCTAGCCCTGAGTCAGATGACTCCCTCCAACCAGGCCTGGCCTCACCTGCCAGCCCACTGGGTCAGCTGGCTCGCAATTAGCCCTGGCTAGCACCTGCTGTTGGCTTTGCAGCCTGCCTGCCTCCTAAAGTGTCAGGCACCCACGTGCCCTGCCACATCCTAACTACACCTTGTCGTGTGGGGTTATTGGTGTCATCACTGCTATTGTTTTTGTTGGTATTATTGAAGTGCTGTTGGTGTTGAAGTTTCAGGAATGTGGAGCCTGAAAAAGTTGTAGCCAGCAGCTCCCAGCACCAGTCTTGTCTTAAAGAATGACCACAGGCTTGGTTGGTGGCAAAGACTCACCCGGATTTATTGTTTACCAGCACAGCCCTAACATATTTTGGCCTAACAAGTACATCAGACCAGGAGTTAAGGCATTTGTAACTGTGACAAGGTAGTCAGCACAACACTGTGCAGGCTCCCCCAGGCTGCTTTTCATTTCTTCTTTTATACAATGATGAAACAAATTACCTATTGCATTCCCTCTGTATTTTGAATGTTTTAAACTATCCTGTACCATGGTCTTGTTTCACATTCTGACCTAGGTGTTTCTGTTCCAGGCTTATCATCCTGGTACTGGACTATCCTACCTTGTACAATCATCTTCCTTTCCCTTCCCATCTCTTGGTAGGAATGAACGTCTGACTCAAATACCAAGTTTTGTTTATGTGAGGAGTTTGTGCATTAGGCAGCTTTGCTGCCTAATGCCTTTAGGAAAGCCTTTGTGTGAGCAGCGTATATTGATCAATGCTCTAGTGAGGCCTACTTTCCCCTTCTTTTTGTTTTTTATAAGGGAGGATGTTTATCCATTCTCCTGGAAAAGTAGGGTTGCCAAACCTCTCGGATTGGCCCGGAGACTGACAGAGTTGGCATTGATCTCCTGGCAACTATTGAAAGCAACCTGGGAGGCTGATGTTGTGAATGGATTGAACAGCACAGTTAATGACCAGAGATGCATTGAAATATTGGTTCCATATCAGATCGGCACTGGTATAAGGAAAATTGACAGTATTGGTAATCGACTTTTTTGGCTGATGTGGCCAATAATGTTGTCGATAAATGCCCCATTCATGTGTGCAGCCACAGCACAGCATGCAGGCAGCCAGGAGCACAGCCCAGCAGCATGAAGAGCAGCATCCGGCTGGTAAGTCTGTTGTGAGGGTAGAGGTGTAGTGGGGGGAACAGGACAGATTGAAGCCCCAGTGGTGTGGGAGGGAGTGGGGCTGGGGCTGGGGCAGGTGCAGGGACTGTACAGCTGGGGTGGGGTGTGAGATGGAGCCATGAGCAGGGGAGGTAGCCCCTGTGTGCACCCTGGGAGGGCATGGGGGGCATGTGCCCCCAGATCTGTGTGGGGCAAGGGTGGGCTGCCATTGTGGGCTGTGGCCAAGGTGGTGCTGAGCTCTTCCCCGCAGGGGGGTGGGCGTGGGTTTGCTGGACTGCACTTGGGGTGGATGGTGGCAGCACTGGGTCTCCCCCAAACCCCTTTCCTCCCCCATCACCCCTTCCCCCACAACAGACTTACCAGTCAGATGCTACTTTCCAAGCTGCCGAGCTGCATATTGGCAATCAGATTGGTATTGGCTGATATGGTTCATTAAAAATTGACCATCAGTATTGGCCCCAAAAATCTCTATTGTTGCACCCCTATTAATGACATTACATCTTGTTGGGGAAAAAAACCCCGAACCTCCCGGAATAGCTTCAGTCACAGTTGGCACCCCTATGGAAAAGTATAATGTATAAATAGAAGGTAACCCAGCGGGCTAGACACTGTTTGGAGTCTACCTTGTTATACCCATCTATACATCAGAGTTTTCTGAAGATTTCCTTACATTCCTCCTAAACCCTCTTTTTGCTGCTGATTATTTTCAGGTTCCAGTGCTCAGCTTGTGCTGATGTAGACACTCCTGGTATCAGCCTCTGAGGGAGGAACCGTTCTGAACTCCTGTAGCAAGGGCAAGTGGCTGCATTGGAGATAACTGGAACTCCTGGTTTCAGCAGCTGTGGTATATGGGATGTACCTTTAGGGGGCCAGCAGTGGGATGACCCAATCTCTCCCCCTGATGCCCTGTGGGTGTGGTTTGTGGTGGTGGGTAGTTGTAGTTCTCCCTGCAAGCTGTGAGCATATGAGTTGCTTAATCCGGTTCCTAATAAAGATAAAACTGTTTGCCACCCCACCAGTCTCTGCTGAACAGTGACTCGAGGACAGACCCCAAAGGCATGGAGGTCTGAGTGCGTGCCCCATCCCTGGAACCCAAAGGCATAGAGTAAACATTATAGCAGCGGCCTGGCCACACTCCAGTGGTGCTTACATCTGATCACAGCAAAAGTCTCTTGGAGATTCCCGGCTGTTTCTCTGGTGCCACTGACAGCTCTTCCAACACACCCAGGGGAATTGTCAGGGGGGCTCGAGATGATGATGAGGTTGATGATTGCTCTGCTTCATGTGGCAGCAACAGAGGAACAGAGATAAAAAACCTCATCCAGCTGCAGAAATTTGCTTTGCACTCAATTCATACGGCATCGATGCTGCCTGAAGCTGAACAGTGAATTGCAATTTCTGTAAGCCATGCAGCGAGAAGGCTCCTGGCTCCTGGCTGTGTGGATGTATTGCAGAGAGGACAGATACAACTACTAAAGAGATTGGGCCCATACAAACTCCTCTGGTCAAGGCAATGCTACAGCATAGAGACTGTGGTACTTCAGAGCTGTACTTGCTCTGAGATACCACAGCTTCATCAGAGGCAGAGAAACTTGCCTACAAAGCTGGGAAATGTCCTGTCTGAACCTAACAACAGTGATACAGATAGTGAATTAAAGGGAAACTGCACTGAAATGTTCTCTGAGAAGAAATGGTTGATGGAGCTAAACCCTTGTAGAGCTGGGGTGCTACACACAACCTGGGGAACTTTTCAGGGTGACCCAGTGGAAAAATGCTGTTATGGTAGAAAAGGCACTGTCTAATGCAGGGATCGGCAATGTTTTTGAGCAGAGTGACAAAAACACCCACAACTTCAACTTGTAAGATGCAGGTGTGCCGGGGTGGATGATGGGGGTGGTGGGGAGGGGCTGTGCGGGGCTCAATCCCTGTTGTGGCAGCAAAGCCCCAGCCTCTTCCCCACCATCTGCCCTGATTTCATAGATTTCATAGACATCAGGGCTGGAAGGGACCTCGGAAGATCATCGAGTCCAGCCCCCCACCCAAAGGGCAGGAAGTCAGCTGGGGTCATAGGATCCCAGCAAGATAAGCATCCAGTTTCATCTTGAAGGTGTTCAATGAAGGCGCTTGAACCACCTCCGGTGGCAGGCTGTTCCAGACCTTGGGGGCTCGGACAGTAAAGAAGTTCTTCCTTATGTCCAGCCTGAAACGATCTTGAAGTAGTTTGTGACCATTCGACCTCGTCATCCCTTGGGGCGCTCTGGTGAACAAACGTTCCCCCAGATGCTGGTGGTCACCCCTGATAAACTTGTAGGTGGCCATCAGATCACCCCTGAGCCTGCGCTTTTTCAGGCTAAAGAGCCCCAGGGCTCTCAGCCTGTCATCGTAGGTTCTGCTTCCCTGACCTCTGATCATGCGCGTGGCTCTTCTCTGGACTTTCTCAAGCTTCTCCACATCCTTTTTTAATTGTGGAGCCCAAAACTGGACACAGTACTCCAGCTGCGGCCTCACTAAGGCCGAGTACAGGGGGAGAATGACATCCCAGGATTTGCTTGAGAAGCATCTATGGATGCAAGCCAGCATTTTGGTCACTTTACTAGCCGCCGCATCGCATTGCAGGCTCATGTTCATACAAAACGCCTTCATGTGCCACACTCTGGCACCCGTGCAAGGGGTTGCCTACCCCGGTCTAATGTGTTGGCCCATAGGTTAGAGAGATCCAAGCAGGGCAGGGCAGTAAGAAACGATCTGAGAATATACATGAAAATATATTGAAACATTTCAAACCCCCTAAAAGTGGCAGAAAACTGAGGTCCAAGATTTCAGTTGCAGACGAGAATGCTGCTGAGAGAGAAATCTGAACCAAGGCCAGGCGGTGAGGAGCCCGGGGCATATTTCAGCCCCTGGTTCTGCCCATGGGACTCCTTGCTCAGGACTCCTTGGTGGGGCAAGAGCAGGACAGCCCTGAGGAAGGAGTCACCAGGAGCCTGAGCACTGGAGTCAGCACTGAGAGGAGCCGCCCAGACTGGATTCAGCACAGACTGGGACACGTTCCCTGGTGGCTCAGACGTGGCACCAGCCGCAGAGCGCTGTGAGCCCCAGAGCGCCTGGCTGCTCCCATCCCTTAGTGTCTCGGGTTTCTCCTGCCCAGCGCATCGTGGAGTCACTGAGTACTTCTTACTAGACCTCTGGGAACCAGGTGGGCTTTGTTGCCCTGTTCACGGCTTGTCCCCATAACTGATGGGGTAATCAGGCTCCAGAGCCCTTGGTCCCCAGACCTGTGCTTCATGCTCAAGGCTGCGCTGCTGCCATTGACAGACCTGGGGTGTGCCCGTGCCCTGGGTAGGACCCTCTGGTACTTAGGGCACTGCTGACATGGTTTTCCGCAGCACCTTGTACAATGGAGCTCCAGCCTGGATGACTGGCAGTCTGATATATTAATCACCGTGGGGATAATGGGGCAGGTTCCTATTAGCTCACAGGAACGGAGGAGAAACCCTCATGCAGACTGGAAGGAAAATGACTGTGGTGGTTCCCTCCAACGGCAAAAACCTGCTGCAGGATTGGCACTGACTGGGCGTGTCTACACATGCTTTTGCCCTGGCTTAAATTGACTGGCAATAAGTTACTGCTCAAAAACTGGGAATAAGCCGGTGTCTACACGTGCAGGTATTGAAACGCATTAACGCTGTGCGTGGTCTGACTTGGGACTAGAGTTAGCGAAAGAGTAGCCAGTATTATGCTTTTTCCGCTGTTGAGATACCAAGGGATTGTCTGTATTGTCTAAAATGGCTTGTTTAATTCTATTGGTTACTGCGCAGTAAGGTGTCTACATGTGCATCACTGAGCAGTAAGTAATCAGGCATAAATTTGATACTTGCATTATGTAAGTATCAAATTTATGCTCAAGTTGGCATAAGTCACCATATTTATTGTGCAGTACAGGCATGCATGTGTAGACATGCACTCAAACTGCGCAATAATATTGGTTACTGCACAGCCTTTATGCACGTGTAGATGCTGCCACTGAGTATTTGACCCGTGCACAGAAGAGCAGAGATGTTGCAGGTCCCAAAGTGGGAAACCTGGCCTGGGGCCTGCAGCCACTTGCCTCTGCCTTTGGGTCTGGGCTACTGTATGAGCAGCTTATACTGAATCCCCCATTAATTTGACTGACTCCTGCTGGATATGAGCTGGGAAATGTCTCTAGTGGGTTATGGAATAGAGAAAATCCCACACAATTTACTGATTCGTTTTGATGCACTGGCTGGGGGAGTAGTTAGCTGATTGCACGATTTCACAATGATTACACACTTAATTTGTACAACACAATTTTATTTTAAAATTCTTTGCTATGTATATAACACTGCTTAGCTTTAAGAAACACCACAAACATTAAGAACGCAATAATTACATGTATCAGAAACAATGCTCCGAATGCACTTCCTTCCCAAACAATGCTATAAGAATTAGTATTACAAAAACAACTACAATTACAACTAAAAGTTAAATTTGAATCAATACTATTATTTTTCATAATATACTTACAATCCTAGAATTCCGAGAAGCCAAACACCTAAATATGGTTTCATTCCTCAGTAGTACAATTTAATGGGTTGGCCTCAGTAGTACGGTTCAATGGGCTCGCCTCAGCAATACAATTCAATAGGCTCGCCTCAGCAATACGATTCAATGAGCTGGGCTCACCAGTGATAGGACTACGTCCCCTTCCTTCAGTCCCTTTCGGGCGCTCCGCAGCTTCAGCGTGAACTAAGAGATTCGTGTTCACGGAGAGGCTTGATTAGGCGATCAATCTAATCTGAACTTATACTTGCGATTCTTCCTTCGTTGTTCTGCAAGTATAGTCACCTCCAAATTGGGACAGTAAGTTACAGGTTTTTATTGAGTGAGCTGCCGTCATCGGGCTCCTCCTACTCAATTCATCATAACTCCCAAATTTGGGCTCGGATCTTACTCAACAGAAATTACCTTTGTTGAGCATTTGGATCTTTCACACGTAGTCCAAAACAATGACCTAGATAAGGAGATAAATCTTATCTTCTTCCTGAAACTGGCTAATGGGCAACCATTACAAACATTCAAACTATTTCATTCAATATGACAGGAAACACAGCACATGTGTCCCCTCAATAAGCCCAATTTCAAAGTGGATAAAAGCAAGACAGAGCTTTTCCCTGCTCTGAAGTTAATGGGTTCTGTCTGAGCAATGAGACATATCCTTCTAAGGTGCTCAGGTCAAGGCAAGTTGGGTGTTTTTAAGGGTCTCAGAGGGCAACCAAAGCATAAGGCCACGTTCCAGAAAAGACCTAAGTGTAGGACATTGCCTGCTGCATGCCCTCATTCCCGGGAGGAGTCCCCTGGTAGGTGGCTCTGCCTTTATGGTAGAAAGAGAAAAACAGGGGGGAAGGGGCTGTAATGGAGGAGTGAGGAGCAGATTTGCATGAAGGGGCAGTTCTCAGCTCTGAGGGTTTAAGAGACACATGGAGAGTCTCAGGCAGGGACCCATTTACCTCAGGAAGCCGAACTGGTCTGCATTTGTACCATGGCCTGGGCCCTGCTCCTTGCATTGCTCACAGGCTATGTGGGGAAGGGAGGTTTTTCTGCCAGAAGGTACAACAGGTGACTGGTGAAATGCTGCAGCGCTGATCTCCCTGCCCAGGGCGCTGACAGCTGCTGTGGCCA
Source organism: Alligator sinensis (assembly GCF_000455745.1). NCBI lineage: Eukaryota > Metazoa > Chordata > Crocodylia > Alligatoridae > Alligator > Alligator sinensis. The sequence continues at coordinate 3,282,408 of NW_005841940.1, forward strand.
GTGCTCTGCCGTGGTCCTCGTGAGCTTGTTCTTTCTTTGCAGGTTCCAGTTCCCAGCAGCTGCAGTCGCTGAAGCCGTCAGAGCAGGTGTCTCCAGGAGGGACTGTGACCATCGCGTGCAGCCTGAGCAGTGGAGCAGTTGGTGATGGCAACTACCCACAGTGGGTGCAACAGAAACCGGGCCATGTTCCTCGGCTGCTGATATACAGCACCAGTACCCAGCCCTCTGGTGTGCCAGCGCGCTTCTCTGGGTCCCGATCAGGGAGCACCATGTCCTTGACCATCACTGGGGCCCAGCCCGAGGATGACGCTGATTATTACTGTTTGGTATGGACTGGGAGTGCTCGCCACAGTGATATACCCCAATGGGGAAGTGCAACAAAAGCTCTCTCTGCTCTGACTCCGTCCGAGGTTTGAAAGTGAAAATGCAAGAGCTGGTACTTGCTGCCTTGGAGCCCCTGCTCTGCACACGTAGATGTAGGGGAGTCTGGTCCTCTCTTTCCATTATACCAATTTTCTCAGGCTGCCCTGTGCCTGGCATGTCCAACCACCATCCCACTATCCATGGAGAGACAGCAACAGCAACTTCCATTTTCTCCTCCAGCCCAACAGCCCCCTCTCCACATGACTGCGAACAAGCACATGCTCTAGGCTTTGTAGGATCCCTGGGTGTTTTGTTGTACTGGCAGGGACCAGGGCTCCGTGTTAGGGAATGGAGATATGATGAAACCACTCTGAGTGGAGAGCCTGTTTCTGCCTGGTGTCTCCTGACTCGGTTTATCCGGTCTTCAGGACAGTGTTTGTGTTCTGTGTGCTGCTAGTGCTGAGCCCATCGGGGTTGCGTTACGGGTTGGGCACAGGTGCATGAGTGCAACACAACAAATGCCAGATACTGGCAGTCGTGTAAAGATGTCTCTTTTCCTGAAAGTCCGGAGAGCACCCGAGAGCACAGCCCTAGCGCTTTGGGATTTTGCTTGTAACATCCTCTGCAAGGAATGCAGCAGAAACAGCCCAGCGGGGCCTCAGAGACTTGTAGATTATGGAGTCCCGAATTGCAGTGGGTGGGACAAAGTGTAAGATGCGTCTCTGTCCTTTTGTCTTTTCTGATGAGACTGAGGAAAGCGAAGAGAAGATGAGCAGGCAGTGAGCAGGATGTAGGTTTGCCTGAAGTGGCTGTTCTCAGCATTTTAGGTTTACAATAACCTTGGTGGTTCTCAGTCAGAGACCTTTTTGCCTCAGGAGGCTGAGCTGGTCGTGATTCCCACCATGGCCTGAACCCCTCTCTTCCTCATCTCTTCACTTATTTCTCCACTACTGAGGAATCATTCAGAAGTGCCCTCCTCTGCTTCCTGGCACAATCACTCCTCTCTCACCCTCCTCGTGGTGCCGAAGCTCCTCTACGTCTCCGCGTTCGCTGCTCTGATTCGGGGTCAGGTTCTGGTGCCCTGCACGTCCTGACTCGGGCACCCCCAGGTTCAGCCTCTTGTGGTGGAGCCGTTCACATCTCCTGTGTCCTGAGTTGTGGCAGCTTCAATAAAGACTATATGTTCTGGTGCCTGCCACTGTGACAGTGCTGGGTAGGGACCAGGGTAGCCAAAGGCCCTCAGGGACTCCAAGCACATTCTCTGGTGCTGTTGAGGGATCTGCCACCATGGCCACGATAACCATCAGTGGAGTCCAAGCCCACAGTGACTCTGATTACTACTGTGCTTCACCTGGCAGCTGCAGTCCCGAGGCCACAGGGCTACAGACACAAGGGGAACTGAGTCAAAAACCTCCAAAGGATGGGGGAAATCAGTCCTGCCCTGGACTTGTGGCTGCTTCCACGGCCAACATCCACAGTGCTGTTGTCCTGAGGTCCTCAGGAGCTCTTGGGATATGGGGAAGAGGAAGAAAAGGAAGCCAAAGGGGAGGGTGCTAAGGAGAGATGATGGAGGGATGGGATGGGAGGGGAGAGCAGGAGACTGATGTGCTGCAATAGGAGGGGTGGATGAGGACACGGCTCCCTGTCCACTGACTGCACATAGCTGGGGGCTTGGAGCTTGCCTCCTCTGCCCTGACATTTTCATCCCCTCAGGGAGATGCTGTCTGCGCAGTCGAGTGCAAGGGCTTCTTGCAGCTCATAGCCAGGGCCCAAGCACCAATCTCAAGCCCTACACTCTGCTTAATGTTCATCCATATAGAAATAGTCCAGCACCATAGCACACAGGGCCCAGGGAGTCACAATCAAAGCCCACCTTCACATCTCATTTGTAACAAGGCAGTTCTGCTCTTTTTCCCATATCATTTCCATTGCATATTTGGCTTTTGACTGAAAAGAACTCAGTGTAGAGTGGGAAACTGAGTAGAAAATCGACGAGCTGTCAGGAAATGCATACCAAAATGCCCTCCCGTCATGGGCTTTGTCTTGTGGCAGTTTTCCTTGGCAGTCAGGAGGGCTGTGAGCAGCAGTGAATGAGTTGCATGTCCCTGTCCCTGTTGCATGTCCTTGTGGACACTGACCATAAAGAAAGGCAGGTTGTCTCTGCTTAACTCTGACTGCACAACACTAGCATGCCTCTGTCCCAGGCAATGTATCAGGAGAACTTTCTCGTGGCCACAAGGTGCCAGTCTTCCCCACAGATCTGACATGAGTTGACTCTGAGCGACAGGGGCTTGGGCTGGGGGGATGCGCAAGAGCTGGTGGGGTTTCCCCTTCTGCCCAGTCTGACTGAGGACTTGCTTCATGTCACAGCTTCTGACCAGGCTCCTTCTGAAGCACTGTCCTTTTCCAGCTGTACTTTTAGTAAGGGTAAAGACCAAGCTGTGTGAAATACTGGTGGCCTTTTCCTTTGTCTGGGACCTGTCTGAGGGGAAGGTCCTGCAGGAGATTTTGACATGAAGAATTCACAGGACTTCCCTGCTCCTTCCCACCCAACTGCCCAGGCCTGTCTGCATCTCAGACGCTGCTTCTGGTCCTGGATCTAGGGGGATGAGAGGATGCTGCTGGGACTGAGGATGTAGTCTGTGCCTTAACAGATCGCTGTTCAGGCCTCTGCTCTGCCATGGAGACCAAGTTTCAAGAGGAAAACCACGTTCCCTCTGTTCCTTCACTACAAAATGGGGATAACAGCATGACTGCTTCTTGCTTTTCCTCTGTCTTGTCCATTTGAAACAGAAAGTCTTCAGACCAGGGAGCGTCTCCCTCTGGGGTTGTGCAGCGCTGAGCGGCCGTGGTCCCTCGCGGAGCCGTCTGGGGATTAGTGCAATACAGACACGTTCCCCGCTGACCTCTGCAGCTGTGCTTTAGGGGACCCAAAGGTCTGCAGGAGGCTTGCAGCAGAGTCTGCTTAGTCCTGTTTCTCTACCAGCAGGGACATTAGAAAGGGCTTGAGGGGATGAAGGAGCTAGAGAGGAGAGTAATAGTTCAAATGATAAGGTTTGTTCTCAGTTCAGGAAACTTTCACTCTCATCAGGTTCCCCCTTTGCCCTGCCCGCTAGGACCTTCACAGCTTGACCAACTCATCGCATCTGCTCTTGCCTTTCTTCTGTGTTCCCCTTCAGCACAGTCCCATGACTGTTACCAGCCTCCCTGACCTAACCCAGAAAGCTGGGGCTGCTCATGAGAGTCTGAGGGTCGTGTTTCTCCTCGCCTCCAGCCTCAGCCCCTCTTGTAGCCTGTTGTCTTTCAGGGATGGGCCAGGTTCATGTATGTCCTTGTGCAACACCCAGCAATTTTGGTTCTTTATCTGGGTCAGGGCTTCTGCCCGTGGCAATGACATGAACATGGGACACTGGGGACAGTGCTAAGAAGAGGTGTCCTGAGCATGAGGTCCCAACCCCTGTTAGTGTCACCTGTACCATGGAAGAGAAGTGCCTCTCAGAAGGTCTACGTGGCACTGTGTAGGCCATGTTCTAGTACCAGGTGTTAGGACATTAATATCAGCTTGCTGCCCCACCTGTGAAGCAGCGTGCTTTAGGCAGAGCAGAGCAGAGCAGAGGCCAGAGTTGATCATGGAGGTGGAGAAATTACAATTGAAAACATCTTCCTCAGGAGAGATGTGGCAGAGTGAGGGGGACATGCACAGTGTAATCAGACTCCCCATGCCTGCCCTATATTCCTATGATGATCAAGCAGGAAGAGTGCGATGTTTAACCCCTGCTATAAATATGAATTTATAATGAAGCACTTTCCCTCCAAGCGCTGTGCCCTGGACTCTGCTCTGCCGGCTCTCGGAGCGGTGGGCGCAGAAGCAATAAATACACGTCCCGACAGGGCGACGCACCAGCAGCAGCCAGTGACGGGGGCAGATTTGCATGAAGGGGCCGGTCTCAGCTCTGCGGCTTTAAGAGAGACTTAGGAAGCCAAACTGGTCAGGATTCATCACCATGGCCTGTGCCCCGCTCCTCCTGGTGCTGATGACGTGCTGCTCAGGTCAGCAGAAGGGTTCAGGCTGTGCCTGTCATGGGGGCAGTTGCTTTCCTGTCAGCGCGGTCAATGAATGGTTAATAATGGGTTTGTGATGTTGATTTTTAGGGGTCTGGCCCCGTCCTGTGGTGACTCAGGAGCCTGCGGTGTCCTCAGTGTCCCCAGGAGGGACTGTCACTCTGTCCTGCAGCCTGAGCACCGGAGCCATCACCAGCAGCAACTACCCTGGCTGGCTCCAGCAGAAACCTGGCTCTGCCCCTCGGCAGCTTATTTATGAAATTAGTAAGAAACCCTCTGGGGTCCCCACCCGGTTCTCGGGGTCCATTTCTGGCCAGAAGGCCACCTTGACCATCACTGGGGCCCAGCCTGAGGATGACGCTGATTATTACTGTATGTTATGGATTGGGAGTACTTAACACAGCTGTACAGTCAGATGGGGAAGTGGGACAAAAACTCTCTCTGCTCTGACTCCTCTGACCAAGGTCTAAGCTGGAAATGCAGCAGCAGGTACTTGCTGCTTGGAGTCCCTGCCCTGTGCGCATAGAGCTGGGGGAGTCTGGTCCTCTCTTTCCACTGCTCCAATTTCCACAGGCTGCCCGTTGCCCAGCACCCCCAACTCCCATCCTACCATCAGTGGAGACACAACAGCAGTAACCTCCATGTTTTCCCTCCAGCCTAACAGCCCAATCCCCCACATAACTGGGAACAAGCACATGGGCTTTGGAGCAGGAGTAGCCGTTGATTCCCATCAGAGAGGCTGCGTGTGGACTGTTGGCAGGGACCAGGACTCCCTCTTGGGGATGAGACCACTCCCCATTGTAGAGCCTATTTCTGCCTGGTGTCTCCTGTCTTAGGCTATCAGGTTTTTGGGACGGTGTTTGTGATCTGCGCCCTTCTCGTGCTGAGCCCTGGGGGCTGAGTTATGACTTGGGCTCAGATGCACAAGTGCAACACAACAACAGTCCGATACAGGCAATACTGTAGTGTGAAGATGACTCCTTTCTGGAACCATTGGGAGCAGCTCTTCCCCTGTGAACGCCTGGAGCACAGCCCTGGTGCTTTGGGATTGAGCTTATACCATCCTCTGGAATGAATCCAGCAGAAACAGCTCAGCTGGGAGGTCAGAGCCAGCAGCCAAATGGTAGTTTATGGAGTCCTGAATTGCAGTGGATGAGGGCAGAATGAGAGCATTCACCCCTTCAACACAGCAGCAGTTTGTCTGATAGAGGTTGCAAGTTCCCAAGGAATCCCCTTCACTCTGACTGCTCTGGGGACAGTTGGATGCAAGAAGGCTCTTCTGCCTAGAGAGAGCACTGGGCTGTGTCCATGGTTCTTGTGACAGTGGACAGGGCCCCGTGAAGGCTGTGGTTCCCTTGGCTGATGCAGGAGATGGAAACCCCAAACCTGCCCCAATTTTTCAGCATATGAGAGCGACGAGCCTCCTTCCTGCTGCTTGCCCCAGACAGAACAGGCAGATGGATAGACAGAGAAGAAAGAGACACAGAAAGGCAAAGGCAGGAGGAGCGCAGAGCAGGTCCAGTTCCACCTGGTTTCCTCTCTGGAGCCTGATGGGACTTCTCCATTTCCCACCGCTCCTTTCTCGTGTCCCGCTAGGCTGTGCCCACAGACAGGACCTGTATGGGGCACTACCTGGCCAGCAGCATCCTGCTTATGTCGACCAATTGGCTTCATTCAGGTTTCTCTGTGTTTGAAACCACTGGCGCCTTGCAGTGCTGTGCACGTGTGGCTGGGCACCCACAGCCCCTTCCCCATGCCCCTCTGAGCAGAGGGGTGGGGGTGGCAAGTGCAGACCCCTAAGTGTGGGAGCACAGGAGCGAATCCTTAGCCATGGCACATCATGCAGACATGTCCCCTCACACCAGTCTCACACCTTATGGTATTGTACAAGCTGAGCTCTTGTATTGCTCTGAATAAAAAGCTCAGCCTCAAACACTGCTCACCCCATCCTCAGCTTTCCACTCTAGCTGAACCATGCTATAAAACCTCGGCCTTTGGGATCCCATATCAGATTAGAGGGCGCAGGGATGCAAACAGAGGTAGTGACACTACCTGAGGTGTGTTATAAGCATTTCACACTCTAGTTGCATGACCTGGTCTCTCACTCTGCACTTCCGAAGGTTTAAGAAGGCACAGACACTTACCGTAATTTTGAGAAGTCCCATGGGAACAGTATGCCCACGTGCCCTGCACAGAGGCTGGACAGTGACCCTTGATATCTGAGTTCACTGGGCTGGGATGGAAGGATAAGGAAATGGTCTTGTCCTTCTCTTCTCAGATGACTCCTTTTCTTCAGGCCCCCTGTGTCTCTGCAGATCTTCTGGATCCTCCACTTCCCTTTTCTAAATGTGTGTTTTCCCTACAAGAGACCTTGCTTTAGGAAGCCGAGTGCTCTGGATTCCCAGCGTGGCCTCAAGCCCTCTTGCCCACATGGTTGTCCTGTTCTGCTTTGGTAAGGGAGGGGAGGTTTTCCTTCAAGGGAGTGCTGAGAGATGGGGCTGATGTCTCCCTCTGCTCTGAGGTCTTGCTCTCCGAGTTGGTAAGAAGTGTTTCTCAGGGGCGGGAGCAGGTTGTGATGGGGTGTCTGCATTGCTCTTTGCAGGGCAGAGCTCAGAGTGCGCTGACACAAGCACATCCCACGTTGTCTGTGGCGCTGGGGCAAACGGCAACTCTGCGGTGCGCACTGCAGGGCATGGAGCATGGTGCCTCCTGAGTCAGAGGGGACACTCGCTCTCCCAAGCAGCTAGTCAGTGACTGGGGGTGGGTCCCCCCCGTCTCCCCCCATGGTCGATTATGTTGATGGGCGGGGAGGGGGTCCTCCACAACCAATCGTACACTTCCAAGCTGGTGCGATTGGCTGTGGGGGAAGCCCCCCCCTCCCCCTGGTCAACACGATCAGCCGCAGGGGGACTGTGGGGATCGCTTCTCCTGGTGCCCCCACTCCCTGGCCGGCGCTCTCAGAGAGGGCAACAGCATTCTCGCCTGCCCCCCACCCATCGCCTAGGCAGGGAACCCTGCTCTCAGGGGGGCACACGCACCACCACGCACCCCCTACTTGTCGCCACTGGTGTGGAGTTCATTAGCACCACCAACCCCGCCTGGTATCAACAGCACCCAGGGAATGGTCCTTGGCTACTGATCCAGGAGTCCCGGAGCAGAGCCTCAGGTGTCTTTGAACGTTTCTCTGCCAATACTTCTGCTAACACAGCAACGTTGACCATCGCTGGGATTGAGGCCAAAGATGGAGCAGATTATTACTGTGCTGTGTGGCACTCTGCGTCCCCTCATAGTGACACAGTCATATGGGGAGCTGCAACAACAACTCTCTCTTCCCTCCCAGCCTGGGCCTCACTAACAACTGCTCCACTGCAGAGCTCGGTCTCTGGTGCAAGACATGTCTCCTTTTTTTCCCTCCAGTGGAGTCCAGGGCCATGGACCTTGCTTGCACCAGATAGGTCCTCTCACCATGGCTACAAAGTCCAGGGCATAGCTGGCCTGGGTGCAATGTGTTTAATGAGAGAGTTCAGAAATGATTTGCATATAATCACATTCCATTTGACTATGTTAGGGAAGAACCCAGTCTCTCAGCCTTGGTATAGGAAGCCCTACATGTTTACACACAACCTCATATGCTATTCACACACACAGAGATGCACACCATGGAGTACCCTGGCAGGATAGTCCAGAACCACATAATGGAGGATCCAGCAAGACATCCTCAGTACCCACCTACTGAACTCATTGAAAGCCATGATGCAAATCTGCTCCTCTTCCTGTATCTTTTTCCTGCATATTTGGTTGTTGGATAAAAATAACTACAGCTGTAGCATAGGAAATTGAGTAGAGAAATGCCTGGGCTGTCGGGAAATGGAGTGAGAACTGTTTTCTCATGAGCTTTGTCCCATGACATCTTTCCTGAGTGAAGGAGGAGCTGTGACCAGTAGTGAACTGGTTACATGCAGTCTGTCCTTGCTGCTTCCCCTTGTCACCATCGATCATAAAGCTAGGCAGATGATCTCTGATTATGCTTGCAGAGCTTCCCTACTCTGTTTCCTAGATGATGCATCAGGACAGGGTACTCATGACCACTAAGTATCAATAATGTTGTATAGATGTGCTGCAAGGTGACAGGTGGCCTCAATTGCCCACAATAATTACATGAACAAGGGACACTGTGGACAGTGCTAAGAAGAGGTGTCCTGAGCACAACAGCCCAAACCCTCTTAGTCACCTGGATCATGGTGGAGAAATGCCTCTCAGAAGGTCTAGGTGGAACCAATGTCATCTAGGTGCCACGAGTTTGAATATCACTGTCATCTTGGTGCCCCAGCAGTGAAGCGGTGTGCTTTAGACAGGGCAGAGCAGAGGGCAGAGTTTATCACAGAGGTGGACAAACTACAATTTGAAACATCTTCATCAGGAAAGATATAATACAGTCAAGGGACATGAACATTGGAAGCATCCCTCACACCTGCCCTCTTTCCCCATGATGATCACAGAGAAAAAGTGCTAAATGTAACCCCTGGTATGAATGGGAATTTGCAGGAAAGCACTTCCCCTCCCAGCGCTGTGCACTGGGCTCTGCTCTGCCAGCTCTCGGAGCGGTGGAAGGAGAAACAATAAACACACGTCCCGACAGGGCGATGCACCAGCAGCAGCCAGTGAGAGGGGGCAGATTTGCAAGAAGGGGCCGGTCTCAGCTCTGGGGCTTCATGAGAGACTCAGAGGGTGTCAACCAGGGACACATTGGCCTCAGCGCAGTCAATGAATGGTTAATAATGGGTTTGTGATGTTGATTTCAGGGGTCTGGTCACAGCCTGTGGTGACTCAGGAGCCTGCGGTGTCGGTGTCCCCAGGAGGGACTGTCACTGTGTCCTGCAGCCTGAGCACTGGAGCCATCACCACCAGCAACTATCCCGGTGGGCTCCAGAAGAAACCTGGCTCTCCCCCTCGGCAACTTATACACTTCACCAGCAGCAGGCTTTCTGGGATTCCCACCTGGTTCTCAGGGTTCATATCTGATCATATCCGGTCAGAAGACAGCTCTAACTCTCACAGGGGTCCAAGCTGAGGATGAGGCCAACTACTACGGCATTGCGCGTACTGGCAGTGGTGCGTGGTACACAAATGTAGAGCGTGACGGGAACGGAGCCATAAACCTTCCTCTCCACCTGTGCCCTGCGGGCATCGGCCTGCTCAGGCTGCAGAGTTTGGATCTGCTGTTTCCATTTTCATTAGACCCCCCGACCTTCCCTAGCCTCTGTCTCCACTGCCCATGACCTGCAGATCATCTCTGACAGAGCCCTGCAGACCAGATGTGTGTTTTAAATGCTCTCTGAACTTTGTTTGCCAATCACAGTATTTCATGGTCTCCATGAAGCAAGCCCTGATGTTGAGCCCAGAATAGTTTTAACTCAGTGGATTCCCATTTATCCCTGGGTTTATCTTGTGAATCCTGTTTGCGCACCTTACTGTCCTAGCACTGTGTGGCACCTAACGGCAACTCTGAAAAGATCGCTAGGCCCCGCAGGGAGCCACATCCCCTGGTTGAGAATCACTGGCCTGGGCCATCATGCTGTGCCCCTTATTGCAATCCCTAAACATGGCCTATGTGTTGTAGGGCTGGGCCACAATCCTGACCAGTGCTGTGCTCCCTGCTTGTCAGTTAAGGCCAGCTCCAGTATTCAGATTGCTGCAGCACTGTCCAGTGTCCTCCTCCAGCCTCTCCTCCATGCTTTCTGTCGGGCTGGGCTGTGACTCAGTTTACCCACTTCCTTACTGTTGGGGTTTTGCTTCTTTAGGAGCCAGTTCTCCCTGCCTCACTCCACACAGTGCAGAGACTGGAGGGGCTGTGCACCACCACAGGCACCTGCGCTGGCAGGCAGGGAGCAGGGGGCAGTGCAGCAGCACTGATCTCCTTGCATGGGGGCTGCGATGGTGAGAGCTCCTTGTCCCTCCTCCACATGGGTCAGGTGCTCAGGTGGTTTGCAGGGACCGGCCATGTGGGAGTGCACCTGTAGCTGGAGTCAGGCTGGATCCACCCCAACTGGATGTTAGCAGTGAGGGCGCTGACAGACGTTCAGGTCGCTGCTCTATTCCTTGGTATTTTGCATACAGCGCCATGAGTTAGAGCAACCCTCTTTACCCATCAGACATTCACCTTTACCTATGTATTAGAAAGTTCTTTATATAATGACATAAGGAGAACCTATTTATTACTTTACTTGCAAAAATTGATACACTTCTCAAACAGAGAGAAATGAATCTGGCTTTTATAGCAATGAGATCCAAATGTAATAAACCATCTCATAATTTTCACTCACAAGGCTGAGGCCATTAGAGCTAAATATCCTTTATTACTGATATGAGTGATACAATTTAACATTAGACTTGATTTTATTGTCTAAATTCTGGATTTATGTACAACAATATTATAGATTCATGTCTTGATTTACTACTATATATTAATAATGTTTTTATGTTGGAGGGCTCTATTGTTAGCATAATATTTGTTGTTTGGTTACTTTATTCAAACTTATTTATATTATGGGTGTCTGTGTGTTATGTCTTTTTCGGGAGCATGGCGTTTAGCCAGAATCCTTCATAAATAAAATAAATAAACCCCAGCCCACAGATCCCCCTCCCTCTTTCTCCTTGCTCCTTCCCAGCAGACAACACCAGTGGCAGGGTGGACTGCATCAGCCCAGCCCTGATCATGCTGATAGATTGCCTCTGGGGAACAGAAGTTCCCTAGACACTCCACTTGGGAGCTGCTTCATCTGATCCCTCATTAGATGAGGGTTAATTTGTTGCACGATTGGCTGTTTTTAAAGTGCTCTGCAACTGGGCATGAGTCATGGCACGGCTGTAGAGTGCTTTCAGGGGGCTGGTCGTCCAACACCTATAACTTCTGTCCGAGCGCTGAATGTTTCACACCCTTCAAGGACACCCCCATGTCAATCATCGCTGCCTGTTACCATGCCAGAGTTAAGCCCAGGGCACCCATGGGGTAGCACTACACAGAACAGGAGCAGTGACACCTGGTGTTATGAATTGCAGAGGCTGGGCAGCACAGAGGCAGAACATGCCAATGTGTTTCCTTGAGACCTAGAATCCAATGGATTTCCATTAGGAACGGAGTCATACTTCTAGTAGCTGTGTCAGTCTGGGAGGCTTGTGCTTGGCCAGAAGTATGAAAAGGATGCAGGGATGAAGTCAGGAAGGCCAAAGTGCAATTAGAGTTGCAGCTAGCAAAGGACATGAAGGGTAATAAGAAGGGCTTCTACAAATACATCAGCAAGGAAAGGAAGGTCAGGGAGTGCATGGGTCCCTTATTGAATCAGGGAGGCAACCTAGTGACAGATGAGGAGGAAAAGGCTGAAATACTCAATGCCTGTTTCACTTCAATCTTCACAAGCAAGGTCAGTTCCCAGGCTACTGCACCTGGCAGTACAGTCTGGGGAGAAGGTGAGCAGAAAACAGTGGTGAAAGAACAGGTTAGGGCCTATTTAGATGAGCTGGACAAGTCCATGGGGCTGAATGCGATGCACCTGAGGGTGCTGATGGAGCTGGCTGATGTAATTGTAAATCCTTTGGCCGTTGTCTCTGAAAACTTGTGGTGACTGGGGGAGGTCCTGAATTACAGGAAAAAGGCCAATATAGTGTCCATCTCTAAGAAAGAGGAGAAGGAGGATCTGGGAAACTACAAAGTGGTCAACCTCCCCTGAGTCCCTGGAAAAATCATGGAGCAGAAGAAAATGACCGTCAGCTGGGATTCACAAAGGGCAAATCATGCCTAAGCAACCTGATTGCCTTCTATGATGAGATGACTGGCTCTGCCAATATGGGGAGAGCAGTGGACGTGATATACCTTGACTTTAGCAAGGCTTTTGATATGGTCTCCTGCAGCATGCTTGCAATCAAGCTAAGGATGATGGTGTTGGCCCAGGTGGTTTACCGTACCTGGCAGGGGATATTCCCCTTCTTCCTGGCCTTGAATGACTTTGTGTAGTTGAGGGTGGACACCTGTCCATTGCACTGTGGGTGGGCACCCTTACAAGAGTCTACTACAGCCTCCCAAGGGAGGATCTTGGCAACTCATTTGACGGTGCTTGGGGATTGCTCTTGGGCTGTCCCTCTAGCTTGTAGTGTGCCTGCTATGGATTTGTGAATATCTGAATCCTCAGGTGAAAAAGTCTGGGAGGCAGGATTTGTGCCGGTGGCAGCACCACATAGACTTGAATGACTGAGCTTGTTTTAGTTGCTAGAATTCAGAACTCATTTAGCTAATTTGACCTGAGACATGACATTAAAAAAATAAAATAAAAGGAAGTGTGGGTTGGATGAATGGACTGTTTAAGGTGGATAGAAAACTGGCTGGATTGTCAGGCTGTAAGGGTAGTGATCAAAGCTCAAGGACTAGTTGGCAGCTGGTATCAAGTGGAATGGTGCAGGGGTCAATCCTGGGGCCAGTTTTCTTTGATATCTTCAGCACGGACTTGGAAGATGGAGGGGAGTGCACCCTCAGCAAGTTTGTAGATGACACCAAGCTGAGAGGAGTAGTAGGTACACTGAAGGGTAGGGCTAGGATTCAGATAGACCTAAACAAATTGGAGGATTGGCCCAAAAGGAATCTCATGAGGTGCAAAATGACAAGTGCAAAGTTGTGCACTTCAGAGGGAACAATCCCATGCACCTGTATGGGCTGGGGGCTGACTGGCTGGGCAGCAGCTCTGGAGAAAAGGACCTGGGGGTTACAGTGGACAATAAGCTGAATATGAGCCAACAGTGTGCCTTTGTTGCTAAGGAGGCTAACAATATACTGGGCTGCATTGGTAGGAGTGTTGCCAGCAGATCAAGGAAGTGATTATTCCCCTCTATTTGGCACTGGTGAGATCACATCTGGAGTACCGTGTCCAGTTTTGGTCCCCCCACTCCAGAAAGGATGTGGACAAATTGGAAAGAATTGAGCGGAGGGCAACAAAATGGGGTCAGGGCTGGGGCACATGACTTATGAGGAAAGACTGAGGGAACTGGGTTCATTTAGTCTAGAGAAGAAGAGACTGAGAGGGGATTTAATAGCAGCCTTCAACTACCTGAAGGGAGGTTGAAAGAGGATGGAGTTAGACTGTTCTCAGTGGTGGCAGATGTCTAAAGAAGGAGCAATGGTCTCAAGTGTCAGCAAGGGAAGTTTAGGTTAGATATTAGGAATACCTCTCTCACTCGGAGGGTGGTAGAGCACTGGAACAGGTTACCCAGAGAGATGGTGCAATCTCCACCCTTGGAGGTTAAGATACAACTAGACAAAGCCTTGCCTGGGATAATATATTTGGGGGTAGTCCTGGTCAAAGCAGGGGATTGGACTAGATGACTTCACGAGGTCCCTCCAGCCCTAAGTTTCTATGATTGTAGGATACAGCAACCTGAAGCTGCCCTAGTTTCTGATTTCAAAAAATAAATTAATAATTTCTGAAGCAGGTTAACTTCGGCCTGTCCATGTCGTCAGCTACGGCATCCTCAGGTAGCAAGGACCAGGGAGATACCCAAAGGCAGGGGCACTTCCACACGATGAACCACACCTTAACAAACTATAGGTAAATCAGATACACATTTAAAATGTCATCAACAAATGTCCCAACTGTTTTTCTCTTATTGGCTTTGTCCCATGCCATCTTTGGTTGGCACTCAGAAGGGCTGTGTAACAGGTATCCTCTCCGGGCCGAGCTGAAATGTGGCCCACACACTTGTTCCTGGGGCAACCGCCCACCTTGCTGTTAAATAATTAATTGATGTCAATTAGTGGGAGGCTGCCCTTGTACTGCCCCGCTGCCAGGGGGTGCTATCTGCAGCTCCGTTTCCTCCCCTACACCGCAGTCCACACCTTGCCGATAGAATAGTCCTTATGTCTCGGCCTTATCACAATCTGGCCCCTCTTTGTCCTCTCCGGGCCTTCCTTCCTTTGATCAACAATGCTGCCCCCTCTCTGGGGCCTCCACATCCACACTGGGACTTCTCAGCCACTGCCCCTTCTCTGGGGTCCTTCAGCAATACTGTCTCCTCTCCGGGGCTCACTGTGCCCGCACTGGGCCTCTCACTAGTGCTGCCCCCTTCTCTAGGGCTCCTCAGTAATGCCATCCCCGCTCCGGGGCCTTCTCTGCAATGCCGCCCTCTCTGGCACTGGGGTCCTCACACTCTGCTGTGAGTCCCCTATGAGGCCTCCTCCCACCCCTAATAGCCTCACCCAGACCACCGGTGATAAGCAACTACACAACAGAAACTTGAGCCTCTTGGCTATAACATAAACATAGGCCGCCTGGCTAGAACAACACTTGGCCTACCGGGGAGCACTCCTTCCCTCGGCAGTGTCAAAACACTGCTCCTGTAGTCCGGCCTCCCCTTTCTTCCCTGAGAGAGTTCCTTTCCCTTGGGCCACTGGCAGGGAACTGACTCTGGCCCCAGCCCCAGGGTTTTATAAGGGAGCTAGGCCCTGCCCCTTCTGGTCAGCTGACCTCCCCTGGTTGCCCCGGCAACCCATAGCCGGGCTCCTTATTCCCTACTAGGGAGGAAGCCCTAGCAGTTTCCCCTCTTTGGGAGCAGGGCACCTCAGTGCTCTGTGACAGGCTGTGAAGATCAACCACTGCATATCCCTGCTGTTTCCCCTTGTGAAAGATGCTCATGAAGAAAGGCAGATTGTTCCTGCTCGCCTATGCCTGCACAGCCCCATTGGGAGCATCCCAGGTAGGGGGATGTATCTGGAAACTGTGCTGGCCGCCAGGTGTCAGCCTTGCCCCACAGACCTGCAGGGCCAGGTGCTTCCAGGGAAACAGGCAACCCTGGGGAGGGGCTTCCCCTTCTGCACAGCCTGACTGAGCATTGGCACCATGTCTCTCAGTGTCTGAACAGGGCTGTTCTGAAACTACGTCCTTTCCCCGGCGTACTTGTGTTTGGGAGAAAGAAGGATTTGTGTGAAATACTGGTGTATTCTGCTTTTGTCCCTTCTGAGGGGGAAGTTCTGCAGAAACCTTTGTACAGGAACCAGGTGCAGGGTATTTTCTGCTGCCTTCCCTCCCTCCTTCCCCTCCCGAGCGTCCTGGTTTCTGGAGGCAAACCATGTCCTCTCTTTGTTTGCTTCCTGGGACTTGGGGCTGAGGATAAGACTTTTTCTGTCTTATTAGTTTGAAGCATGAAGTCTTCATGCCAGGGAGTGTCTGTCAGTGCATTTGCCCAGCATTAAGAAGCCCCAGCTTTCTGGGTTTTAGTACAATACAGACCCTTTTGCTACCGATTTCTGATAGATGTTCTTGAAAAAAACCCTAAGGCAGGGGTAGGCAACGTTTTTTGCCTGGAGTGCTGAAAGCCCCCACAATGCCTACCTTGGCATGCCAGAAAAACAAAATGAGGGCAGGGGGTACATGGCAGGATGCCCTTTTGTGCCCCTGCCCCCCAGCCCAGGCTCTGTGGCTGTCAGCAGCTACACAGAACCTGGGCCAGCTGCAAACATCTGCTGCCTCTCGGCTCCGGTCCCAGCTGCTTCTGGCCCCAGACCCGGCTCTGGGCTCCAGGGAGGCAGCACATACCGGCAATGCTTCTGGCTGTGATGCCCTCACTACTTCTGCAAAGCAGCATAGGAACCCAGCACAGCGGGGGACGCAGAAAGCTGCCAGCTCCCAGCTCCCCACTGCCCTGCCACACTTCCTCTGTGTGCACTGGAGCATCATGGACAGCAGCGCAGGGTTGTGCCCCTCTCTGCTACCCCTGCCTGCAGGGGAAGTGTGGCAGGGGAGCGGGGGGCTGGGAGCAGGCAGCTTTCTGCGTCCCCCGGTGTGCCCTGCCATGCCAGGTTCCAACGCTGCTTTGCAGAAGCAGTGAAGGCAGCACAGCGGGGAGCACTGCTGGTAGGTGCTGCTTCCCCAGAGCGTGGGGCCGGGTTTGGGAGGCAGCTGGGGCCAGGGCCAGGGCAGAGAGGCAGGAGATGTTTGCAGCTGACCCAGGTTCTGGGTAGGTGCTGATAGCCACAGAGCCAGCAGTGAGCCCGATGGGGCCAGGGTTGGGGTGGGGAGGCAGCAGCTGTTTGTAGCCTCCCAGCTGCAGCCAGCCCCGGCTCTCTGTAGCTGCTGCTGATCATGGAGCCCAGGCTGCTTGCAGCAGGGCTTGCCACCTCCCAGCCACCTCCTGGGAGCAGCTTGGGCTCTCATGGGCAGCAACTACCCAGAGCCGTGGCTGGCTGTGGCGTGCCGAACAAAATGGTCTCACATGCCATGCTCAGCATGTGCGCCAGGGGTTGTCGACCCCTGCCCTAAGGTCTGCTGAAATGAGTAACAAGGACATTATAGGGTCTCCTCACAAATTGCCTTCTTGCCCTCATCAAGATGTACAAATTTCAGTTGATTCTTCCTGATTCCTTTTATCTCTTACAGTGCTGGGCTCTGGCATGTCAGCCCCAGCAGCCTCCCTGAAGTAATCCAGAAGGCCACTATTGCACATCCTCATAATCCTTCCTTGTATCCTCCTGCTACTGCCTCTGTAGGGCTTTTGTCACCTTCTATTGGTGATTCTTTCAAGAAGAGGCCATGTCCTTAGCTATGTTTGTGCAATGCCCAATGCAGTCTGGCTCCTCTCAGGATCAGGGCCCCTGTGCACAAGAGAGACAGGAGCACTGAATATTGGTGCCATCGGTAGGGAGGAGCATTCTGAGCAAGCGAGAAGCATTCATAGCATGGCAATCTTCAGTACCGAAAGCAGGACAGTTGTGTTAGTACTGTGCTACACCTGGGGTATTTCTTCTACTAAGAAACTGGGTACGGTGGCTTATGCAGAGCAGACCCCAGAGTTTCTCAGAGAGGTGGAGAAGTTGTAATGCAGAATATATTCAGTGTGAAAGATAAGCAGAATGAGGGGACCACAGTCCTTATACCATATTTTCATGCATATACCCTGCACACGGGCATAACCTGCACCCATGTATAACCCGCGGAAAATTGCGTTTTTGAAGAATAGTCCATGCATACCCCGCACATGTGTATTCCCCGCATCCCCTTATATATTCCCCGCACCCCCAGGCGAGGAGGCGCCCCTGGGCGAGAAGGAGATGGAGGGTGAGGACTCCAAGCCAAGCAGCGCTTCCCCGCTCGGCCCTGGAGGTGCCACTGGGTGTCCACTACATGCACCGGCAGGTGGCGGCCGCGGCGGCGGCAGCAGTGGTGCCCCCAGGCGAGAAGGACAAGGAGGGCGAGGCCCCGCCACGGCCCCCCCGCCTGCCCATGCCGCCACCCCCCGCTCCAGCAGCGCAGCCCGGCCTGCCCGGGCCCAGCAGGGAGGTGCTGCTGGGCATCCACTATATGCCCCAGCAGGTGGTGGCGATGGTGGCGGGGGCGCCCCTGGGTGAGAAGGAAAAGGAAGGCGAGGCATGCTGCAGCCCCCCAGCCTGCCCGTGCTGCTGCCGGGGCCCAGCGGGGAGGCACCACTTGGCTTGGTGTTGCCTGCATAGCCCACACCTGTGCATAGCCCGCACCCATCTTTTTTTTTTCTAAAATTGTGCATAACCCACAGGATATATGCGCGAAAATACAGTAATCACATGCCCCACCCCATATCTGCCTGTATCCCACTGCACCAGGTGGGAAGTGAGATGTTTAACAACCTGCACGGACAGGCTGAAGCACTTTCCCTCTTTCCTGAGCCAGGGGCAGATTTGCATGAAGGGGCTGTTCTCAGCTCTGGGCATTTAAGAGAGACTTGGATGATCCCAGTTACAGCCTGTTCACTTCAGGAAGCCGAGCTGGCCTGGATTCCCACCATGGCCTGTGCCCTTCTCCTTCTTGTTCTGCTCGCATACAGCTCAGGTGAGCAGGGAGGGTTCATGATGTCTTGGAGGATGTTACTTTTTTAGCAAGTGCAATAAATGAATGGTAAATAATGGGTCTGTACTGCTAATTCCAGGGGTCTGGTCGCAGCCTGTGGTGACTCAGGAGCCTTCAGTGTCTTCGGTGTCCCCAGGAGGGACTGTCACTCTGTCCTGCAGCCTGAGCACCGGAGCCATCACCACTGGCAACTATCCCTCCTGGTACCAGCAGAAACCTGGCTCTGCCCCTCAGCTGCTTATTTATGAAAGTAATAAGAGACCCTCTGGGGTCCCCACCCGGTTCTCCGGGTCCATCTCTGGTCAGAAGGCCGCCTTAACCATCACCGGGGCCCAAGCTGAGGACGAGGCCGACTACTACTGTGCTGTGTATACTGGCAGCAGCAGTGCGTTACGACACTGTGTTTCATTTTGATGAGGAACTGAGACACAAACCTCCCTCTTCTCTTGTCTCTTCATGGGCTGTTCAGGCTTTGCCTGCTCGGGCCGCAGACTTTGGCCTTGGCCAGGAACAGGTCTAACTGCTTTGGTTTGTTTCTTTCAGAAGCCCAGCCCTTGTGTCCAGCGGGGATGGCCCTTTCCTGCGCCCACCTGCCTGAAATCAGGAAGCTTCTTTTCCAGGTTCACCATTGCTGCAAACTTTCTTCAGGTCACCTGAGCCAACCCACTCTGTGTTTTTTCCCCTTTGATGGCATCGTTTCATGGTCTCCATGCTACCAAACCCTAATATCGAAGTATTGCACACTGAGACCCAATATGAGGTGAAGCCTATGGTGTATTAGTTATACTCCCTTACACCTACATGGCAACATGGAGACATACAACGAGATAAGTGTTACATGTGTGACTGCCCTGGATCCATTACATTTGTCCAAGGCAGCATCATGGCATCAATGTATTCTGGCCAGTCAGCTTCATGTCTTGGCCTCTTCCCTTCCACACCCAGCTGAATGGGAAATGGCTGTAGCTGCTGCCTCATTGTCAAGTTCCTAAATCAAATCCTGGAGCACTTGTACATGTGACCGGGGTTTAATCCCCATGGTTTTATTTTATGCTCCCTAGTTTTTAATTTAAACCCACTGTTTCAATTTTTTCTTAATGTTACGGTGAGGAGCATTAACCTTTTTTTTTGTTTTTTGTCAGAGCCGGAGCCTGCCCGTGGCTGTGGGGTGAGCTGTCAGCAGGCCAAGCACCCCCTGAGCTGCAGAGAGTCCCCTTCCTTCCCTCTGCAGTGGCAGCACTCCCATGGGGGTGCCCAGATGGGCTGCTAGCAGGCTGGGTGCTGTCCTGGCTTGGAGGCAGCACCCAGCCCGATCCAACTGGTTCCTGAGCCTGCCCACTGGAATGGCTAGTTTGCAACAATGCAAAGTCATTTCAACCCCCCCAAACTGGCGCACCTGTAATGTGTGATGCTAATGAGCCATACAAATGTCATTTTTATCATGTGTACTTTGGGACAACCATCATGTCTACAAGCGCCCAGGCTACAAGTGTACTCAGTCCTGTGGAAATAATGACTGACATAGACTTCCAGACTTCTTCTGTTCAGTGAAGAAGCAGCCCTGGATTTGCACCCCACAGGCTGGATGATAGTTACCAAGGGCGTTATCAGATAAGAGTCTTTATCAGAGTAAGTGTACTGGTTGGGAATGGGATTAGGATGTCACAGCTGTGCTGGTCAGCACTTGCAGCTGAAGCACTCCAGAGGAGTTATCTCCCAGTGCGATTCATCTCAGGACCTGAGACTGAAGAAACATTCACAGGAGAAACCTCTTACAGGCAATGCAGCATCCATGCCAGGGGGCTTTTGTTGGTGTAATTATGCCAACATAGGTACAGTGGGGAAATGCTTAAGTCCACAGAGCTCCTTTTCAGAGCACAGCCCTGTCTCCTGTATGTGTCTTCTCAGTAGGACAGTGAGGAAAGTCCAGCTGACAGCATTAGCTAGTGAGCTGACAGCATTAGATAGGGAAAATCCTTTCTTGAAGGATATGAAGAAAGCAGCAGCCGGTGAGCAAGGGGCAGAGAGTCGCACGAAGGGGGTTGTTTCAGGACTGGGGGTTTGAGAGAGCCTTGGACGAACCCAGCCAGAGACCCGTTTGCCTCAGCAGCAGCAATGCCACAGTGCTCCAGAGGCAAAGGGAGGCAAAAGCCTCCCTCAGCTACTGAAGCTTGCTCTTTACTGGATTCATCATGTCTTGACCTTGCCTGAGGCTCAATAGTGAATTGACCAGATGCTCTCCTGTCTCTGCTCTTACCATTTCCAAGATGGGGTTAAGAGTAAGTCAGCTCCTCTGTCCTAAGTCAACTCCTTCCTTCCTCCTCCCCACCCGGCTGCATCCCCGGTGGAGCTGAGCAGCCGGCTGGTCCTGACACTCTGTGGACACAGCCCTGCACAGGAGCAGTGCAGCAGCAGTGGTTGTGCCCATTCCCCCATCTTGTCTATCTGCCTGCAGACTAGTTGGGATATCCTGTGTGTGTGGAAGTGGGAGGTTTTTATGTAAGAAGTATTAGGGAGGTGTAGACAGCAGGGTCAGGAGGACAGGGAGTGGCTCAGGAAGAGCTGTGATGTGTTGCTCTGGGTGGATCCCTTCTGTGACTTCCCAAACAGGATGTGCCCCTGCAGAAGAAATCCAGGCTGCTCCTTTGGGGTGGCCTGGGCATGTCTCCATTGTAGACAACACTAGGGCCAGTAGAGACATTGACAGTGATAAAGCCATGAGACTGAATGGAAGACACTCCAGATAACAGATGCACAGTATGAAAGGGACTTGCTGAGAATCCAGCAACACTGTTTCTGCTGGGGCAGACCTGTCATCTAACTCAGCACCAAGGCTGAAGCAGTAGCCAGCAGCCAGGGAAGCACAACCCAATTGCAAAGTGATGTGATGAAATGAAGTCACTGGAGGTTGTACAAAACCAGAGGAGCCCTGGTCCTGCGAAACATGGAGCGTTGTGCCATGGGGAGGCAATGAACAGCTCAGGTGCACAGCGGGTGGGGGCATAACCGAGCAACCTCATGGCTCAATCTGAAGTGAGGTCATTTGTCTTCTGTGTTCCTAGTCCTGTCCTAAACATAGGCACATGCAGGATGTAGGACTGGACGGGGAAGTAAAGGAAGAAGGATGGTCCCCAGAGAGAGCTCTCTGACTCCCCAAAAAAGAAAAGAAGTGGTTAGGGTGAAGCCAGTGCAGAGCCAGGGTGCTCAGGTATGAATGGTATCATTTGGGCTGAAAGTGCCCCCTGCTCTGAGGCTCATTGGACAGCTGATATCAAGCACAACCAGCAAAGCTTGCAGAGCGATTTCCCTGACTGCAGACTGTGACCGCTTCACTGCTCCCAGGCAGACAGGACATGGAATGGCCTGTTTGTTGAATGCAAAGAAGGAGCTATTTAAAAAGTTAGAAGGCCCTGGACCAGCCCATTCCCTTGGAAGCTGTACGTTGATGTAGGGTGGCTTCTGGAGTACCCACATGGCATGGCTGAATCTCAGGAAACTCAACAGATATGCTGTGATGGAACAAAAGGGACCATCTAGGGTCTTGCAAGCGACAAGAAAGACAGGCATCTTTATGATGCAGTGACCAGGACTGAGGTCTTAGTGGGAGAAGGGTGGGATGTAACTGCTGCTGCCCAGCTATGGTGTCCATCTCACAGGAGGCTCAGACCCCACAGAAAGTGGGAAAAGCATTACCCTGCCCCTCTCTGCTACTCCCACCCCAGTGCCTGAAGTTCCAGGGAATGCACATCGCCACTGGGAGGTGACGGCCTAGTAATGATGGTTCTGGGCTTGGAGTCCCCAGATACCTGGGTTTCTCTTCTGCCTTCACACAAGCTGGGCTGTGAGGAAGGAAGTGGCTTAACCCTGCTTTCCTTGTGTGCTGCCAGGAAATAGTCAAGCAAAGGCCTTGTCATTTGATAACATATCGGCGGGGTGCCCTTACCTCCTGCTGTGCATAGGCAGTGGGTAGGTGTTCTGAACCCCCTGTGCCTGCAGGTGTGTTTTCTCTGCAAAAGGGAATGGGAGTTGGTTGGGCAAAGATCAAACCCTATGAATGGTGAGAAATAGTCTGTTGGATTTTGAGGAAATAAATGAGGGGAAAAAATCAGGTCGCATCATTCGGACACCCCCCCACCCCCTCCCGCCCCAAGCAAAAAACCCCCCCCCCCCCCCCAAAAAAAAAAAAAAAAAATAGCAGGTAACCAAAGTTAAAAAAAATTAAAATCTCCAGAAAGGAAGACTTTCCAGAGGGACAACCTGGATGAGAAGTTCCTGATGATAATAAAAGACAAATATTTTGTACCCTCATTCAGTGTTTGAGATTCAGTGTGCAGGGCAGGGAGCAGATCTCTGTGCAAAATAAGAGCGGGGAAGTTAGTAACTGCTGAGCTCTTCTCACTGAGCTTAAATCACATTTGGGGAGGGTCTCAGCAGCCGGTGAGCAGGAGGCTGATTTGCACGAAGAAGCTGTTTGCAGCTCTGGGGGTTTAAGAGAGAATCTGAGCGTTGCAGCCCGAGACACATTTACAGTGGGAAGTTGAGCTGGTCTGGATCCCTACCATGGCCTGGGCCTCGCTCCTCCTCACACTCCTCTCAGAAGAGGTTTTAACTTTGTGGATTTCCATTTGGATTTTAACATTGTGGATTTCCATTTGCCCCTGGGTTTATCTTGTGAATCATGTGTGCATATTAAACAGTATGAGCACCATGTGGCAACCCACACACCCCTGAAAGGGTCTCCAGGCCTCCAAGGGGACCAAAGCCACCTAACAGAGAATCACTGGCCTGGGCTGTCAGGCTATGTTGCAGGGCTGGGCCAGGAGACTGACCAGTAGGCCTGTGCAAAATTTTGCTGGGTGTTTCATTTCGACACTGTTTCAACTCCTTTCAAGCTCAAAACTGAATCTGAAATGAAATGAAAGGCTTCAGAATGAAACAAGGGCCCTTTGAAATGTTTCAAAAGGTTTAAAATGTTTTGAGTTTTGAACCTTTGCTTGCATGCAGGGAAATAGAAAATAAGGAGAGGAAGGGGGAAGAGTGGGGAAGGACTGCTCTGATACTGACTGTAGCTGGGCAGTGACTGTCATCCTTCCCTGAGGTCCCTTCCAACCCCAGGGCTCTAGGGCAGGGACAGAAAAACAGCTGCACCTTAACACACGCACAGTCACACGCCATGAGTTTTGCTTGTCAGCAGCTTGAAGTGCAGTTTCCCAGAAACCCCTGCTCCCATCTCCTTCAAACTTGGCAGACTTTAGGCTCTCAGTAGGGGCTACCATTTTGGCATGTTTCATCAAAATCAGGCTGGAAATGACAAAGTTATAGGCTGTTTCGATCTTCCCCATTATAGCCTACGGGCAAAACATCAAAGCAGCGTCTAAACTGCAAAACCGTTTTGACGAAACGAAACGGAACAGCAGTTTCGAAAAGCGAAACAAAATTTGAAATGAAAGGCTGTTCTGTCAAAACGCAAGTCGAAACAGAACGGTGCCATTTCGCAGAGCCCGATTTTCTAGAGCTGTACGAGCTCAGCGCTTCTCAGGATCTGTCCCGTTGGGTGCCCTGGCTGTATGTCATAGGCGACTGGCAGGGGGTGCATGGGGGTGCATGTGTCCCCCCGATGGGGCCGGTGCCCCCCATGATGGCCGACTGATGCTGTCAGTAGGGCTGGTGCACCCCCTGACAGGGCCACCGCCTCAGCGGTTTCTGGGAGCGCCCCCCAGATTCAGGAGGCACCCGTCACTCATGCTGTATGTGTTTCTCACTTCCAAAGCAAACAAGTACAACCAAGGAAAAGTGATGTAACGCTGCCACCATTTGCCAAGTCTGGGTTTTTCCCCGCTGAGCTGCTAAACTATAGTTTAAGGGAACATTGCCAAGGCTGGCAGCCCTGGCCCTTTCCTGTCTCATTTTGAAGCTTCTCCTTACAGATCATGTAATGCTTTGTTGCACTTCTTCTAACCATCCTGCTGTGTGCATTGAAAACTTTCTGTCTTAAGCAGCCATCATTTCCAGACAGTCCTACAATAGCAGTGTCCTTCAAGTGCCTGCTATGGTGGTCCTACACTGTCCTTTAAGTTGGCCCTGGGGTTGTGGAATGAATGGGATGTTGGTCAGAGCACAGCCGGGTGGTCACCACTTGTGGATTTAGCCCAAAGACACTTGTGACTCTAAGGCATGGGGCACTAACAGGAGATCACCCCAAGAGACGAAAGGCAATGCAGACCATTGTCAGCATCCTTACAAGTGTCAGCTACAGCCCAGGTGAGTGCCAGGTCTCTGCTATGGCTGATGCAATAACAGTTTTAAGTGAGGGTGAGAGCAGTGTCAGCCAGGCTGAGAGCTAAAGGGATGTTCAGAGAGGCAAGAAGTCACTCCCTCATAGGATCCAGGACTCAGAGCTTGAATGGCAGCACCTCTTTTAGCAGGCAGCACAGAGGCTGCGTTGGGACTAATGACAAGGACCCCTTGTTGGAGAATGGAGATGTGATGAGACCACCCCCACCTCCAGTGGGTTCATATTGGCCTGAAGTCTTCTGTCTTGGATTGTCAGCAGTTTGGGGCAGCGGCTGGGGCTGATACTAGCTGTGGCGTTAAGGTTTCTTCCTTCCAGAAGCATCAGATATACCTTTTCTATAATGCCCCTGAATGCACCCAGCAGTGTCCAGGCCATCCAAAGCCCTCTCTGCCTCAGAAAATCAACATGGGCATTACGTGGGGAAGCACTACACAGAGCCGTGGGTGTTACAATTGGTATTATGAATTCAGGGAGCTGCGCAGAACAGCTGCAGAGCATCCAAATGCATTTCCAATCCCATTGCTATAGGGAACTACCCTGGCTGGTTCCAGCAGAAACCGGGCTCTTCCCCTGAGCAGCTTATATCCAACACCAGCAGCAGGCTGTTGAGGGATTCCCAGCCAGTTCTTGGTTTCCACTTCTGGTCGGACAGCAGGCCTAACCATCCCTGGGGTGCAGCCTGAGAATGATGCTGATGGTTACTGTTCGGTATGGACCGGGAGTGCTCGCCCCTGTGATATAGTCCAATGGGGAAGTGGGGAAAAAACTCTCTCTGCTCTAACTCCTCCAACCAAGTTGTGAAGCTGGAAATACGGCAGTGGGTAGGCACTGCCTTAGAGCCAATGCTCTGTGCACGTCTGCTCCTCTTTTCCACTGCACCAGTTTTCACAGGCTGCCCTGCCTGTGCCTAGCAACCCTAACTCCCATGCCATCATCAACAGAGAGACAGCACAACAAATGCCAGATGCTGGCAGTGGTATGAAGACATCACCTTTCCCAGAGCTCAGGAGCAGCCCTTTCCCTGAGAGCACATCAGAGCGCAGCCCTGGTACTTTGGGATTGAGCTTGTCACATCCTCTGTGAAGAATCCAGGAGAAACAGCCCAGCCAGGCTGCTGATTCAGAGCCAGCAGCTGATTTGTAGATTATGGTGTCCTGCGTGGCAGTGGATGGGGACAGAGGGAGAGCATTCACCCTTTGACACAGCAGCATTTGGTCCAGAAGAGGTTGCAAGTGCCCTAGGAATCCCCTTCACTCTGACTGCTCTGGGGGCTGCTGGATGCAAGAGATCTCTTCTGCCTGGGGAGATCACTGTGGTGTGTCCCTGGCTCTTGTGACACTGAACAGGGCCCCTGTGAAGACTGCGGTTTCTGTAGATGGTAAGGGGGCGGAAACCCCAAACCTGCCCTAATTTTTCAGTGTATGAGAGGGACCAACCTCCTTTCTGCTGCTTGCCCCAGACAGAGCAGGCAGATGGACAGACAGGGAGGTAAGAGACACAGAAGAGCAAAGGCAGAGGAGCGCAGAGCAGGGTCACTTCCCCCTGGTATTCTTTCTGGAGGCTCTTGTGAGTTCTCCATTCCCCAGAGCTCTTTTTCCATGTCCCGCTGGGCTGTGCCCACAGACAGGACCTGTATGGGGCACGTTCTGCCTGCCAGCATCCTGCTCATATTGGTGTGGGCACCCAGAGCCCCTTCTCCACGGCCCCTCTGAGCTGAGGTGTGGGGATGGCATGTGCAAACCCCTGATTGTGAGCACAGGCAATGTGTAGAGGGAGCACAGGGGGCCATGTACCTCCCTCCCCCTCCAAGATTGGCTCTTGCAGTGGGGGAGTGGGGGTGCCAAGGGAAGTGCAGTGGTACTTGCTGCCCGTGCCTCAGGGGGTGGCGATCAGCTGCTGGGGGACCCCCTCTCCAGTTGGCGATCGGCCGCTGATGCCCTCAGGGACTCAGGAGGCACAAGTCGCCCATGATTATGAGAGCGCAGGAGGGAATCCTTAGCCATGGCACATCACGCAGACACATCCCCTTGCACCAACTGAGTGTAGCAAAGCACTGAACGAGGTGAGCTCTCATCTTACTCTGAATAAAAGCTCTGCCTCAAACACAGCTGACTCCATCCTCAGCTTCTCCCTCTTGCTAGACCATGCTGCAAAAGTGTAACCCTGCATGAGTCATGTGATGAACATCTTTCACTATTGGGACATGAACTAGTCTCTGGTGCCTAGACATGAACAGTGAGGCTGCTCTGATGCACTGTAATCCCAGCATGTTGGAGCAGACCAGATTAAATGAGTGTCCTGGAGCATGGTAATTACCACGCTCCAGTAGCCTCCAGCATCTTGGGTATCAGCGTCCTGACACTTCAAAATGGAGTGAGGGCGCTTTAAATAAAGTTCTTTCTGTGAACTTTAGTTAAAGTGCCCCTGCTACCATCTGGAAGAATGGGGATGCTGGGCCAAGAGATACTATGGGTGCTTTAAGTAGAGTGGCTCTCAGAACCACTGTAATTAAATCCACCCCCTCCCCACCCGTTCCCAGACCACGTGTATAAGCGCCCCGTACCACTGCACTTCAGGTGGTTACAGAATGAATGGGAACGTATTGTGGTTTTGAGAAGTCCCACAGGAACAATATGTCCATGTGCCCTGCACAGAGGCTAGACAGTGACCCTTGATATCTGAATTCACGGGGCTGGGCTGGACCGATGCGGAAATGGTCTTGTCCTTCTCTCCTCAGACGACTCCTCTTCTTCAGCCTCCCTGTGTCTGTGCAGCTCTTCTGCATCCTCCCCTTCCCTTTGCTAAAATTGTCATCTCTTGAGTGCACTCTGCATCCCCTGAGCAGGGGGCAGATTTGCATGAAGGGTCTGTTCTCCCGCTCCAAGTGTTTTAAGAGACAGTTGGATGGTCCCAACCAGAGACCTGTTTGCCTCAGGAAGCTGAGCTGCTCTGGATTCCCACCATGGCCTTGGGCCCTCTCGTCCTCATGCTTGTCCTGTTCTGCTTTGGTAAGGGAGGGGAGGGCTTCCTCCAAAGGAGTCCTGAGAGATGGGGCTGATGTCTCCCTCTGCTTTGGGATCTTGCTCTCCGAGTTGGTAAGAAGCGTTTCTCGGGGGATGGAGCAGGTTGTGACGGGGTGTCTGCATTGCTCTTTGCAGGACAGAGCTCAGAGTGTGCTGACACAAGCACATCCCACATTGTCGGTGGCGCTGGGGCAAACGGCATCTCTGCGGTGCGCACTGCAGGGCGTGGAGTTCATTAGCACCACGGACCGTGCCTGGTATCAATAGCACCTGGGAGCAGTCCTGGGCTACTGATCTAAAAGTCCAAGAGCAGAGCCTCAGGTGTCCCTGAACTCTTCTCTGCTGATCTCTCTGGTAATCTTGCATGGTTGACCACCCCTGGGGTCCAGGTTGAAGATGAGGTGGATTATTACTGTGCTGTGTGGCACTCTGCCTCTCCTCACAGGGACCCAGTCATATGGGGAACTGCAACAACAACTTTCTCTTCCCTCCCAGCCTTAGCCTCACTAGCAACTGCTCTGGTGTGGAGTTGGGTCTCTGGAGCAAGACAGGTCTCCTTTTTTTCCCTCCAAGGGAGTCCAGGAGAATGGACCTTTCTTGCACCCGATGGGTTCCAGGGCACCTGCAGGCCTGGCCTAGGCACAGTGTATTTCCTGAATTAGTTCAGAAACAATTTGCATGTAATCACAACCCGTTTGACTGTACATTGGGGAAGGACCTGGTCTCTCAGCCCTGGTGTATGAAGTCTGACATGCTTCCAGAGATGCATGTTACAGCCAAAATTACACAAAGACATACACGTACATGCACATGTGCACACACACTCATCCATTTGCATGTGCACACACAGATGCACACCATGGAGTGCCCTGCCAGGATAGTCCAGCATGTAAGGGAGGACCCAGTAAGCCATCACCAGTGCCCAGCTACAGAACTCAGCTAAAGCCATGTCATTACATGTTTCCTGGGAAGGAGGGGCTTTGAACAGCAGTGAATTGGTTACATGCGGCTTGCCCCGACTGCTTCCTTTTTTTGACCCTTGATTCTAAAGCAAGGCATGTTATCTCTGACTATGCTTGCCTAGTTCCCCCACTGTTTTTCCATGGTGATGTGTCAGGAGAGGGTACTCGTGACCACTAGGTGTCAATCTTGCTGCACAGATGAGCCAAAAGTTAACTCTGAGTGACAGGCGGTCTCCAGGGAAATATGTAAACAAGCATTTCCGCTTCTGTATGGTCTAACTGTCCATTCACTCCATGTCACGGTTTTTGAATTGGCCCTTTCTGAGAAAAACATCCTTTTCCTGCCATCTTTGGGTGCTGGGGTTCTCAGCCCAAAGACACGAGGGGGAGGGAGGTCTTGGGACTGAGGCCCCAGTGCACTACTCAAGCAGTTGGCACTCAGTCCTTTCGTCTGTGAATTGGGGATGTCAGCCAGGCTCCTTCCTGCCCTTCCTCTGTCTTGTCCGCTTGGATCGGAAAGTTTACCCGGTGTTGAGGGGCCCTGGCTCCATGTGGAGCCTTCTGGGGATCACTGCGATACGAAGAGATCTTTGCCAGCCGTTCTTCAGGGAACCCAGAGGTCTTTGGGGCTCGCACCAGAACCTGCGGAGTCCTGCTTTTTCCACCAGCAGAAAAGTCAGGGGAGAATGGAGAGACTAGTCAGAAGAATAACAAGGCAAATGGCAGTGTCTCCGGTCCTCCCCATCAAGGCTTTCAAAGTCTGACCCAGTCTTCCTGGCTGCTCTTGATTTTCCTGTGTATCCCTGTCAGCCCAGTCCTCTGACTGTACCAGCCTCCCTGCAGGGATCTAGAGAGCAGCTGCCTGCTTTTCAGGATGCTTTCATGAGTTATTTCTACTCCTGGGCCCAGGGACGTTGGCTGCATGCAGATGTTCAGGGGAAAAGGCAGAAGGGGAGACCTGAAATACATACATGAAATCATGTTTTTCACAAAACAAGTGTGTACAATTCTGCATATGTTCAAAAGAGTCCCTTGCCTCAGCCTTCCTCCTCTCCAGTGCTCCTCGAGGCTGGGGCCATCTTCTTGAATGCCCCAGTTCAGCACCAGGCATTTTCAGGCCTTTACCTGTGTCAGGCACTGAGCCCATGGCAATGCCATGAACATGAGACACTGGGGACAGTGTTAAGAAGAAGTGTCCTGAGCATGAAACCCCAAACCCTGTTAAAGTCACTTGGATAATGGAAAATAAGTTTCTCTCGAAAAATGGTCTACGTGGCACAATGTAGGTCAGGCTCAAGTGCTAGGAGTTAGGACACAAAAATAATCTTGGTACCCCACCTGTGAAGCAGTGTGCTTTAGGCAGGGCAGAGGAGAGGCCAGAGTTAATCATGGAGGCGGAGAAACTACAATTCAGAATATCTTCCTCAGTAAAGAGGTAACAGGGTGAGGGGACTTGCACATTGTTTATCTACCCCAAATGCCTCTTTTCCCATGACAATTAAGCAGGAAGAACGGGAAGTTTAACCACAGGTATGAGCGGGAATCTGCAGGAAAGCACTTCCCCTCCCAGCGCTGTGCACTGGGCTCTGCTCTGCCAGCTCTCGGAGCGGTGGAAGCAGAAGGAAGAAACACACGTCCCGACAGGGCGACGCACCAGCAGCAGCCAGTGACAGGGGGCAGATTTGCATGAAGGGGCTGGTCTCAGCTCTGGGGCTTTATGAGAGACTCGGAGGGCCCCAGCCTGGGAGACTTTTGCCTCAGGAAGCTGAACTGGTCAGGATTTGTCACCATGGCCTGTGCCCTGCTCCTCCTGGTGCTGATGACGTGCTGCTCAGGTCAGCAGAAGGGTTCAGGCTGTGCCTGTCATGGGGGCAGTTGCTTTCCTGTCAGCGCGGTCAATGAATGGTTAATAATGGGTTTGTGATGTTGATTTCAGGGGTCTGGTCACAGCCTGTGGTGACTCAGGAGCCTGTGATGTCCGTGTCCCCAGGAGGGACTGTCACTCTGTCCTGCAGCCTGAGCACCGGAGCCATCACCACCAGCAACTATCCTGCCTGGCTCCAGCAGAAACCTGGCTCTCCCCCTCGGCAGCTTATATACAGCACCAGCAGCAGGCCCTCGGGGATCCCCACCCGGTTCTCTGGGTCCATATCTGGTCAGAAGGCCGTCTTGACCATCACGGGGGTCGAAGCCGAGGATGAGGCTGACTACTACTGTGCTGTGTATACTGGCAGCAACCCACTGCACAGTGATAGAGCCCGATGGGGAACTGAGACATAAACCTTTCTGTTCAGCGGTGCCCTGCTGGGATCTCCCTGCCCAGGCTGCAGAGTTTGGTTGTGCTGACTGCATTTTCATTGAACCCCCCAGACCTTCCCTAGCCGCTGTCCCCACTGCCCATGTCCTGCTGGTCAGCTCAGACAGCCCATGTAGACCAGATGAATGTTTTAAATGGTCTCTCAATTTACTTTGGCAATCACAGTACTTCATGGCCTCCATGAAGCAAGCCCTGATGTTGAGGGCAGAATGCTTCTAACCCTGTGGACTCCCATTTAATCCTGCATTTATTGTGTGACTCCTGTGTGGTCACCTAACAGCACAAGCACCGTGTGGCAACCCACTCTGTCCTGGAAGGACCTAAAGATCCCCAGGGCGCCACAGCTTGATGGGGAACTGAGACATAAAGCTCCTTCCTGTTTTTTTCTGCCCCTGTGCCCTGCGGGGAAGTAGCTGCTCAGGCCACAGTGTCTGGTTTCTACCTGCCGTGTGGATACCTTGAAGAGTGTTGGGTAAAAGTTGTTACATTTTCCCAGGGATTGCAGGAGGGAACGGCAGACCTGTAGGCAAAGTACTGCTCTCTGAATGAACACACTTGATCATTCTGTAACGGGCGGGCAATTATTTTGGATGGAGGGCCGCGTACCGAGTTTTGGCAAGCAGTCGAGGGCCGCATTGGTAGCTCCGCCCCTTGACAGACGCCCCGCCCTTGGTCACCATCTTGTGGCTAGAAGTTCCGCCCCCTCACCCATGACCTATGCCACCAGAAGTCCCTCCCCCTTGCCCTAGAAGTACCTCTTTCAGGAAGAGTTTTGCCATCTCGAAACAGAAAAATACCAAATACCAAAAATTATAGGTATTTAGAATGTATTTTATTCAAGTGATTGAGGCACTGTTAGACTTCCAAACTTCTTTAAAATTGAAAATATATCAACAACATTTTGTGTTCAATTGATACCTATATACACACACACACACACACACACACACATATATATTATATATAGTGACATTTCATGGATTTGGGTTTTTTTGTGAGAGAATTTTCAATTTTTATCAGACAATTTGTGATTTTTGAACAGAGATAACCAGGGCTCCTGGATACAATTAATTACTTGTATTTCCCTAACAAGGGAGCAAGAGCCCATGAGAACTGAAACAGAAACCAGAGGATTCTGGGGCTATAGCTTGTGGTTTGGCCCTATGACCTTTAGCAGTTTTAGGAAGGTAATGATAAAAATAGGCCACTTGTTCCACTGGTAAATAGCACCACTGCTGACACTGATGCAACTTTAGAGCTTTCCCCACAAGAGGAGCTCACTGGAGCAGTGCTCAAGCACCGGGGTTTGGTGCTTGGGGCAAAGCCCACAGAGGCAGCCTGCCCTTGCCCTGTGCAGAGGTCTGGAGAGGCACACGCCCCCCATACTTATTGGGAGTGTACGCAGCAGCGGGAGCCGCGCTTCCCCTGTTCCCGTGCCCCTCAAATGAGCCACTCATACTTCGTCCCATGTCCTAAGCTGGCTGGGCAGCACCTGTTGGCACTCCCTTTACTTCAGCGCTGGGGGTGGTCACCCCGATCGCCCCAGCCGCCCTTGCCATGGCTCTGCTCTGCAGTGCACTAAACACTCCCTGCACTGCTGCAAAGGGGATGTCCAGAGGCTTGTGATCCTCTCTGTAGAAAGACTTAAAGAGTTAAACCCTCTGTATAACCAGAGAGGCTCAGCAGGTGTCTGGCTCCATTGCAGGGTGTGCAGGAGACCAGGTATGTGCTGCCTCTCCAGAGCCTGGGGCCAGGTTTTGGAAGCAGCTGGGGCAGAGAGGCAGCAGATGTTTGCAGCTGACCCAGGTTCTGGGTAGGTGCTGAAATTCACGGAGCCCGGGCTGCTTGCAGCAGGGCTTCTGTGGGATCAGCCCAGGCTCCGTGGCTATAAGCAGCTACCTGGACTGGGGCCGGCTGCAGCCAGGTGGCTACAAACAGCTGCTGATCTCCTACCCTGGCCCCAGCTGTATCCCAGCCCTAGTCTCCGGGAAAGCAGCAGGTGCTGGCACTGCACCCCTGGGGGCTGGGGCTGGGGCGGGGAGGCAGCAGCTGTTTGCAGCCTCCCAGCTGCAGCCAGCCCCAGGTCTGGGTAGCTGCTGGAGCCCAGGCTGCTCCCAGTAGCACTTGCAGCATGCCAACTGCCTGCTGGGAGCAGCCCGGGCTCCCAGCTGGCAGCAGCTACCCAGAGCTCGGGCCGGCCCCAACCAGAAGGCTGCAAACAGCTGCACTGGACTCCACAGCTCCAGCATCAGCTCCACGCTGGTGGTGACTGCGCACGCACCTTGGGGCAGACAGCAGGGCAGCGCAGCTCACTCCAAGGTGCGTGCACTGTCGCTGCCAGTATGGAGCTGATGCCAGAGCTATGGAGCCCGGCAGAGCTGTTTGCAGCCTCCCGGCTGCAGCCAGCCCTGGCTCTCTGTAGCTACTGCCAGTCATGGAGCCCGGCTGCTTGCAGCAGGGCTTGCCACCTCCCATCCGCCTCCTGGGAGCAGCCTGGGCTCTATCACTGGCAGCAGCTACCCAGAGCCGGGGTTGGCTGTGGCATGCCGAGCAAAATGGCCTTGCATGCCATGCTAAGCACGCATGCCAGGGGTTGCCGACCCCTTCCCTAAATTCTGCTGAAGTGAGTAACAGGGACATTATAGGGTCCCCTCACAAATTGCCTTTTTGCCCACATCAAGATCTACAAATTTCAGTTGACTCTTCCTGATTCCTCTTATCTCTTACAGTGCTGGGCTCTGGCATGTCTGCTCCAGCAGCCTCCCTGAAGCAATCCAGAAGGCCACTATTGCGCATCCTCATAATCTTTCCTGATATCCTCCTGCTACTGCCTCTGTAGGGCTTTTCATACCGTCTGTTGTTGATTCTTTCAAGAAGGGGCCATGTCATTACATGTATTTGTGCAATGCCCAATGCAGTCTGGCCCCTCTCAGGATCAGGACCCCTGTGCACAAGAAAGCCAGGAGCACTGAATATTGGTGCCATCGGTAGGGAGGAGCATTCTGATCAAGCGAGAAGCATTCATAGCACAGCAAACTTCAGTACTGAAAGCAGGACAGTAGTGTTAGTACTGTGCTACAACTGGGGTATTTCTTCTACTAAGAAACTGGGTACAGTGGCTTATGCAGACAAACCCCAGAGTTTCTCGCAGAGGTGGAGAATTTGTAATTCAGAACATATTCAGTGTGAAAGATAAGCAGAATGAGGGGACCGCAGTTCTTATAATCACATGCCCCCCATATCTGCCTGTATCCCACTGCACCAAGTCGGAAGTGAGATGTTTAACAACCTGCACGGACTCATGGGCACAGGAAGCAGAAGGAATAAGAGCACGCCCAGACCAGCAGCAGCCAGTGAGCAGGGGCAGATTTGCATGAAGGGGCTGTTCTCAGCTCTGGGCATTTAAGAGAGACTTGGATGATCCCAGTTACAGCCTGTTCACTTCAGGAAGCCGAGCTGGCCTGGATTCCCACCATGGCCTGTGCCCTTCTCCTTCTTGTTCTGCTCGCATACAGCTCAGGTGAGCAGGGAGGGTTCATGATGTCTTGGAGGATGTTACTTTTTTAGCAAGTGCAATAAATGAATGGTAAATAATGGGTCTGTACTGCTAATTCCAGGGGTCCGGTCGCAGCCTGTGGTGACTCAGGAGCCTTCAGTGTCTTCGGTGTCCCCAGGAGGGACTGTCACTCTGTCCTGCAGCCTGAGCACCGGAGCCATCACCACTGGCAACTATCCCTCCTGGTACCAGCAGAAACCTGGCTCTGCCCCTCAGCTGCTTACTTATGAAAGTAATAAGAGACCCTCTGGGGTCCCCACCCGGTTCTCCGGGTCCATCTCTGGTCAGAAGGCCGCCTTAACCATCACCGGGGCCCAAGCTGAGGACGAGGCCGACTACTACTGTGCTGTGTATACTGGCAGCAGCAGTGCGTTACGACACTGTGTTTCATTTTGATGAGGAACTGAGACACAAACCTCCCTCTTCTCTTGTCTCTTCATGGGCTGTTCAGGCTTTGCCTGCTCGGGCCGCAGACTTTGGCCTTGGCCAGGAACAGGTCTAACTGCTTTGGTTTGTTTCTTTCAGAAGCCCAGCCCTTGTGTCCAGCGGGGACGGCCCTTTCCTGCGCCCACCTGCCTGAAATCAGGAAGCTTCTTTTCCAGGTTCACCATTGCTGCAAACTTTCTTCAGGTCACCTTAGCCAACCCACTCTGTGTTTTTTTTCCCCCTTGATGGCATAGTTTCATGGTCTCCATGCTACCAAACCCTAATATCGAAGTATTGCACACTGAGACCCAATATGAGGTGAAGCCTATGGTGTATTAGTTATACTCCCTTACACCTACATGGCAACATGGAGACATACAACGAGATAAGTGTTACATGTGTGAGTGCCCTGGATCCATCTCACATTTGTCCAAGGCAGCATCATGGCATCAATGTATTCACTGTCTACTGGCCAGTCAGCTTCATGTCTTGGCCTCTTCCCTTCCCCACCCAGCCGAATGGGAAATGGCTCTAGCTGCTGCTTCATTGTCAAGTTCCTAAATCAAATCCTGGAGCACTTGTACATGTGACAGGGCTTTAATCCCCATGGTTTCATTTTATGCTCCCTAGTTTTTAATTTAAACCCACTGTTTCAATTTTCCCATTATGTTATAGTGAGGAGCATTATCCTTTTTTTTTTTTTTTTTGGCCAGAGCTTTAGTCTGCCCGTGGCAGTGGGGTGAGCTGTCGGCAGACCAAGCATCCCCTGAGCTGCAGAGAGTCCCCTTCCTTCCCTCTGCAGTGTCAGCACCCCCATGGGGGTGCCCAGATGGGCTGCTAGCAGGCGGGGGGGGCGTCTGGCTTGGAGGCAGCACCCAGCCCGATCCAACTGTTCCCTGAGCCTGCCTGCTGGAACGGTTAGTTTGCAACAATGCAAAGTCATTTAAACCCCCCCAAACTGGTGCACCTGTAATGTGTGATGCCACTGAGCCAGAGAAATGACATTTTTATGATGTGTAAATTGGGACAAGCATCATGTCTACAAGCGCCCAGGCTACAAGTGTACTCAGTCCTGTGGAAATAATGACTGACATAGACTTCCAGACTTCTTCTGTTCAGTGAAGAAGCAGCCCTGGATTTGCACCCCACAGGCTGGATGATAGTTACCAAGGGCGTTATCAGATAAGAGTCTTTATCAGAGTAACTGTATTGGTTGGGAATGGGATTAGGATGTCACAGCTGTGCTGGTCAGCACTTGCAGTTGAAGCACTCCAGAGGAGTTATCTCCCAGTGCGATTCATCTCGGGTAATCCCAGCTCTTCTCTATGGCTGCGAATCTTAGGTGCAATACAGGGATTGTCTGTCACAGGCCGGCTAGGCACTGTGAGTGTATCAGTTATTAGGCTGCTGGTTTTGGGATCAAGGAGGCGAGTCAGGAGTGAAGTAAAGGCAAATTTACTTATAGCTTAGCATACAACAGTTAACAGAAAGGTTAATGCGACAAAAAGATAGTACAGTAATAAAGAGGTAATAGTGAATGATAACAGCAGATAGACAGAATGACAAAGAGTTCCCACATGGGGTTAGCAACTTATCCACAGTCCCTCTATGTCAGGTGCGCACCAAGTTGTTCCAGCGAAGTCAGGTGTCCCCAGTCAACACGGTCCGAGGGGTCACCAGGAAGGTCCCTTGATCAGGATCCGGTCCTCACTCACACTGGGAGTCCGGGGTCTAGGCCTGGTACAGCAACGGTCCTTCTGTCCCGTCCTTCTAACTGGTCACTTGACATACACGTTCCTTTATGCCTTGTCTTGTGCTAATCTGTTGGCTTTAGAGCCACTCACAATCTTGCCCTATAGCTGTTACCCTATGGGATCAAAAGGTGTTAGAAATTATCATGAAATGTTACCACCCTATCTTGGGTTCACCTATATACATGCAGAGAGGCTGCTTCAACATGCTGGTAATTCCTGCTTTCCAGCACACTCCACCATCACATATATCAGTGTCCCTGTGCTGAAAAACGGTGGTGGGGCCTCTTTAAGTGAAACCTGGTTCGACGAGCTTTAGTCCAAAGCACTCTGCCATCATTTTTTAGCATGGGGACACTGATAAACATGACGCTCCAGGTGCTTTTCATCAGTGCAGCTCTTGGAGCTGCATGAATTAAAGTGCCTCCCTGCCTCTCAGAGCACATCTGTTAATGCCCGTTGATTATTCAAAATCAGCTGCTGTGGACAGGGCATTGTGTGTGCGTGGCTGATGTACGTTTGCCAGAACAACTGCTATACTCTCAACAGCCAAGGATAAAGGACATGCAGGGGCCAGAGGAAATGCTTGAAGGACAAGCAACAGGACAGAGCTGCATGGCAATGTGTTGTGAGAGGAGGAACATCTTACTTTGAGGAAAAGTGTCTCACCCTGGAGGCAGAAAAGCAACAGGAACACAAGGAAAGGAAACAAGACCGAGAAATCTTCAGTTCGACCCTATCCACCAGCTGTGGTGTCTGCCAGAGAGGCTGTGCCTCTAGGATTGGCCTTCCAAGCCATCAGTGGACTCATCTACAACCCCTTACTTGGCCCCTGCGAATGATCGTCCTTGACAGTGAGGGATCGTCGCTGCTGCTGCAGATCTGTGTAATAATAGTGTGGTGCGTTTCTGCTACCTTTGGAAAGTGGAGGTAAAACCCTGACTTGGGTCACAACGGAATCACTGTGGTGCTTCCACCCCGGCCTCCAGATGAACACAGCACAACCCCAGGGCAGGATTCGCACTCAGCTGACACACCGACCTAAGAGGGAGAGCAGAGATGCTTTAGATCTGGCAGCAAATGGGAATCAGTCTGAAGTAGAGTAGGAAAAACTTGTACCAACCCCGCTATATGATCTGCCTGAATCCTGCCAGTTATCAGCTGTGAAAGAGGGAGCTCAGTTTTAGAAATGCTGAAAGTAGGACAGGCCCTTTACGAACGGTGCGGTGCTGGCCAAGGGGATGTGTCCGGTGGAGCTGCTGTGAGTCCCGGCGACAATGTTGTGACCCCAAACACTCCTCAAAGAGCAATTCCCAAAGCTCCTGGACTGGAACCAAAAGTATTGTGCTCAGGGCAGGATTCAGCCTCTTTGCATTCACAGCACTGGGAACGGTCTCTCCGGCCCTGCCCTCTATGAGTAAAATGGGGAAGACAGCAGGGAAGAGATGGCAGAGGCTGAACGAGCAGCAGATTTGCATGAAGTGGGCGTTCTCAGCTCTGAGGGTTTGAGAGAGACATGGAGGCTTCCAGCCAGGGACCCGTTTTCCTCATAAAGCCGAGCGAATCTGGATTCCCACCATGGCCTGGGTCACTTTCCTCCTCGCTCTGCTCATGTGCTCGGTTGGTAAGGGAGGGGTCTTTACCCGTACAACAAGGTGAACAGCGACTGTTGAAAGCCTGCAGCGCTGTTCTCCCACCCATTGCTTGGAAGAAAACACAGCCCAGGCTCAGTAGCATCCCTGAGTGTTAATTCCTGTAGTGAGCCAAGAGCTGTTTAGGATCTAGCGCTTGTACACGTGACGGGGTCTCGTTCTTAGGGTTGGATTCTATCCTCCCTAAATTGAAACAGTGGGTTTTTAATTGAAACCCTCCATTTCAATGTAGGGGTTTCTGTCACTGTTATGCGAAGGGGCCAGGTCCTTCTTTTTTTCAGTGGAGTCTGCCTGGAGCTGGGCGTGACTGCCAGTGGGCTGAGTGGCTCCTGAGCTGTGGGGGGCCCTGGCAACAGCAATACCCAAGAATAGAAACAAAAGTTCCTGGATACAGGTGAGAAGTGTAATACATTTCTCTTAGATCCTGGCTGAACGGAGAATATATCCAGGATTTGAGTGAGGTGATGAGCATACAGTTCATGGTGAGTCTGGGCTGCAGGGAGAGCTGTGATCTTGAGCAAAGGTGACAGATCATCTGCATGGTGCAAACAAGCTGTTCACCACACAATTTTAACTGTGCATGGTTGTAACCGAGATTTTCTTAGCAGCTTCCACATGCAGATAAAACAGACATGCAAACTGAGACAGACGTATCCCAAATGTGTGTAGATTATTTTATAGATCAATAGATCGTTCTGCATGGTAGCTGCTAGAATTTCATGCTGGTTCCCCAGGGGTGCCTGCCTAAGGGTCTGTTTTGCAGCAGCGAGAAAAGGGCTTTCTCTTTATCCAAATCTCTGAATAAAGGAAATCTTTTGGCCCCTTCCATGTCAGACCCATCTGTGCCAAAGTTTGGGCAGACTGAGCTAGTGTGGCTGAGGGAACAAAGTTTTGAAAGCCTTCGTTTCTCCCTGCATGAGGGAAATAGGTCTTTTCCCTTGCAGGAGTAGCTGGACCTGAGGAAAGCTGAGCAGAATTAGAGATCCTGTCTGGGGATGAAGAGGCCCAGGCTTCCCTGCAGAACTGGCAGCAAGTGCGCTGGTCAGCTCCCAGTTTGTCCAGGACGGTCTCTGGGGTGGGCAGAGCGGGGCTGGCTGCGGACAGGCGGAGTGGGGTTGTGGATCTGTGCGGGCGGGGGCAGGAGGCCTGAGAGGGCCCAACATAACAGCTCGTTCCCAACCTCCCAGTACAACCAGCTGGGCCCAATAACCTCTCCGCCACCTGCTCTGGCATCACACTTCCCTGAGCACCCCTGGACAGTGTCCCAACATCAGTTCACAGCGACTGCCCTCAACAGTTGTCATGGCGCCTTCCTCCCTCCATCTGGGACGCCACGCTCCCTAAAGATAAAGGGTTAGCACGGGGGGTGGCTAACCCACACCCACAAATGGGAGCCTGGACTGGGGGCAGTGGAGAAATGTAACAGATTTCCCCTCAAACACCGGGGACAAGCGAGAATGCAGTGGGACGTGGGTCCGACCCTGCGCTCTGCCAGCTTCTGGGCGGCAGTGCTCTCCTGGGGTAAGTGGTGGAGGAACTGCACACCTGAATTGGGGAGTATA
Organism: Alligator sinensis; assembly: GCF_000455745.1. NCBI lineage: Eukaryota > Metazoa > Chordata > Crocodylia > Alligatoridae > Alligator > Alligator sinensis. The sequence goes on from NW_005841940.1 coordinate 3,322,236, forward strand.
GAAATCCTGAGCACAAAAACCTCATAGACTTGCTCTAAATAGTTAAATCAAGTTTAGAAACAGTTGAATTCTTCTTTATTTTTTTAACAAGGAAGTGTCACCCCAAGAAAAGGAAAGGAAAGAACGGGAGGAGATCACAATCCAGGGGAAAATTATTCTTTTTATTCACAGTGAATTTAAAAGACTCCAGAGTCATCAGTCTGAAAGGAGCAGGAGTTGCTGGCAGCATCAGGCAGAGAAGAGTTTGCGAGAAGGAGCTGATCTCTGGAGTTCAGAGAGACTCAGAGTCTGACCCAGAGACTTGCTTGCTTTGTGCCATCAACTTCATCTGGGTTTCCTGGGGCTTGAGCCTCTCTTCTCCTCATGGTGCCCCACGTGACTGGCTTTGTATCAGGAGAGGGCTTCTGTTGTTTGATTTAATCTCGACACTTTTCCTGTGCTCGTTCTGAATCACCCCGAGTCCTGTCTCAACACAACATGTCTACCATGAACTTCCTGCCCTGATGCGAATGCAGAGGCGTCTCTATTTCCAGAGTTGCTTTACATGGCTTTAGCCAAATCCCCAAAAAGCACAACTAAGACCTCCTGCACAGCTTGATAGTGGGTACATCGTAGGTAGAAGCAATTTGCGGATAACGGAACAAGATCTCGCTTCCTGCAGAAGCCTGTGAGCGTTGTGTCCTCCTTTGCTTTGATCTGTCTGCCAGACGTGGGGATCCAGTGTTTCCTGCAGTCAGAAGTAGCCTCCTGGATACAAAAAATCATGGACTACATATAGACATTGGATTTATGACACCTTATAACCTGCCTGACATCTGACTCCCCAGGGACCTCTCCACTATTTAACTGCTACAATCATCCTGCTTTTCTCCATGCTGCCCCCCACCCCTCCACCCAGCCTGTCTCTCACCCACTGACTCCTCAGTCTACATCTTCACTGACTGCCTGTCTCGCATGCAGACCAGCCCAGCCTCTGGCATCTTTACTATTCATCCCATCCAGGAAGAGCACACACCGACTGCTGAAACTTCCTCAGCCTGACTAAGGGTTTTTAAAACTCGAATGCTTGCGAAAAATGTTTTTCCATTTATTTAAGTTGGTCTAATATCAGATTCACCCAAAGAACCTTGTCTGCCTGTGCCCTTAGACCAACACGGCTACAACCTACACCCCTGCATGCTGACTGGAGCCCATGACCCCAGTGGCCAGACTGAGGCTCCAGCTGTATATGTGTCTGTACCCCTAGTGAAAGAGTCCCAGTTTACCTCACTGGGAATGTCCATGGGCCCAGTCTGCTGTCAGCATTACAGTGTGCTAGGAGATGCAAAGAAGGCTGTGATTGAAGGGTGTCTGGTGCATTTACAAGATTTCCAGCTCCAGACCATAATTCCCCTGATTTTTTGGTACAGAATGTTCCTTTCTGTTCATCCTATCCTGACATCCCGAGTAACAAAAGACCTAGCATTTCACCCAGGAATTCGTGCATGTGGTTGAACCAGGTCATTTCTTTCAGAGAGACCCAGTCTGGATTCAAAGACTCCGAGTGGGGAAGACTTTATTCTACCCTTGTTAATCCCTTGCTGAGACCCCTTCTTCATGGTTAATGATAACAGGATTTCCCGTTTGACCTTTCCCCACCTTGCCTTGCAGCCAGTGCATCTTGGTAGCCTTGGTTTTTTCAGTGAAAGAGCCCTGAGTGTCAGCTGGGATCCAGTGATCTCTTGGTCCTTGCTCTAATAAGCCAAACACACTGGGCTTCTTTTCTCATTCTCTGTAAGGTGTGCTTGCTAGGGCTGTATGAGCTCAGCACTTCTCAGGATCCGTGCCATTGGGCGCCCAGCTCCTTGCGCTTCTCGTTTCCAACGCAAACATGTACAACCAAGGAAAAGTGATGTAACATGGTAATTACCACGCTCCAGCAGCTGCCAGCACCTCATGTGTCAGTGTCCTTGCACTTCAGAATGGTGGCAGGGGCACTTTAATTAAAGCTGGTTCGATGAGCTTTACATAAAGTGCTTCTGTCACCATTTGGAAGTGTGCGGACACTGATATATGAGACCCTGCAGGAAATTTAATTAAATTGCCTCCCACTCCCCCCATCCTCCTAGACCACGTGTATAAGCGCCCCGTACCGCTGCACTTCAGGTGGTTACAGAATGAATGGGAACATATTGTAGTTTTGAGAAGTCCCACAGGAACAATATGCCCATGTGCCCTGCACAGAGGCTGGCCAGTGACCCTTGATATCTGAATTCATGGGGCTGGGCTGGACGGATGAGGAAATGGTCTTGTCCTTCAGACAAGACTCCTCTTCTTCAGGCCCCTGTGTTTGTGCAGCTTTTCTGGATCCTCCACTTCCCTTTTCTAAATGTGTCGTCTCTTGAGCGCACACTGCATCCCCCGAGCAGGGGGCAGATTTGCATGAAGGGGCTGCTCTTCCACGCCAGGGGTTTTAAGAGACAGTTGGATGGTCCCAGCCAGGGACCTGTTGGCCTCAGGAAGCTGAGCTGCTCTGGATTCTCACCATGGCCTTGGGCCCTCTCGTCCTCATGCTTGTCCTGTTCTGCTTTGGTAAGGGAGGGGAGGGTTTCCTCCAAGGGAGTCCTGAGAGATGGGACTGATGTCTCCCTCTGCTTTGGGATCTTGCTCTCCGAGTTGGTAAGAAGTGTTTCTCGGGGGGTGGAGCAGGTTGTGACGGGGTGTGTGCATTGCTCTTTGCAGGGCAGAGCTCTCAGAGTGCGCTGACGCAAGCACATCCCACATTGTCGGTGGCGCTGGGGCAAACGGCAACTCTGCAGTGCACACTGCAGGGCGTGGAGTTCATCAGCAGCAGCAATCCTGCCTGGTATCAACAGCGCCCAGAGAGCAGTCCTCGGCTACTGATCTATAAGTCCAGGAGCAGAGCCTCAGGTGTCCCTGAACGCTTTTCTGCTGATACCACTGGTAATACGGCATTGTTGACCATCACTGGGGTTCAGGCCGAAGATGAAGCAGATTATTACTGTGCTGTCTGGCACTCTGACTCTCTTCACAGTGACACAGTGATATGGGGAACTGCAACAAAAACTCAGTCTTCCCTGCCAATCTGGGTCTCACTAGCACCTGGTTGGTACAAAGCTTGGTTCCCAGCACAAGGCATGGTTGTTCTTTTCCCTCCACTGGAGTCCAGGAGAATGGTCCGTCCTTGCAGCAGATGGGTCCTCTCACCATGGGTGCAAAGTGCAGGGATCCTGCACGCCTGGCCTGGGTGCAATGTGTTTCATGAGATAGTTGAGAAATAATTTGCACGTAATCACATCCTATTTGACTGTACGTTGGGGAAGGACCTGGTCTCTTGGCTCTGGTGCATGAAGCCCTACATGTTTCCAGAAATACATGTTAGAGACACCTTTACACAAACACACATGCATGCATGCACACATGCACGTGCACAGGTGGACACACACACAAATACACACTCAAGCATATGCATATGCACACACAGAGGCACACCACGGTCATACCCTGGCAGGATAATCCAGCGCATAACAGAGGATCCAGCAAGCCATCACCAATGCCCATGTACAGAACTCATCTAAAGCCATGATACAAATCTGCTCCCCTTTCAATATAATTTCTGTGTCTGTTTGACACTTGCAGGCAAATAACTACAGCTCTAGAGTAGGAAATTGAGTAGAGAAATCCACGGGGTGTCAGGAAATGGAGTGAGAACTGTTCTTCTCTCATGGACTTTTTCCCATGACATGTTTTACATGAAGGAGAGGCCTTGAACAGCAGGGAATTGGTTACATGCAGTCTGTCCGCGCTGCTTCCCATTGTGGCCCTTGATCCTAAAGTAGACAGATGATCTCTGACTATGCTTGCCTAGTTCCCCCACTCTTTTTTCTCAGTGATATATGTAGCGAGGGTACTCATGACCACTAGGTGTCAATCTTGCTGTACAGATGTGCCATGAAATGACTGAGCAAATGACGGCCTCCAGGGAAGCATGCAAACAAGGGTTTCAGATTGTGTGTGGTCTAACTGCCGATTGGCTCCATGTCGCACAGTTTGTGGATTGACTCTTTCTGAAACAACATCCTTTTCCTCCCATCTTTGGGTCCTTGGGGTCCTGACCCAAAGAGATGAAGGGGCGGGAGGTCTTGCAACTGGGACCCTAGTGCACTACTCAGGTGGTCGATATTCAGTCTTCTTGGCTGTGAATTGGAGATGTCAGCAAGGCTCCTTCCTGCCTTTCCTCTTCCTTCCCTGCTTGGAACGTGAAGTCTTCCGAGCAGGCAGAGTCTCACTGAGTTTGCCTGGTGCTGAGAGGCCCTGGCTCCATGCGGAGCCGTCTGGGGATTAGTGCAATTCAACCAGATCTCTGCCAGCCGTTGTTGAGGGAACCCAGAGGTCTTGAGGGGCTTGCACCAGAACATGCCTAGTCCTGCTTTTTCCACCAGCAGGAGCAGCAGAAAGAGCATGAGAGAATGGAGAAACTAGTCAGAAGAGTAACAAGGCAAATGGCAGCGTCTCCTCTCCCAGGGCAGGTAAATGCTGTCCTCCTCAAACTGCCTCCTAGTCCTCCCCGTCAAGGCTTTCACAGTTTGACCAACTCTTCTTGGCTGCTCTCCATTTTCCTGTGTATCTGTCAGCCCAGTCCTGGGCCTGTAACCAGCCTCTCTGCCGGGACACAGAGGTGCTGCCTGCTCCTCAGAACGCTTCCACGAGTCTTCTTTCTACTGCTGGGCCCAAGGACACCGGCTGCATACAATGTT